>NC_143134.1:101856212-102159242 GCF_059928025.1 Delphinapterus leucas | reverse complement strand
TTTGTGATGAAATTCCCCAGGGTAGGTCAGAGGACCATTCTCTGAGACTCTGCCCCCCAAATCCTCCTGTCTCTCTACTCCCAGTTACTCCTAACCTGCTCCCAAGGCTTCCTCCAATTAGCCCAATTACATAAAGCCTTGGGTTCTATTTTGAAACCTTCAATTTATCTAGTTTCAAATTTTTGAAACTGGTACTATGATCTCCTAGGCCTGGCTGCATTGGCTTTTCTCTGTGTCTTGTCTTTATCTCTTGGGGGAGGAGGATGGAGGGAAGAAAGGAAGGCATCCAGGGATAGGGCAATCGGTGTGGATCAAGCACCAAACTGTTTTCAAGTGACAAGGCTGGGTGACTGACTAAATTTAGTAGCAATGGAAGCCTCTTACAAGGTGTTTTTGTCCCAGAATTGTTCATATTGGGCAAGCTAGAAATTGCAGACCATGTGCCTTTCCTAAATCCTGTAGACCGTGTAGCACATTGTGGTAGAGTTCTCAAATTAGATCATGGGCATATGTCGAATAAGCATCAACGAAAAGAATGACAGTGGGAAAGGTCTAAGGAGTCACAGGTGATTGAACTATATACCTGATCATCCAATAGCTTCTAGAAAAATGGACTCACGTACACTGAAATCTACCTCTTCTATGCCTCCCACATACTCCTTTTACTCCCTGTACAAAAGCATGGTTTGAAAGCCAAAACAAACATGGTTTTTGCCCCAGTATAGGTGCCCAGTAATGTTTGCTCAGTGTTAAATGAATGGCAATAACAATCTCATGGATTTGTGGAGCAATTCATAGCTTTCAAAGCCAGATTCCACATACAATCTCACTGGATCCTCACAACAACTCAGTAAGGCACGCAGACCAAGTTGTCTTAGCCTCATTTTATAGATCGGCAGTTCTCAAACTTGTGTAGGTTTGGAGCAATCAGAGGTCATGGTGCCCTCTGAGGAATCATGTGAGCTACTGACATTTTAAATTACATAGTAACTAATTGTAGATTCTGGGCAGCAATGTCCGACTATAGGCCAGGCAGAAGCCATGTGGGCTGTTGGTGGAGTAGGTGCGGGGGTGGGGGGAAGCAGAATGGTTCTGGAAGGCAAAAGCAGGGACTTTTCTACTAAGGTGATCTGAAGGCTTTTTAGGGATAAATTCAAGGAGAAAGATGAGGAACATAAGCTAAGCAATGCAAGAGGTTCAGAGTTACAGGCATGAAAACATGGGTTCCTGTTGGTTTCGTGATGTTCAAACAGAGAACCAAAATTAGCCAAAGTCACCTTATACTCTGATGAGATGGGCTGAATCACGCTGGAGGGCTCTTCTCTGAGACCTAGATGAAGGGAAAGGGAGGTTTGACCCTTTTTCTCCTTTTACATAAACTGATCTTAGGGACCTCCCATGTGAAGAGCCCCTATTAGAGTTTGTCCTGCACGGAACTTGGGGAGAGTGGAAGGAAGCTAAGACCACCTGTAAGTCAGAGCGCGTGAACGATAGTCACAACTGGACTCCCCATCCAAGGATTGATGGACTGAAAACAACAACAACAACAATGCTTGGATTCCCCTTGGGAGTTATCGTAGAGAAAAATGATGAGGACAGAGTCTCTTGGGGGTTAGTTATGGTGAGTTGAGTGGAAAAAGGTTATCCTGCAGTCCACACAGTACGAGAAAATGTTCCCATTTTGATCAGTGGTATTACTATTTCTTTTGGTATAAGTCTCACAACGGTAGCATTCTCTTACTCTTTCTTGTCCCTTATAGACCTAGAGTATATAGAAATGACAAATATCTATTGAGCCAGTGCCATCTTGTCGATTTTACATATGGAGAAACTGTTGCCTTCTGCTTTGTTGCCACTCTTGTAAAACTCCTCATTCTATCATGGATGAATTTCTGCAGTTCCCAACATGCTTCTCTGAATCAGTGTCTGCCACTAGCCCGTACAGCGTTTGTTACCAATCCATCCTAAAGCATGTCTTTCCCCCATCACTGTCGCTGCTCAAGAGCCCTTAGTGTTTCTTCTAAGTTGCTTATTGACCTCAAACTCCTCTCTTTAAAGTCCCTCCATAATCTGACCACAGTCTACTTATCCAATCTTAGTTTTCTTACACCTCATCTCCAACCTGCTCTACATGGGGGGGGTTCAATGTTCAACATTCAACTTTCATACAACTCACATTTCCACATGTCATATATTAACACTCTATTGTCCTCCATGTGCAGAGGCTATTTTTTTTTTGCTTTTTTTTTTAATTGAAGTAAAATTGATTTACAATATTGTGTTACTTTCAGGTATACAACAAAGTGATTCAGTTATATTTTTTTTCACATTCTTTTCCATTATAGGTTATTATAAGATATTGAGTATAGTTCCCTGTGCTATACACTTGTTGGTTATCTTTTTTTGTTTCCATTTACTCTTTCATTTTTTTTTTGACATCTTTATTGGAGTATAATTGCTTTACAATGTTCTGTTAGTTTCTGCTGTATAACAAAGTGAATCAGCTATACGTATACATATATCCCATATCCCCTCCCTCTTGCATCTCCCTCCCACCCTCCCTATCCCACCCCTCTAGGTGGTCACAAAGCACCAAGCTGATCTCCCTGTGCTATGCGGCTGCTTCCCACTAGCTATCTATTTTACATTTGGTAGTGTATATATGTCCATCCCACTCTCTCACTTCATCCCAGCTTACTCTTCCCCCTCCCTGTGTCCTCAAGTCCATTCTCTATGTCTGCATCTTTATTCCTGTCCTGGCCCTAGGTTCATCAGAAACGTTTTTTTTTTTTTTTTAGATTCCATATATATGTGTTAGCATACGGTATTTGTTTTTCTCTTTCTGACTTATTTCACTCTGTATGACAGACTCTAGGTCCATCCACCTCACTACAAATAACTCAATTTCGTTTCTTTTTATGGCTGAGTAATATTCCATTGTATATATGTGCCACATCTTCTTTATCCATTCATCGGTCGATGGACACTTAGGTTGCTTCCATGACCTGGCTATTGTAAATAGTGCTGCAATGAACATTGTGGTACATGATTCTTTTTGAATTATGGTTTTCTCAGGGTATATGCCCAGTAGTCGGATTGCTTGGTCATATGGTGGTTCTATTTTTGGTTTTTAAGAAACCTCCATACTGTTCTCCATAGTGGCTCTATCAGTTTACACTCTCACCAACAGTGCAAGAGGGTTCCCTTTTGTCCACACCCGCTCCAGCATTTATTGTTCGTAGATTTTTTGATGATGGCCATTCTGACTGGTGTGAGGTGATACCTCATGGTAGTTTTGATTTGCATTTCTCTAATGATTAGTGATGTTGAGCAGTCTTTCATGTGTTTATTGGCAATCTGTATATCTTCTTTGGAGAAATGTCTATTTAGGTCTTCCGCCCATTTGTGGATTGGGTTGTTTGTTTTTTTGTTATTGAGCTGCATGAGCTGCTTATAAATTTTGGAGATTAATCCTTTGTCAGTTGCTTCATTTGCAAATATTTTCTCCCATTCTGAGGGTTGTCTTTTGGTCTTGTTTATGGTTTCCTTTGCTGTGCAAAAGCTTTGAAGTTTCATTAGGTCCCATTTGTTTATTTTTGTTTTTATTTCCATTTCTCTAGGAGGTGGGTCAAAAAGTATCCTGCTGTGATTTATGTCGTTATTGTAGGTCTTTTCCTTCTCTTCTGTTTCCTGCCTAGAGAAGTTCCTTTAGCATTTGTTGTAAAGCTGGTTTGGTGGTGCTGAATTCTCTTAGCTTTTGCTTGTCTGTAAAGGTGTTAATTTCTCCACCAAATCTGAATGAGATCCTTGCTGGGTAGAGTAATCTTGGTTGTAGGTTTTTCTCCTTCATCACTTTAAATATGTCCTGCCACTCCCTTCTGGCTTGCAGAGTTTCTGCTGAAAGATCAGCTGTTAACTTTATGGGGATTCCCTTGTATGTTATTTGTTGTTTTTCCCTTGCTGCTTTTAATATTTTTTCTTTGTAGTTAATTTTTGATAGTTTGATTAATATGTGTCTTGGCGTGCTTCTCCTTGGATTTATCCTGTATGTGACTCTGTGCTTCCTGGACTTGATTAACTATTTCCTTTCCCATATTAGGGAAGTTTTCAACTATAATCTCTTCAAATATTTTCTCAATCCCTTTCTTTTTCTCTTCTTCTTCTGGGACCCCTATAATTCAAATGTTGGTGCATTTAATGTTGTCCCAGAGGTCTCTGAGACTGTCCTCAATTCTTTTCATTCTTTTTTTTTATTCTGCTCCCTAGCAGTTATTTCTACCATTTTATCTTCCAGCTCACTTCATTCTTCTGCCTCAGTTATTCTGTTATTGATTCCTTCTATAGTATTTTTAATTTCAGTTATTGTGTTGTTCATCACTGTTTGTTTGCTCTTTAGTTCTTCTAGATCCTTGTTAAATGTTTCTTGGGTTTTCTCCATTCTTTTTTCGAGATTTTGGGTCATCTTTACTCTCATTACTCTGAATTCTTTTTCAGTTAGGTTGCCTATTTCATCTCCATTTATTTTGGTCTGTTAGGTTTGTACCTTGCTTCTTCGTCTATAACATTTTTTTTGTTTTTTTTGTTTTTTTTGTTTTTTTGATGGGTTGGGCTGTATTCCTGTCTTACTGGTTGTTGGCCTTTGACGTCCAGCACTGGAGCTTGCAAGCAGTTGGATAGAGCTGGGTCTTGGTGCTGAGATTAGGACCTCCAGGAGGGCTCACTCTGATTAATATTCCCTGAGGTCTGAGGTTCTCTGTTATCTGTTTTATATATAGTAGTGTGTTTATGTTAATCCCGAACTCCTAATTTATCTCTCCCCCACCCCTTTCCCCTTTGGTAACCAAAATTTGTTATGTTTGTGGGTCTATTTCTCTTTTGTATATGAGTTCATTTATATCATTTTTGGTTTATAGGTCACATATAAGTGATATCATATTGTAACAGGGAAGAGCCAAATCTGACTACATGTTAGACCTGTTTCTTTTACTTTAACGTTTGCTTTCCACTGCTTTTGTTCACTCAGAGGATACTGTCTATACATAATGGCCTACTTTGGGGAACCCTGCCCCTCTGCCTGAATGTTAAACCAGAGTGCCTTTGTTCAGGGAAACATCCAGACCCTGTCCACCTGTGGATGGCTACAAGAAAGAAGAAATTAACCCACCCCCTCCCCGAGGCTGGCCATTCCAGGTGATATTTGCCAAACTTACGGCCTTTTTACTTCACTTCCTCATCTCCTCCCCATCTCTGTGCTATAAAAGAAACTGGCATCCAAACCCCGATAAGATGGTTATTTTGAGACTTTAGTGTGCCTTCTTCTCAGTCTGCTGGCTTTCCAAATACAGTCATATTCCTTGCTCGACACCTCGTCTCCAGTTTATTGGCCTGTCGTGCAGCAGGCAGAGTGAGCTTGTACTCCATAACAGTATGATATTCTCTTTCTCTGTCTGGGTAACTTCACTAAGTATGATAATCTTGGACTTCCCTGGGGGCACAGTGGTTAAGAATCCGCCTGCCAGTGCAGGGGACACAGGTTCAACCCCTGGTCTGGAAAGATCCCACATGCCACGGAGCAACAAAGCCCATGCACCACAACTACTGAGCCTGCGCTCTAGAGCCCGTGAGCCACAAGTACTGAGCCCACGTGCCACAACTACTGAAGACCACGTGCCTGGAGCCCATGCTCTGCAGCAAGAGAAGCCACCGAATGAGAAGCCTGCACACTATAACAAAGAGTAGCACCCACTCACTGCAACTAGAGAAAGCCCACGCGCAGCAACGAAGACCCAATGCAGCCAAAAGTAAATTTATAAATTTATTTTTTAAAAGTCTTAAAAAAAAGAGTATGATAATCTCTAGATCCATCCATGTTGCTACAGATGGCATCATTTCATTCTTTTTATGGCTGAGTAATATTCCGTCATATATATATGTACCACATCTTCTTTATCCATTCCTCTGTTGATGGACACTTAGGTTGCTTCCATGTCTTGGCTGTGGTAAATAGTGCTGCAGTGAACATTGGGATGGATGTATCCTTTCAAATTATGGTTTTCTCTGGATATATGCCCAGGAGTGGGATTGCTGGGTCATATGGTAGCTCTATTTTTAGTTTTTTAAGGAGCTGTTTTTTATATAACTTAACAGCAATGATTTTTTTCCAGACTTTTTTTTTCTTTTTCTTATTGAAGTATAGTTGATTTACAATGTTGTGTTAGTTTCAAGTGAACAGCAAAGTGATTCATTGATATATATGTGTATATATGTATGTATATATATATATATTCTTTTTCAGATTCTTTTCCATTATAGGTTATTATAAGATATTGAATATAGTTCCCTGTTCTATACAGTAAGTCCTTTATCTATTTCATATATAGTAGTATGCATCTGTTAATCCCAAATTCCTAATCTATCTCTGCCCCCCCCGCTTTTTCATACCTAAGAAAAGTTTCCAGTGGACAGGTAATATTAGCTTTTATATTTTAATTAAATGTGTAATAAACAAAAGTGGGTCTGGTGCAAGAATAAAAACACAAATCACTGGGTGAAAAACAGAAATGCTTAAACATTGCCATGTCAGATATTATCTCAACAGGTTGTATAGGAAACATCACAAAGCAACAGAGGTAGATTGATGTCCCATAAACTGAATCGAGGAAAATGTACGTATATCCTCATCTCTTCCCTCAACAACAAAATAAATAGTGAAAATATTAAAGAGTAAAATGTTCATGGATAAAATGGGGGAGGAATATATGTAATATTTTATTTGTTGGGGGGGTACATCCTTTATCCTTTCTGTATTTTGATTGTCCTAGGTTTTTATAATGTGTTTTGATCATTACAGAAAAGGTTTAAAAAGTAAAGTTACTTTTTGTTATTAGGAAAAATATGACTATACACTAATAACCATAAAAGGAGAGGATCTTTTCAAGTATGCAATCAATGGAAAAATGACAAAAGACATGATCAACAGATTTGACTAAAAAATTAATTTCTGTGCCTAAAAAACTATTAATTACCAAAAAACTTAAAATATAAAGAGACTCTCACAAATTGAAAATCAGACCTCCTGGGCTTCCCTGGTGGCGCAGTGGTTGAGAGTCCGCCTGCCGATGCAGGGGACGTGGGTTTGTGCCCCGGTCCGGGAGGATCCCACATGCCGCGGAGCGGCTGGGCCCGTGAGCCATGGCCGCTGGGCCTGCGTGTCCGGAGCCTGTGCTCCGTGACGGGAGAGGCCACAACAGTGAGAGGCCCGCGTATCGCAAAAAAAAAAAAAAAAAATCAGGCCTCCTAGTAAAAAATTAAATACTAAGTAATTTTATAAAAAATAGAAATATGTTCAACCATATTAGTAATCAAGGAAATACAAATTAAAACTATAATAATATAACAGCTTTCCTATCAATTTAACAAAGAATAATTAAAGTCATAAAAATCAATGCTAACGCTGGTGATGGTATGGCAAGGTGAGCAAGTTCAAGGATGTGCTGGTGTCTGTAAATTGGCGCAAGCACTCAAGAAGGAAGTTTGCATCAAGATCACTAAAAATAGTAAATTCCTAGGAAGTTACTCTCAGAAAATAAGAGTTTCCACAATTACTTATTGGAGAGACACGCATCACAGTTTTCTGTGATGTTGTTTTGTGACTAAGTTTGTAAAGAGCATGAGAAAAAAGCCAGTTAAAACACAATGCACCCAAATGATAGAATGGTATGCAACAATTACAAATCAAGTGGGTCTGAGTTCATTAGATAATGGGAAAATGCCCCTGGCATAACATTAAGGGAGGGAGCAAAATGCAAAATCATGTAGTAATAAAATGGTGATTTGCTTAAACTAAGTTACATCTGTGTGTGTATAACATCAAAATATAAACAGTGGTGATAATACAGTCTTGGAAATAGTATCTCAGTTAATTATTTTTCTACGTTCCTGTTCTCAGTATTTTGAAATGTTTTTATAATAAAAGCAATCAGGAAGACACAATTAACTATAGATTTTTTACAAGAAGCCTTGGAGGCTTTTGGGGGACTGTAAGCCACCTGTGGCCATGAGAGAAGTAAATGAAGACTCAAGTGTTTTCTAATATAAAGAAAACAAAGGGACCTTTCAGTAGGAAAGAAGCAATGACGCGGCTTTAGTCAATTCTCCTTGGTGCTTCTCTGAGCCTCAGTTTATCAGAGGGCACGCTGAGGTCCTTTTTCTGTGTTTACAGAATGTTTGCTGATTCAAGCAGATCGTTCTCTAAACTGACTCACATGTAACATCTCCCTCACTCCAAGTGACAGTCATTTCCCTGACCTCAGTCTGTGTTCCAGCTCTTTCCATGCCTGAAGGAAAATCCAAGGACTTTTAGGATCCGAATCTAAGAAGTTTGGGGTAACGATGTACGTACTTTTCCTTACTATTACCATTACTATTACCATTACTACTACCATTACTATTTCCTTACTATTACCAGTGCATACGTATCTCACAGCCGTGCACTGCAGCCACAGCCCACAAAAGCCAGAGGCATGAGTTTGCCCCAGTCTGGCAGAAATTGCCCCATGATGGTTATAATTGCCATAATACTAGATAATTTACCTTTTGTAAACACTTTGCCCTTGGCACAGCTTTTGATACATACAGTTTCATTCACTTCCCTGAAGGCGCGTTGTAGGGATTGGGTGATGCTTGAGGATGGCCCTTTTCTGTTTTGGTCTTTCTGTGAGTCCTTGGCCTCTTGCCTTTCTTTTTCTCCCCACTATCTGAGCTGTGTACTATTCATACTACGTGCCATTGTGACTCCTCCCCCATAACCTTGAGCCAGTGCCAAGCGCCTTTCAAATAATAGAGCTCCTTCCTGCTCTGTCCCATAGACTAGCCGTCGACCCAGGGACCTAGCAGTTTTGCTTCCTACTAGTAAAGGGATCACTGGAGGTTATATTCCCATCTCAATGCTGAAATGCCAAGCAAATGTGCTTGTTTATTTTGAATAAGCATTTTTCCTGGTAAATGACTCACTTCTGAATGTTGCAGTTGCCCTTGATGTCTGGGAAGAGCAGTTTTTGCGTTTTTCATCAATATCACAAGGCTGATCTTCAGCCAATACATGCAGGTATGGCCAGTTGAACCAGCTGTTAAATTATGGGAATGTATAATGGCTAAGTAGCCTCTGCCCTCACGTCCCACCTCATTGAGGCTGTCCCAGTTGTACCCCTTGGACACCCTGGATCTCCCCCAATCTAGCAACTGAAAGGGTTAATACCTGGCCAGGCACCCAGCTGAGCTGATGATGCACAGCTGCTGTCCATTTGGACTGATCAGTGCCCAAGTCACTCAGGGTGTGAGTTGGTTTTGGGTTTTTTGGTTTTGGCCGCACCACACGGCATTTTGATTGATGCTCCTGCATCATTATGGTGTTGAAGGCGTGATACACCAGACTGACATAAATCAATCCGACATAAATCAATCCGGTTGTTAGCAAAAAACTTCTTGCCTCGCGGTTCTGTAACGTGAACGCCCAGCAGAATCATCTGGAGGGCTAGCTTAAACGCGCACATCTGGGCCCCGCCCTCAGAGATTCTGATTCAGTAGGTCCAGGATGGGGCCTGAGAATTTGCGTTTCTCACAATTCCCAGGCAAGGCTGAAGCTGAAGCTCCCAGTCCTCTGTTCCACAGGCAGCTCCCTGATAGAAACTCTCTAGAGCAGCACTTCTCAAACACCAGTATGCATAAGAATCACCTGGGGAATCTTGTAATACAGATTCTTATTCAGTGCATCTGGGATAGAGCCTGAAATTCTGGGATAAAGCCTGAAATTCTGCTTTTCTCTCAAGCCCCCAGGTGATTCCACTATCTATGACCTTGAATAACAAGGTCTTCTAAAGGGAATTCATGCTTCTCATCCACATAATGAAAGTCTTCCTTATAAATCCTTTATTCTCTCTATATACAATTCCCTCCTCGGCCTCCTTCTTTCATTTCTTATTCTTTGCTGTTGTTGTAGTTCCTGTAGCTTCTTTCATTTTTGTCTTTTAACAAATTCGCAGGTGATGCTGATACTGTTAGTCTGTGAGCATACTAAGTAGTAACACCTCATAGTGGCTGTAATTCTAGACCTCGGTTCCAGAGCACTTCAGAACAGCCCCTTCTTCCTCTCATACGAATCCTCGAACTTCCCCCTCTCACCACTCAACTAAAGCCTAAACTGACATGAAGAGGAAGATATCACCCACCGGAGTCTTTGGTAAGAGAGAATAAACTGGCTTTTTTTCTTTAGGATAAGACTAATAATGATCTGCGTTTTGTACTAAGTAGCTCTCTAGCTGCTTCTATGGTCCTTCACATTTTGGCGTGTCTCTGTAAGTTCTGAGGTGGATTACAAGTCATGTGTGTGAATGATTTATCTCTTTATTCTTATTTTTTAGTTATTCTTTTAAAAATTGTTTTCACTTGGCCTCTTTTGCTCGTCCTCTCTCCCGCTTTGTTTTCTCCCTTTCTCTCTTTACTTTTCTTCCCATTCTCTGTTTTTTTCTTGCCAATGTCTTCAAGATTTCAAATTCCCGACCCACTCTCCGGATTCCACCCCTGAATAATTTTTTTTTTTTAATGCAACCCTGACTTCTCAAAAAGAGACTCCACCCAGACTGTTTTGGAGCTTCATGATTCCAACAATGAGATCAGAAATGAGTCTAGGAAAATTACGTGTGAGTGCGTGTCAGGGAAACAAAGAAAGCAGTCAAGTGTAAAAGGAAAGGCTCGAGTGCCCTTTTCTAGAAAATACTTCACTAGGAGCTTTTATCCAGGACTAGAAATTGCCCTGCTTACCAACTAAGCACTTTCTCTGCAAAACATAAAAAAGATGCCTGTTTTTATGAACTTGGTCATTTCCTGGACTTTAATAGCGCTTTTCCTGGACTTTAATAGTACTTGATTCCAGTTGGATATAAACAGACTTCTGTGATCCATCGGCTTGTACCCTCCCTGCCCGTGGGCTGGGCAAGCTGCTTAGCAGCTAATTCTGTGGAAAAGTCTACAAGCTGTAGTGCCAGAAGGCAGAAATCCTGGCCCAGGCTTGCTCCACTTCTGGGAACCCAGGGACATGGCAGGAGTTTGCTGGTTAAGTAGCTGTGCCTGAGAGTTAATTCTGTACCATCTCCTTTCCAAATGCAGTGGAGAGAAGTTCAAGAAGATCTGTATTCCATAAGGAAAAGAATAGTAGAGATGATGGATAGCTTCTGATGCAAAGGAAAAAAAGGAATGCACTGCATTCAGTTCATCCAGTACTAAGTAGCTTTCTAAGGGACCTGCAGATTCCAGCTGACCCTGTGTTCCTCCCTATCTGACAGGTGACCCAGACTTGAATTCTAAACTGATTCCGGCTAGGATAAGTTATCTAAGCTGGCTGCACCTCGATTATCTCATCTGTAGAGTGAACACAATCACCTTAACTAACAGGGTATTTGCAAAATAACATAAATGACATTGATGCCAAGAATGGAGCCCACACTTCAAAACAATGGTTCTCAACCTAGGGCTTGGAAGATGTTCAATATGCATCAACATCTACCTTTCCTTCTTGAATGAAAAAGACAGAAAAGAAGAAGGAGAGGCAATGATAGGATCTTCAGTGGATAACCATGAATAAAATTCCTGGCTGTGATGGTAGAAGCATCAAAATTAGCAGTCTCAAACTCAAATGCCAGTAGAAGCCGGGCAAGTAATATTAATAAGCAAAGCACCCCAGGGACAAAGAAAAAAGAATACAGCAGACAGTGGCAAGACAATAGCAATGCTTCAAATATCTATTATCGTGGTAGAAGACAAATAGCTGCACACCCACAAGAAAAAGGGCTTCTTGCCACTCCACCTTGGGTTCTTGAAGCAATGGAAGATGATGGGGACGGGACTCAGCTGGAAAGGGCAATGCCCCCTCCAGAGGGGCAGCCACTGCTCTCCACCTGACAGTCATCATGTGACACAAAATGAAAGACCCAGCATTGCCAGATCTTAGGACTCTTTGCAAGATAAGTAAGAGGCTCTGTTGATTCCTAAAAGATTCCATTTTACCAATGTTGGCCAACCCTATGGTATGATCAACATAGTGGGCCATCAGAGGCTTGTGGACATTAGGTTACAACCTATGTTGCTTCTCCTTTTTAGAGCTCTGTCAGCTCAGAAGGGAGCACATTGGGTTGCGGTTTGCTTTCTGTTCGCTAAGAGGTAAGAAAACCCTTTCAGAAGTAGAAACTTGGAAAGCCAGAATGGTGCATGCCTTTACTGGCTTCAGCTAGGAGCTGTACACACTTCACTAGACTTCTTTATATCTGTTAATTATCGTTATATCCCTAGGAGGTGAGCGCTATCTCCATTTCACAGATGAGGAAATAGAAGATTAGATAAGCAGTAACTTGCTCAAGAGCTCACAGTAGCAGCACTCAGGTTTGACACCAAGTTGTTTTATCCAAGTTTAGTGCCTCTCGTATGTAAAGTGGAATAATAACATTTGTCTGAGTCTAAAGCTCATTTTCCTTCCACCTTCTCCCTTGATAAATATTAAGCAGTTAGGGAGGCTCAGAAAGGAACTTAAATGACTGGAATGCCAGTTGGTAAATAGTTATTTCAGAGCATTAATGACTATTTTGAGTCTGGACACATTGCAGGCCAGAAATTAGATTCCTCAATCCTGAAGTTAGATTTTGTTCTACTATTGCGTGCCTTGTTTGAGAGATTTTTAAACACCAGTGACAATGTTGAGTCATAGTTCTCGCGGTTTGACCCAAGTGGAGAAATTTCTGTAATACTGTACCTGAGTGTTTACCAGGTAAGTATTAGAAATTCCAGCTTAATTCAGTTTCAACTGTAAAGGAATTTGCTGTCT
This sequence comes from Delphinapterus leucas, assembly GCF_059928025.1. Classification (NCBI taxonomy): domain Eukaryota; kingdom Metazoa; phylum Chordata; class Mammalia; order Artiodactyla; family Monodontidae; genus Delphinapterus; species Delphinapterus leucas. The sequence continues at coordinate 102,146,371 of NC_143134.1, read as the reverse complement.
GTGGAAACAAATGTCAGGCTTAGATAGCACTTCCAGCAACATTTCATCCAGTGGACCAAACCAAAAATCCAGGTTTCCTCTCTGTCACCTCACTGCTTTCTGAAACATTGGTCTTAAAAACTGGGTTCCTGTGTGTTTTATAACAGCTGCCAGCCAGCATCTTGTTTACATCCAGATGAAGAAAGAGGAAATTTCAGTAACTGTCACAAGGGCTAGGAATTGCTTTCTCTTGCTTTCTTGTTCTCTCGTGATTAACCCTTGGCCTAAAGATAGAATTGTTGGTTGGATTAAGATCATCAGGGTGGAACCCTGGACTTAGATGAATCCCATACAAACCACATAGCTGCTGTAAAATGGAGGAGGAATAAATTCACCCACAGAAAAATCCGTGTATTTTTGGTAGAAAGTGGAAGAAATGGGTGCTGGGAAGCAACAAAAAACAACTTGGCCGAGGCTGTACGAGAAATATTCATAGCTCTTCATCTAACACACACTAAAAAGAAAGGCAGTTAATTCGTTCCTGAGAGGCCTGAATGGAGTGGAAAAAACCGAAAGAATGATTTTGCTGGTTTTGTTTTATTGTAGAATTCTGCAGTTTCTTACTTTGTGGTGATGGCTGGTGTTGTTGCTCTGAGGAAGGTCTGAGGAACATTGGTTCTGGCCATGTTTGGGTTTTCTTCTGACATTAAATTCTGAAAAATAACAAATCATCATGTGCAGAGTTTGGCAAGCTGCTGCTATCTTTGTAAGGCCCAGCAGCTAAAAATGTTTACTTTTTTAAAAGATTTAAAAACAAAGAATATGAACCAAAGACTGCATGTGGTCCATAAAGCTCCCAAATATTATCTGGTTCTTGACAGAAAAAGTTGGCCAAACCCTGGTCCAGTCCATGAAAGTGAAGTTTCATTACTTCCTAAATAATTAGAGCAAAAATAACAAAGTTTAGGGAATCTGTGACTCATAAAACCAAATGTACAAGAAACATTATTATAGGATTAGGCGTTAGTATCTTTCTCAACTGCAAACTAATCCCTTCAAAATCCTAAATGAAAATAACTTTCATCTATTTAATATTACTTTGCTTATTTCTCAGTTGGTGGTTGCCAGGGCTGGGGAAGGGAGGGGGTGCATGGAAATAGGTAGTAGAAGATTAACAAGAGACGGACACATTTTTGACTCTGCCCACAAGGCCAGCAGTTGGCTGATTTTTGGCTGACCACACACTGACTAACTAGTCATAGCATCAAAATGAAATTAGCTCCATGTCTGCCAAAGTTCCAGATTCTAAGATGTGATGTTCAATGATGTCATAGAGAAGGTACCCTTATATTCCGGCTAGGATCCTGTAGTTGATAGGAGACAGCTACAGTCAGCCAACTGAACCAACAGGAGAGTTTTGTCAGCAATTCCCAGGTGTAAATCATGGTGCAGAATATTAGAGACATGGCAAGTATTTATTTGGCTTCAAGGAGTATTTCAAAAGAGACATCTTGAGAGCAGATTTGATAAACTTTAAGGAATATTTCCTCCATCCAGTACTCCTTCATTGCTCTGTAGCAAGAGGAGATTTTTATTTTTTAATGCTTGTTCTTCATGTTGTTTCTTGAGGGATGGCACTCTCTAGAGAGTAGCCAAGAGGAAAATTGATCAAAAAGAGTTTTATCCCTTCCTCCATCTCATTTCTTGCTCTGACTCTAGCTGGATCCAGGCCAGCTCCTAACATAGCCCATCCTGTACCTGATCCCACCAATTTTACCTTAGTTGTACCTGGAAAATTTTATGGAAGTAAAATGGTCCACATATTTCTCTTATCCCAGGAAAGAGAACAGAACCCCTAGACATGCCTATAGAATGGACCAGGGGCATTAACAAGTGTTTAGGTGGTATTTCATAAAATCACTTTCCATCCATTGTCCAATGGTACTGCCACAACAAATCTCAGTACATATATGGGCCAGGGATAATTCTTTATGTAAAGAAAATTGCCTCTAAAAGAGTGGTTAACAGCCTACATCATTTAGGGGTAGAGCAGGCATTTAGCATCCAGACATTCTGATGTGACCACATTACAGGAGGGCCAGGAGCTGGAGGGAAGGGGGACATGTAGGGACGGGGTCTTCCCTCCACTAGCACCCTCAGAATTAGACTTTTGACACTTTCCCCAAATGTGCCTGTATGTAAGATCACAAATATGAGAGCGACCAGATTGAAAGAAGGCATTGCCATGTACCTTTGACATAAAAAAATGTTTTAAAAATAGCACACACTTGCTAATGATTTTGGTAATTATTCTTTTTTTGGTTTTCTGGGACTCTCATAGAGTAGCTTGGAGTCTCACTGATCCTCTGAGAAGCCCTCTCCATCTCCTCCTCAGAGACCTATTCTGAGGGCCTACTGTCTCCTTTATGTCTTTATTCAAATGTCACATCGAGGTGGACCTTGGCCACCCCGACTGTGATTGTAATCCAGCACCCATCCTTCCCTCCTGTTTTTTTATTCTCCTTTTTTCTTTATTAGCACTGATCACAAATTTACTATATATTTTACTTATTAATCTTACCATTGGCTTCCCCACCAAATGTAAGCTCCATGAAGGCAGTGGGTAGAATGTTTTGTTTTTTGTCCAATGCTGTATCCTAGCAGCGTGTCCAGTAGCTGGCATAGAGTGGGCCTCAATAGGTACATGTGGGATCACTATGCATACCATGGGAGTATTACCTTCAGAGAACTTAGCCAAGTCAAATTCATTGGACCAGGTAATCCATTTTACACCCTAACAACTACTGAGAAGTGAAGACATGTATGCTTTTGAGGATGGCATCTACCTTATAACTTCAGAAGCTAGTGAGAAGTGGAGGCTTGGCATGGCTTTTTGAAAAGTTAGTCACCCCTCTCTTGGAGGAATATTGGTAAAGGAAGAGCATGTCTTCTTTGAGTCATCCGTTTCACTTCTTGAAAGTAAATCAAATGGCAATGTAATTGTCAAGACTCCCCTATTATAAAGGATATGCCATCTGTATGGAATAAACCCCATCCCTATTTCCAGTGATAGGCCCTGATTGATTTAACTCAGTTAGTGATCCCATCCCTCCATATTAATTAGTGGTCCAGGTATAAGCACATGATGGCATTTGGGCCAGAGAGAGGAAGAGTGAGCCCCGTTACTATAAAGAACTCAGGAGATGATTTTGTATAGTGGTTAAGGAAATGGACTCTGGGGTCAAGCTTACTAGGTTAGCAATCCCAACTACACCACTCACCAGCTGGTTGACCATGAGAAAGTTAATAAATGTTAGTTTTTTCATCTGTGAAATTGGGATAATAATAATATCCACTGCATAGGGTGGTTGTAGAGATTAAGGAAGAGAATACCAAGCACAGAGTAAATTAGATACTCTTGGTAGAATTCCGGTGAGAAAAGGAAAAATAAATCTTGAACAGAACACTATGTATTAGCAGATCATTCATTCATCAACTAAATGCTCTATGAGCACTTACCATGTGCCAGTTAGGGGCCATGGAGGCACAGAAGTGAGTCAGGATTGAGTTCTGTAGGGACTTGTTGGAAAGACAAGCCGTGCATGAAATAACTAGTGTAGGACATTGTTCACAAAGCAATAAAGCATAGATACCATGATCTGAGGTCCCAGGAGGGAAAATCTTACTTTACTTAGATGATACAGACAGTTGGTAGAAAAAATTCACTTAAGACATTCAGCAAGAAGCATGTCTAATCCTTAAATGTATGGTTTTAACTATATCTTTAATAATGATCAGCCCACCCCCTCAAAACCAAACCAAACAAAAACAAGAAATGATTCAAGTTATTAGATTAGCTCTCCTTTAGATTCCTCTGTTAATGCATGTTTACATCCTTGTTTAAAAAATCAAATATAGGTGTCCACCTTGAACACCCATTCATCCCCACCTTCCACCCCTCATCTCTCACTATCCAATCTCAGTCTCTCCCCAGAGGTATCCAACCATTACCAACCACCATTACCAACCCATCTGGTAAATAGAATCCTAACCTTTTTGTGTGGGTTTATCATCACTTATGTATACTTAGAAAGATAAAAATATATATATATATATGCCCTCAGGGACATTTAGGAAAGGTTGGATCCCCTGGAGAACACTGGGGTGGGGCACCATAACTAAGCTGTCATTTTATTCCCTGAAAGACATTATGAGATTTAGTGATTGTGCACATTTCCTCATTTATGCTCTGGTCTCAGGATGAATTAAAAGCACTTTTGAAATCTGCCGAAAACAAACTTGTAGTAATTGAATTTTCAGCAAAATGGTGTGGTCCTTGCAAAAGAATGTATCCTCTTTTTCATGTAAGTATCATCAGTGTCTATTTCACAATTTTAGAAGGAATTTAAAGTTCTCAAATAGTTTTCCCAATGAATCTTAAAAGTTTTGCCTTTATGAGCCATTATGGAATCATAGCTTCCCCCCCACTTGGTGCCTACTTCTTTTTTTATTATTATTTTAAAATGTTTTCAATTTTATTTAAGTATAGTTGATTTACAATGTTGTGTTAGTTTCAGGCACACAGCACAATGATTTGGACAGATAGATAGATAGATTGATAGGGATAGAGATATTCTTTTTCAGATTCTTTTCCCTTACAAGTTACAAAATATTGAGTGTAGTTCCCTGTGCTACACAGTAGGTCCTTGTTTGTTAACTATTTTATGTATAGCAGTGTGTATGTGTTAATAGCAACCTCCTAATTTATCCCTACCCCCCTTTCCCCTTTAGTAACCATAAGTTTGTTTTAAAATGACTGTACTACCCAAGGCAATCTATAGATTCAGTGCAATCCTCATCAAATTACTAATGGCTTTTTTCACAGAACCAGAACAAAAATTTTTTTTTAATTTCTGTGGAAACACAACTAGCCAATAGCAATCTTGAGAAAGAAAAACAGAGTTGGAGGAATCAGGCTCCCTGACTTCAGACTTCACTAACAAAGCCATAGTAATCAAAGCAGTATGGTACTGGCAGAAAAACAGACATATGTAGATCAATCGAATAAGATAGAAAGCCCAGAAATAAATCTACGCCCCTATGGTCAATTAATCTATGACAAAGGAGGCAAGAATATACAACGGACAAAAGACCGTCCTTTTAGTAAATGGTGCTGGGAAAACTGGACAGCCACATGTAAAAGAATGAAATTAGAACATTCATTAGCACCATATACAAAAATAAACTCAAAATGGATTAAAGACCTAAATGTAAGACCAGATACTATAAAACTTCTAGAGGAAAACATAGGCAGAACACTCTTTGACATAAATCACAGCAGTATCTTTTTAGATCCGTCTCCTAAAGTAATGGAAATAAAAACAAAAATAAACAAATGGGACCTAATTAAACTTAAAATCTTTTGCACAGAATCGTAGTTTTTTGAAGCATCCTGATTAACCTGAATATAATATAGTGAGATCTAATTAGATGATTAGTATACACACCAGAAAATTAATATTACTTGTCTATGGATAATTCTGCAAGGATCATCAAAAGGTGTGAAAGAGTACAATTGTACAAAGGAATGGATTATTCATAATAATGACATTTTACCTAAGTTCCAGAATTCAGAACTTCCAAATATTGGAATAGATTACAGATGAACATGATACTTGTTTTTAACTATAATATAAAAGAATAAACTGCTCCCAATCCTTCAACCCTATTATCAGAACAAATCCTATGTCTCACATATTCCTTTCATATCTGATCTCCTTTATAAAATATCTTAGTAAAATATTCCACTTAGTTGTAATCGTATACTTATATTCAGATCTTTTTCCATATACACATTTGTTCATGTTTTTATCAAGCTTTTAGATTATAATTTTCATGTCTATACAATGTTTCATCTAGTTAATTTTCCTATTACCCCATTTAAGAGTTTTCACCATTGAGGGATGGGGAGGGAGGTGTATAACATGGCAGCAGAAAGAAACTCAGGGCATTTTCTTTTCATTTCTCCTTATTGCACAGATGTTTCACATTTGTGGTCCATTTTATGAAATCTATTCCTTCAAATATAAAATTTGGATTTCTCTACACAACTGAAAATACTCTGGTTTATTTTCAGCAAGATTTCTAACATTTCAACTTTTTTGACTTAAACTCTTCAATCTACCTGAATTCATTCTAACCACAATCACAACCTTTGATATTTAATTTAAAAGAAACATATTCAAATAGAGAAATTGGCTACATGACATCTCAACATCTATTCTCTGCCAAAAATTCTTAGAATATCCACAGGGAACATTTTCATATCTGGCAGTCCCCTCTATTCAGACACTTAAACTTAGAGTCTCCAAAGTATAGCTTCAGGAGTATAACTACCTCACCTGCCACAAAATCAAAGCTGATCAAATTTCAATGGCCAATGAGGCATTTTAATCTCGGGCTTGGTAGCCCCTTTCTCCCTTCTTCATACTTTCGGGCCCTGAAGGTGGTAAGGGCTCTGCTACTGTTGTGTCCAGACTCTCACAGCTCCTCAACACCCATCCCTAACTTTACAGTTATTTATAGTTAGCCCTTTGGTGATAAATGTCCCCAAGTTATCCTAATTTGAATGTGCCATCTGTTTTCTGTTGGGATCCAGACTAATGCACACACAGTTTTTAAATTTGGGTGTATCCGCACTGTGAAATACTATTCAGATGATAAAAAGAATCGAGTAGACCCACACATAATGAAGGAATTACCTCCAAGACAACAATAGAATTAAGTAAAAAGAGAACAATATAGGAAAATTTATACAGTATGGTCCCATTTATGTAAAACAGAGATACATATACATATGTGTGTATGTATATATCAACATATATACATATATATTATATGTAGACAAAGGGGAGCAGAAGATGCATATCAAGTTTTTTTTTTTTTCTGTGAGAGGGAGTGAAAACTGGGGGAGGATTGAAAATGGGAAAAGTTCATGCTTTGCTTTATCTTTCTTGTAATGTTTGAACTTTTTCAAGAGAAGGTATTCATCATGTGTCATTTATTAAAAACTCATTGTACGTAATGGAGTTGGAGGAAACGCTTTTCTTACTCTAGGGCACTTTATCGGAGATCAAAGTAGAAACAGAAACCAAGTTAGACTGAAAAGGATTTTAATACGAGGAGTTAAATGCTCATAAAATCATTACAAGACTGGATGAATGGGCTCCAGACTGGAACCCCATGAATGACTCAAAAGCACAACAGACCCACCTGAGGGGATCCTAACTTTACCAATATCAGATGTGAGAAGAGATGGGAAGCCACTACTGGGAGAAAACAAACAAACAAAAAACAAACAGAAAAACAGCAGTCGGGGAGTTAGAATCAGAATCCGGAAGCTGATGTCGGGTCACTGGATCCCTCAGCATAGCTGCCGCCTCCAGCACGATTACCCTCCCACACCCCAGTCGTGCTTTCCAGCAGCACATCCAAAGATGAAAAGAAAGTAGCTCTGTCTCACTTCTGCCTTCCAAGTCTTGCCTTCATGCATCTCACTGGTGAAACCAGTTTGCATCCAGAACTCTAGCTGCAAGGGAATCCAAGGAAACTTTACCTTTTCCCTTTTCCAGGCTCTGCAGGAAGGTGGAATGGAAGTGAGCCGGCTATACCATTACTCTAGGTGGGGAAGAGTTCAAGACATTTTCAGGGGCTTCCCTGGTGGCACAGTGGTTAAGAATCCACCTGCCAACGCAGGGGACAGGGGTTCGAGCCCTGGTCTGGGAAGATCCCACATGCTGCAGAGCAACTAAGCCAGTGCACCACAACTACTGAGCCTGTGCTCTAGAGCCCGTGAGCCACAACTACTGAGCCTGTGCCACAACTACTGAAGCCTGTGTGCCTAGAGCCTGTGCTCTGCAACAAGAGAAGCCACCACAATGAGAAGCCAGCGCACCGCAACGAAGACCCAACACAGCCATAAATAAATAAAATTTAGTTAATTAATTTTTTTTAAAAGACCTTTTCAGACACACAAAAACTAAAAGTTGACAACCCAGAGTCTCTGCTAAAGGATGTATGGCAAGAAGAAAAAAAGTAAATCATAAGCAAATGTGGATTTTAAGAAGTGATTTAAAACTTTAAGTCTTGAGTAAATTCCACAGTCCCATTTGATCTGGGCCTTGATGATTAAGAGCAGGGGTCAGGAACCTTTTCTGTAAAGGTTAAAGACAGTCAGTATTTTCAGGTTTGCAGGTTATATGGTCTATGTCACACATACTCAGCTTTGATCTTGTAGCACAAAAGCAGGCAATGGCAATACACGAATGGGCAAACATGTTCCAATAAAACTTTATTTATGAGACCATGTGGAGATCTGGATTTGGTCTATAGGGCAAAGTTTGATGACTCTGGGCTAAGAGGATCACCTGGCATAGAACCCCAAAAAGGACATTTCTGGAAAAGGGGAGGTTATAAATTTGTTGAGAAATTGCATGGTGTGATCGTGGGAAGGCAAGCACCCTGTGAGGCTAACTTGCAGTGTATGCAGTGGAAGTAGCAACACACGAGCCTTGAAGAGGAAGCTGAGCCCAGATGGAGAAGGCCCTTGTGTTATAACTTAATGAGTTGCTGTAGAGTCAAAATAGAAGAACGTTTAAAAAGGTTTTGCCATGATCAAATGTGGGTTTTTGGAAAATACTTTTGGCAATGTTGTATAAGAATGTGTTGGAAAGACTGAGGCAGGTAACCCAAGGTGAACAACCATGTCAATGATGAGTTTACCAAAACTAGGGCAGTGGTTTGGGGAGAAAAAAGGAAAGGTCAAATTCAGGAGACAGAGTTAAGAGCAAACAGAACAGGTGACCAGATGGTAACAGATTATATGGGAGGAAGAACAGAGCAGAAGGAAGAATTTTTGTTGAGGGCAGAGGAGGGTCCTAGGTAGATGGAGTGGGATAGTGAGGGAAGGCAGTGTTCACAAGGGAACCCCAGTCTAGCAAGGAACCTGTACCATCTGTACCATGTCTTCCGACTACTACTCAATACAAAACTACTATAACCCTGTCCATTTCCTGTCAGACTTGGGAGACTGAAAACTTCCTAAATAGAACCTGACCCTGAAATCAGATGTCCACATAAGTCAAACCCATTGCCCCGCCTGACTGCTACTGGAGAACACCCATGTATCTTGAAACTTGAAAAGTGCAAGTCAATTTCCCCAGAATTCTTGGGCAACACCATCTTCCTGCCAGGCGTGGAGATGCTGCCAGTCAAAATCAGCATCTTTTTTTTATCTGCAAAGTACTCCAAGATACCAAAGACCTTCGTGTTTATTATCCAAGAGTTTTCCCCCAATTTCATCATCTTGATGAGCCACTGAAGAAAGAACTCCCACTTGGGGCACATTCCATGGACAAACAACCGGAGAGAATCCCTACAATAGAACTCTGCACCTAATGTCCACCTAATCAGTCCATGTCATGCTGCTTCCTGCTTGTCCACGGGAGCAGCCACCAGTGACAGCTCCATCCGTTGTTGTCTCCACTTGGCCAAACTCTGGACACTTCACACCACCATTGAAGAGAGGTTTCATTTGAAACAGGTCAATGGAAATGCTTGAGATACGATGTTAATGCAAACAAATCAGTATGCTATTAAGTGCCCTTAAAGAATGAACATAGCTGTTGGGAAAAAAGAAAATCCCAGGAGCTGACATTTACAGGCTGCTTCTGCATCCACTACCCCATACCCATTACCAACACCACTGTCACCACCGCTGTCAAAGATGCTTCCAGAACATCTGGAACAGAAGCAGGAGAGTTGTTTTTCCCTCCTCCCATTTTCCATTTTCTTGCAAATGCTTCCCACTGGCAGAACCTAACAGGAAGACAGCTGGCAGAGGATTCTGCAAAATCTAGTTTTTATACATAGCAGAACACAGACTTTAGACTCTGGTTCTGCCGTTGATCTTTGCTTGACCTTGGCAGCATCCAACTTTGACTTTGGTGCTTGAGGTTCTAGGCAGTAGTGCAATGCCAGAATGATGCTTAGCTCTCTTGATCAACCTTTTTGTTCGGTTTTGTTTTTGCTAAAAGACATTGCTAGTGTGTGATTTAATATTAACATTAAGCTAATGAGGAATTTTTTACTCTTTTACTTTGAAGGAAATGTCTGTGCAATACCGAAACGTCATGTTTGCTAATGTGGATGTGGACAATGCTCGGGTAAGAATCTTAAATCCTTCCTTGTAGATATGTAAAACCCAACGCGATGTCATTGAGAGTGCTGTCTCAGTGATTATATAAGCAATTTAAAGTGTGATGAGTAGGCTTCCCTGGTGGCGCAGTGGTTGAGAGTCCGCCTGCCGATGCAGGGGGCACGGGTTCGTGCCCCGGTACGGGAAGATCCCACGTGCCGCGGAGCGGCTGGGCCCGTGAGCCATGGCCGCTGAGCCTGCATGTCCGGACCCTGTGCACCGCAACAGGAGAGGCCACAACAGGGAGAAGCCCGCGTACCGCAAAAACAAACAAACAAACAAAAATATATATATAAGTGTGATGAACTGTAGTAAACTCCCTCATAACGTTCTTGTATATTTTGTATTTTTTTTAAAAAGACAATAAATATGTGGCTCTCTTGCTGCCCCCCGCCTTCCCATACTATGGCAGAATTCACTAATCAAGCCTAATATTCTTCACCACTTGCTCTGGAATCTGCCCCACAATCCTGCTCAGTAGAGTTGCTCTAGACAGACAATACCAGTTGGTTGAAGTTGAGCTCAAAGTGAAAACTGATTTTCACCCCTATAATAGATTATTATTCAATTTCTAAAACCTAACTCAATGCATTACAGACATTTTAACATAACTTGCTTTCCCCTTGCTATAGCTTATGCTTTGTGTGGGGTTTTTTAAACACCACAAGGAATTCCAGGAAATCCTTCCCTTACCTCCCTAGAGCCTTTCTTCCTCACCCCCCCGCAAATATAATGTCCTCAATCAAAATGTGCTTACTGATACACACAATGTGTCTACAAAATTTTTCTTCCTGACATTTGTTCACTTATAATGAGGAAAAGTACCAATAACAAGTGGCCTGTGCATACATTGGATTGAATTTGAGCTTTAGAATTTAAAAAATCTACTATTCACCCATCCTGCCCTTTAATAGTTTTGTGACCTCTTATCAGTTAACCTCTATAAACTTCACTTTCTCTGTATGTAAAACAAGGTAATAATTAACGGAATATGATAAGGTAGAAGGCACAAAATATATGACATACTACCCAGAACAGAAGAAATGTTCCATTTTTCCATTTCCTTCAACTTTCATTGAAGTGTGACAGTGTGTGATTGTCCTTTAAGATGAATCGTGTACTATACATTCGGAATACACAGCTAGGGTTATTATCTCTTTGTCGTCTTCATATTCAGAGTTGTGCACCTATCACTACAGTCAATTTTAGAAAGTGTTCACAACTCCAGAAAGAAACACTGTTCCCTTTAGCAGTCACCTCCCTGCCCCGATCCCTCCATCCACCACCTCAACCCTAAGCAACCATAAGTCTGCATTGTCTCTAGATTTGCTTATTCTAGCCATTTCATATAAATGGAATTATAGAAGATGTGTTCTTTTGTGATGGGCTTCTTTCACTTAACATAAGCTTGCAGGATTCATCCATGATGTAGCATGTATCCGTACAATATATTACCTTTTTTTTAATCCATTCATCCTACGATAGACATTGGGGTTGTTTGCAACTTTTCGCTATTATGTCTAATACTGGCATAAACATGTATACATTTTCATTTCTTTTGGCTATATATCTAGAAGTGGAATTGTTGGGTCATATGGTAACTCTTTATTTAACTTATTGAAGAACTGACAAATTGTCTTTGAAACAGCTGCACTATTTTACATTCCCACCAGCAATGTATGAGGGCTCTGATGTCTCCATACCCTCAGCAACATGTGTTATTATTTTCTTTTTTGATTACAGCTGTTTGTCTCTTAAGGTGAAACAAAATGCACAGTTTTCTTTTCTAATAGTAATGTATTCATTGTTGTCATTGCTGTGGTCATGAAAATGATAATGTAGTGGAGGTGGCAGGGGAGAGGTTTTGATCCTGTGGGTGGCTAATTTTCTTTTGACTCAAACAAAATAAACAGAAAGTGGTATTTGAAATCAGATTGTAATGGATTAGAGCAATTGGAATGCTAACATATTTTCTTGTCTCTTGGCTCCAAATCTTTCACAAAGATGGGCAGTGAAGAGGCATAAGGCTTAAAAGAAAGAAATATGCAAGCTTTACTTAAAATGCAAGACATTATATCACCCCATGTCTCAAGTGTGAGTTATAAAGAGACCTTCACCCGTTCTTATTTTTTACAATATGCTCTTTCCATATTGGATTCCACTGGCTCCCTTCTGCCATCTTTCACAAGCGCTTTTAAATAGAGCTCATTTTGTCCTTCAGTCCATTCTGTTTTGGCCCCCATCTCTCACCCGTCTCCTAGAGCTCTTGAATGAGAAAGCTCAGGAATGCTGGAAACAGTCATTTTTTCTACTGTAACATTCCTGGAAGCTTTGAGGATATATTAGAAAAGTTCTTGGCAAGAGAATCTGTAATGTATCAGCTGTCCCTGGGCTCTCAGACATGCCTCCTGAGACGTCACCAAGTACCACTGTTGGTCCAGAGAGAGGATACCAAAACTGTGACTTCATGCTACTTCTTTCATTTTCCAGGAGTTGGCCCAAATTTATCACATCAAAGCAATACCCACATTTCAGATGTTCAAGCAAGCCCAGAAGGTATGTTTCTATGGTAACTGGCAGATTGAAATAGATTATAGAGCCATCAGAGTCTTAAAAAAAAAGGCCTGGGGTGTCCTGGATGGACGAAACAACTGTATTTATTTTCAATCTTAGCAATGTAATTCTTAGTTTCTGAACTTTACATATTGGCAAGGGGTAAAAAAAAAAAAGCATGAATCGTGATAAATCTCCCCATTCAGACCATTTGAGGTGTCCCAATCCATATGAAATACCCCACTATTATCCCTCTCTGGGGCACAACCATCAAAAAAGAACCTTATAATAAAGGGCATGATGAAATTCTCTCACAAATATATACACGTTTTTCACACTTGGGCAAACATCAATCAAAAGCTATTACAAGGTTAAATAGCCTAGTGGTTGACCAGGCAGGTTCTGGGCTCAGATTTCTTTGGTTCAAAAACCAGCTCTTCCACTTCCCAGCAGTTTACTTAATAACCTCTTGGTATCTTAGTTTGCCTATCTGTAAAAACATGGATCGTAAAAAGTTTCCCCCTCCTTAGTGAAAATGAAATGAATTAACATGACTAGACTTTTTAGACCCATCCTGACACACATGAGTATGTTATGTTAGTTACCTCGAACATATTAATGGAATGGAATGCCTCAAATACTTGGTGTTTGATGAAACTAGTAATTACATATATGGCTGGGAGCACGGACTCTTGTGTGTACCTTTTGAAAGGTGATTTTGCAACACACTTAAGACGAACAAACTGTTCATTCCCTTTCACACATTATCCCATTCTTGGGAATTTTTGCTAATGAAATACCTCATGGAAAAATAAATGGCTAAGTGCATAGTAATTGTAGCATTATTTCTAACAAAATATGGAAGCAAGGTAAATGTTTTTTTTTTAGTAGAGTGGCTAAGTGATTTATGATACATCTAGTCTATGAAACAGTATGCAATTAAAAAGCGTTATGGACAGAAAAGAAGCAGATTCACAGATACAGAAAAAAAACTACTGGTGGCGGGGGAAGCAGTATAGGGGTGGGGGAGTGGGAGGTACAAACTATTGGTTGTGACAGGCTCAAGGATGTATTGTACAACATGGGGAATATAGCCAATATTGTGTAATAATTATAAATGGAAAGTAACCTTTCAAAATTGTAAAAAATGTTTTTAATTTTTTAAATGATTGAGCTAAAAGATTAAATAAATTAAAAAAAGAGTTATGAAGAATATATGTAAAGTAAAAAAAATTCATACTTAAACTTTGTAAAGATTACGTCTGCAGTACAGAGAATGAGAGCATTTGATATGCTAGCTGTAGAATTTTATCTTCGTTTTCTATTTGTGTGTATTTGCTGTAACATAATTGAAGCAATAGATTTTTTTTTTGTTTTTTTTTGGCTGCGTTGGGTCTTTGTTGCTGCATGCGGGCTTTCTCTAGTTGCCGTGAGCGGGGGCTACTCTGTTGCGTTGCGTGGCCTCTCATCGCGGTGGTTTCTCTTGTTGCGGAGCACGGGCTCTAGGCACGCGGACTTCAGTAGTTGTGGCATGTGGGCTCAGTAGTTGTGGCTCGTGGGCTCTAGAGCGCAGGCTCAGTAGTTGTGGCGCATGGGCTTAATTGCTCCGTGGCATGTGGCATCTTCCCGGACCAGGAATCAAACCCATGTCCCCTGCATTGGCAGGTGGATTCTTAACCACTGTGCCACCATGGAAGTCCCAAAGCAATAGATTTAAATAATTTTTCCCCCAAAAAATGACACTACCTATTTCCTCTCTTGAGGTTTTACTTGAAAATTGAAACCGTTTAATGCGTGCATTCTTTTTTTTTTAACAACTTTATTGCACTATAATTGCTTTACAATGCTGTGTTATTTTCTGCTTTATAACAAAGTGAATCAGCTATACATATACATATATCCCCATATATCCACCCTCTTACATCTCCCTCCCACCCTCCCTATCCCACCCCTCTAGGTGGTCACAAAGCACCCAGCTGATCCCCCTGTGCTGTGCAGCTGCTTCCCACTAGCTATCTATTTTACATTTGGTAGTATATATAAGTCCACGCCACTCTCTCACTTTGTCCCAGCATACCCTTTCTCGTCCCCGTGTCCTCAAGTCCATTCTCTCTCTCTTTTTTTTTTTTTAGATTCCATGTATATGTGTTAGCATACGGTATTTGTTATTCTCTTTCTGACTTACTTCACTCTGTATGACAGTCTCTAGGTCCATCCACCTCACTACAAATAGCTCAATTTCATTTCTTTTTATGGCTGAGTAATATTCCATTGTATATATGTGCCACATCTTCTTTATCCATTCATCTGTCGACGGACACTTAGGCTGTTTCCATGTGCTGGTTATTGTAAATAGAGCTGCAGTGAACATTGTGGTACATGACTCTTTTTGAATTATGGTTTTCTCAGGGTATATGCCCAGTAGTGGGATTGCTGGGTCGTATGGTAGTTCTATTTTTCGTTTTTTAAGGAACCTCCGTACTGTTCTCCATAGTGGCCCTATCAATTTACTTTCCCACCAACAGTGCAAGAGGCTTCCCTTTTCTCCATACCCTCTCCAGCATTTATTGTTTGTAGATTTTTTGATGATGGCCATTCTGACTGGTGTGAGGTGATACCTCATTTTTGTTTTGATTTGCATTTCTCTAATGATTAGTGATGTTGAGCATTCTTTCATGTGTTTGTTGGCAATCTGTATATCTTCTTTGGAGAAATGTCTGTTTAGATCTTCTGCCCATTTTTGGATTGGGTTTTTTGTTTTTTTGAATATCGAGCTGCATGACAGGCTTATAAATTTTGGAGATTAATCCTTTGTCAGTTGCTTCATTTGCAAATATTTTCTCCCATTCTGAGCATTGTCCTTTCATCTTGTGTATGGTTTCCTTTGCTGTGCAAAAGCTTTTAAGTTTCATTAGGTCCCATTTGTTTATTTTTGTTTTTATTTCCATTTCTCTAGGAGGTGGATCAAAAAGGATCATGCTGTGTTTTATGTCATAGAGTGTTCTGCGTATGTTTTCCTCTAAGAGTTTTATAGTGTCTGGCCCTACATTTAGGTCTTTAACCTATTTTGAGTTTACTTTTGTGTATGGTGTTAGGGAGTGTTCTAATTTCATTCTTTTACATGTAGCTGTCCAGTTTTCCCAGCACCACTTACTGAAGAGGATTTCTTTTCTCCATTGTATATTCTTGCCTCCTTTATCAAAGATAAGGTGACAATATGTGCGTGGGTTATCTCTGTGTTATCTATCCTGTTCCATTGATCTATATTTCTGTTTTTGTGCCAGTACCATACTGTCTTGATTACTGTAGCTTTGTAGTACAGTCTGAAGTCAGGAGCCTGTTTCCTCCAGCTCCATTTTTCTTGCTCAAGATTACTTTGGCTATTTGGGGTCTTTTGTGTTTCTATACAAATTGTGAAATTTTTTGTTCTTGTTCTGTGAAAAATGCCATTGGTAGTTTGATAGGGATTGCATTGAATCTGTAGATTGCTTTGGGTAGTATAGTCATTTTCACAGTGTTGATTCTTCCAATCCAAGAACATGGTATATCTCTCCATCTGTTGGTATCATCTTTAATTTCTTTCATCAGTGTCTTATAGATTTTTGCATACAGGTCTTTTGTCTCCTTAGGTAGGTTTATTCCTAGGTCTTTTATTCTTTTTGTTGCAATGGTAAATGCGAGTGTTTCCTTAATTTCTCTTTCAGATTTTTTATCATTAATGTATAGGAATGTAAGAGATTTCTGTGCATTCATTTTGTATCCTGCTACTTTACCGAATTCATTGATTAGGTCTGGTAGTTTTCTGGTAACGTCTTTAGGATTCTCTATGTATAGTATCATGTCATCTGCAAACAGTGACAGCTTTACTTCTTCTTTTCGGATTTGGATTCCTTTTATTTCTTTTTCGTCTCTGATTGCTGTGGCTAAAACTTCCAAAACTATGTTAAATAATAATGGTGAAAGTGGGCAACCTTGTCTTGTTGCTGATCTTAGTGGAAGTGGTTTCAGTTTTTCACCATTGAGAATGATGTTGGCTGTGGGTTTGTCATATATGGCCTTTATTATGTTGAGGTAATTTCCCTCTATGCCTACTTTCTGGAGAGTTTTATCATAAATGGGTGTTGAATTTTGTCAAAAGCTTTTTCTGCATCTATTGAGATGATCATATTGCTTTTATCCTTCAGTTTCTTAATATGGTGTATCACATTGATTGATATGCATTTATTGAAGAATCCTTGCATTCCTGGGACAAACCCCACTTGATCATGGTGTATGATCCTTTTAATGTGCTGTTGGATTCTGTTGGCTAGTATTTTGTTGAGGATTTTTGCATCTATGTTCATCAGTGATATTGGCCTATAGTTTTCTTTCTTTGTGACATGTTTGTCTGGTTTTGGTATCAGGGTGATGGTGGCCTCATAGAACGAGCTTGGGAGTGTTCCTCCTTCTGCTATATTTTGGAAGAGTTTGAGAAGTATAGGTGTTAGCTCCTCTCTGAATGTTTGATAGAAATCTCCAGTGAAGCCATCTGGCCCTGGGCTTTTGTTTGTTGGAAGATTTTTAATCACAGTCTCAATTTCAGTACGTGTGATTGGTCTGTTTATATTTTCTATTTCTTCCTGGTTCAGTCTCGGAAGGTTGTGCTTTGCAGAGAATTTGTCCATTTCTTCCAGGTTGTCCATTTTATTGGCATGTAGTTGCTTCTAGTAATCACTCATGATCCTTTGTATTTCTGCAGTGTCAGTTGTTACTTCTCCTTTTTCATTTCTAATTCTGTTGATTTGAGTCTTCTCCCTTTTTTTCTTGATGAGTCTGGCTAATCGTTTATTAATTTTGTTTATCTTCTCAAAGAACCAGATTTTACTTTTATTGATCTTTGTTATCATTTCCTTCATTTCATTTTCATTTATTTCTGATCTGATCTTTATGATTTCTTTCCTTCTGCTAACTTTGGGGTTTTTTTGTTCTTTCTCTAATTGTTAGGTGTAAGGTTAGGTTGTTTATTAGAGATGTTTCTTGTTTCTTAAGGTAGGATTGTATTGCTGTAAACTTCCCCCTTAGAACTGCTTTTGCAGCAACCCATAGGTTTTGGGTCGTTGTGTTTTCGTTGTCATTTGTTTCTAGGAACTTTTTTATTTCTTTAGTGATCTCTTGGTTATTCAGTAGCATATTGTTTAGCCTCCATGTGCTTGTAATTTTTACAGATTTTTTTCCTGTAATTTATATCTAGCCTCATAGCATTGTGGTCAGAAAAGATACTTGATATGATTTCAATTCTTGTAAACTTCCCAAGGCTTGATTTGTGACCCAAGATATGATCTATCCTGGAGAATGTACCATGAGCACTTGAGAAGAAAGTGTATTCTGTTGTTTTTAGGTGGAATGTCCTATAAATATCAATTAAGTCCATCTTATTGTCATTTAAAGCTTGTGTTTCCTTATTTATTTTCATTATGGATGATCTGTCCATTGGTGAAAGTGGGGTGTTAAAGTCCCCTACTATGATTGTGTCACTGTCGATTTCCCCCTTTATGGCTGTTAGCATTTGCCTTATGTATTGAGATGCTCCTTTTTTGGGTGCATAAATGTTTACCATTGTTATATCTTCTTCTTGGATTGATCCCTTGATTATTATGTAGTGTCCTTCTTTACCTCTTGTAATAGTCTTTATTTAAAATCTATTTTCTCTGGTATGAGAATTGCTACTCCAGCTTTCTTTCGATTTCCATTTGCATGGAATATCTTTTTCCATCCGCTCAGTTTCTGTCTGTATGTGTCCCTAGGTCTGAAATGGGTCTCTTGTAGACAGCATATATACGGGTCTTGTTTTTGCATCCATTCAGCCAGTCTATGTCTCTTGGTTGGAGCATTTAAGCCATTTACATTTAAGGTAGTTATCAATATGTATGTTCCTATTACCATTTTCTTAATTGTTTGGGGTTTGTTATTGTAGGTCTTTTCCTTCTCTTGTGTTTCCTGCCTAGTAAAGTTCCTTTAGCATTTGTTGTAAAGCTGGTTTGCTGGTGCTGAATTCTCTTAGCTTTTGCTTGTCTGTAAAGGTTTTAATTTCTCTGTCAAATCTGAATGAGATCCTTGCTGAGTAGAGTAATCTTGGTTGTAGGGTTTTCCCTTTCATCACTTTAAATATGTCCTGCCACTCCCTTGTGGCTTGCAGAGTTTCTGCTGAAAGATCCGCTGTTAACCTTATGAGGATTCCCTTGTGTGTTATTTGTTGTTTTTCCCTTGCTGCTTTTAATATTTTCTCTTTGTATTTAATTTTTGATAGTTTGATTAATACGTGTCTTGGCGTGCTTCTCCTTGGGTTTATCCTGTATCGGACTCTGCACTTCCTGGACTTGATTAACTATTTCCTTTCCCATATTAGGGAAGTTTTGAACTGAAATCTCTTCAAATATTTTCTCAGTCCCTTTTTTTTCTCTTCTTCTTCTGGGACCCCTATAATTTGCATGTTGGTGCATTTAATGTTGTCCCAGAGGTCTCTGAGAGTGTCCTCAATTCTTTTCATTCTTTTTTCTTTATTCTCCTCTGCAGTAGTTATTTCCACTATTTTATCTTCCGGGTCACTTGTCTGTTCTCTGCCTCAGTTACTCCACTATCGATTCCTTCTAGAGAACTTTTAATTTCATTTATTGCGTTGTTCATCATTGTTTGCTCGTTAGTTCTTCTAGGTCCTTGTTAAACGTTTCTTGTATTTTTTCCATTCTATTTCCAAGATTATGGATCATCTTTACTGTCATTCCTCTGAATTCTTTTTCAGGTAGACTGCCTATTTCCTCTTCATTTGTTAGGTCTGGTGGGTTTTTACCTTGCTCCTTCATCTGCTGTGTGCTTCTCTGTCTTCTCATTTTGCTTACCTTACTGTGTTTGGGGTCTCCTTTTCGTAGCCTGCAGGTTCATATTTCCTTTGTTTTTGGTGTCTGCCCCCAGTGGCTAAGGTTGTTTCAGTGGGTTGTGTAGGCTTCCTGGTAGAGGGGACTAGTGCCTGTGTTCTGGTGGATGAGGCTGGATCTTGTCTTTCTGGTTGGCAGGTCCATGTCTGGTGGTGTGTTTTGGGGTGCCTGTGACCTTATTATGATTTTAGGCAGTCTCTCTGCTAATGGGTGGGGTTGTGTTCCTATCTTACTAGTTATTTGGCATGGGTGTCCAACACTGTAGCTTGCTGGTCGTTGAGTGGAGCTGGGTCTTAGCATTGAGATAGAGATCTCTGGGAGAGCTTTCGCCACTTGATACTACGTGGAACTGGGAGGTCTCTGGTGCATCAGTGTCCTGAACTCAGCTCTCCCACCTCAGAGGCACAGGCCTGACACCCGGCTGGAGCACCAAGACCCTGTCAGCCACAGGGTTCAGAAGAAAGGGGAAAAAAAGAAAGAAAGAAAATAATAAAATAAAATAAAGTTATTAAAATAAAAAATAATTATTAAAAATAAACAGTTAAAAAGTAATAAAAAAAGAAGAAAAAAAAAGCAAAGAGAGAGCAACCAAACCAAAAACAAATCCACCAATGATAACAAGCGCTAAAAACTATACTAAAGAAAAACAAAAAACTGACAGACAGAACCCTAGGATAAATGGTAAAAGCAAAGCTATACAGGCAAAATCACACAAAGAAGCATACACATACGCCCTCACAAAAAGAGAAAAAGGAAAAATATATCTATATCATTGCTCCCAAAGTCCACTGCATCAATTTGGGATGATTCGTTGTCTATTCAGATATTCCAGAGATGCAGGGTACATCACGTTGATTGTGGAGATTTAATCCGCTGCTCCTGAGGCTGCTGGGAGAGATTTCCCTTTCTCCTCTGTTTGCACAGCTCCTGGGGTCCAGCACTGGATTTGACCCTGCCTCTGCGTATAGGTCCCCTGAGTGCGTCTGTTCTTCGCTTAGACAGGACGGGGTTAAAGGAGCAGCTGATTCGGGGGCTCTGGCTCACTCAGGCTGGGGGAGGGAGGGGTACGGAGTGTGGGGCGAGCCTGTGGCGGCAGAGGCCAGCATGACGTTGCAACAGCCTGAGGCACCGTGTGTTCTCCCGGGGAAGTTGTCCCTGGATCACGGGACCCTGGCAGTGGCGGGCTGCACAGGCTCCTGGGAGGGGAGGTGTGGATAGTGACTTGTACTGCACACAGGCTTCTTGGTGGCTGCTGCAGCAGCCTTAGTGTCTCATGCCCGTCTCTGGGGCTGATAGCCGTGGCTCACACCCGTCTCTGGAGCTCCTTTAAGCGGTGCTCTGAATCCCCTCTCCTCAGGCACACTGAAACAATGGTCTCTTGCCTCTTAGGCAGCTCCAGACTTTTTCCTGGACTCCCTCCCGGCTAGCCGTTGTGCACTAGCCCTTTCAGGCAGTGTTCACACAGCCAACCCCAGTCCTCTCCCCGGGGTCTGACCTCCGAAGCCCGAGCCTCAGCTCCCAGCCCCCGCCCACCCCGGCGGGTGAGCAGACAAGCCCTTCGGGCTGGTGAGTGCTGGTCGGCACTGATCCTCTGTGCGGGAATCTCTCCGCTTTGCCCTCTGTACCCCGGTTGCTGCGCTCTCCTCCGTGGCTCCGAAGCTTCCCCCCTGCCACCCCCATCTCCTCCAGTGAAAGGGCTTCCTAGTGTGTGGAAACTTTTCCTCCTTCACAGCTCCCTCCCCGAGGTGCAGGTCCCGTCCCTATTCTTTTGTCTCTGTTTTTTCTTTTTTCTTTTGCCCTACCCATGTACGTGGGGAGTTTCTTGCATTTTGGGAAGTCTGAGGTCTTCTGCCAGCCTTCAGTAGGTGTTCTGTAGGAGTTGTTCCACATGTAGATGTATTTCTGATGTATTTGTGGGGAGGAAGGTGCTCTCCGCATCTTACTCTTCCGCCATCTTGAAGGTCTCCAACATATGCATTTTTAACTACCTCCACCTACATGGCCAAATGGTTTGTGTGTCATCTTTTATTATCTTCTCCTTCTCTTCCATCAGAGAAATGAAGATGCTTCCTCGTTTGAAGTCAATTCCATCCATCTCTTGATTGCATCGCTCCCTTCTGTGCCAGGCCTTTATTCTTCATTGATCCTTTTTCAAACCTGGTGTTTGGACCCTTGTTGTTTTTGCCACCCAGCTACCATTCCCTATTAGTAGTTCTCTGATTTTCCTCCAGGGAACCAAGCCCTTTCTAGTTCTTAGTCCATGTACTTCCTAGGGCTCTATCTCTAGGTCTAGACAAATCAGTGAACTCCATCCCCATCAAGAATGGGCCCTTCATTCCATTCAAGCCAATCCAAGCCCAACCAGAGCTAATTCCAGAGCTTTGCTTAAGCAGCTAGGTAAAAGCCTCTTCTTTTGATTGTACTAAACTTGAACTTGGAAAGATATGATGCTCAAGCTATTACATAGCTGGCTTGCCACCATAGAGAACCTAAAAATGAAAGCTCCATATAGAGGAAAGCAGAGTCAGGCCAACAGGTGCCCATGGCATTGATTGAACCCTGAATCTATCCATGCCTGAAGCCTGAACTACCCCCCATAAATTCTGCAGTTATGTAAACTTTGGGTTGCTTTTTCTGACTTTTGCAACCAAAACATTTCTTTTTTTCTTAAAATCAGAAAGATGATTTTAATCTTATTTCTCAATAAAATAATAACATACATTTGTAAAGCAAACAATTTTAAGAATATTTCTCTAAAGGCTTTCTGGAATTCCTAAAGGAAATTCATCTATTTTAGAAAGAAAATTCCAAGGAATTATGGAAAACAACATAAAATTATCAAGTAGCTTCCTCCCCCTACAACACACAGTAATCATTCTGGTACAAAGCACTTTTTTTTTTTTTTTTATACAGCAGTTTCTTATTAGTCATCAATTTTATACACATCAGTGTATACATGTCAACCCCAATCGCCCAATTCATCACACCACCACCACGACCCCCCCGCAGCTTTCCCCCCCTTGGTGTCCACACGTTTGTTCTCTACATCTGTGTCTCAATTTCTACCCTGAAATCCAGTTCACTTGTACCATTTCTCTAGGTTCCACATATATGCATTAATATACGATATTTGTTTTTCTCTTTCTGACTTACTTCACTCTGTATGACAGTCTCTAGATCCATCCACGTCTCTACAAATGACCCACTTTCATTCCTTTTTATGGCTGAGTAATATTCCATTGTAATATTAGCCACATCTTGTTTATCCATTCATCTGTTGATGGGCACTTAGGTTGCTTCCATGACATGCCTACTGCAAATAGAGCTGCAGTGAACACTGGGGTGCATGTGTCTTTTTGAATTGTGGTTTTCTCAGGGTATATGCCCAGGACTGGGATTGCTGGGTCGTATGGTAGTTCTATTTTTAGTTTTTTAAGGAACCTCCATACTGTTCTCCATAGTGGCTGTATCAGTTTACATTCCCACCAACGGTGCAAGAGGGTTCCCTTTTCTCCACACCCTCTCCAGCATTTGTTGTTCGTAGATTTTCTGATGAAGCCCATTCTAACTGGTGTGAGGTGATACCTTATTGTAGTTTTGATTTGCATTTCTCTAATAATTAGTGATGTTGAGCAGCTTTTCATGTGCTTCTTGGCCATCTGTATATCTTCTTTGGAGAAATGTCTATTTAGGTCTTCTGCCCGTTTTTGGATTGGGTTGTTTGTTCTTTGAATATCGAGCTGCATGAGCTGTTTATAAATTTTGGAGATTAATCCTTTGTCCGTTGATTCGTTTGCAAATATTTTCGCCCATTCTGAGGGTTGTCTTTTCGTCTTGTTTATGGTTTCCTTTGCTGTGCAAAAGCTTTTAAGTTTCATTAGGTCCCATTTGTTGATTTTTGTTTTTATTTCCATTTCTCTAGGAGGTGGATCAAAAAAGATTTTGCTGTGATTTATGTCAAAGAGTGTTCTTCCTATGTTTTCTGCTAAGAGTTTTATAGTGCCCAGTCTTACATTTACATCTTGAATCCATTTTGATTTTATTTTAGTGTATGGTGTTAGGGAGTGTTCTAATTTCATTCTTTTATATGTAGCTGTCCAGTTTTCCCAGCACCACTTATTGAAGAGGCTGTCTTTTCTGCATTGTATATCCTTGCCTTCTTTGTCAAGATTAGTTTACCGTAGGTGCGTGAGTTTACCTCTGGGCTTTCTATCTTGTTCCATTGACCTATGTTTCTGTTTTTGTTCCAGTACCATATTATCTTGATTACTGTAGCTTTGTAGTATAGTCTGAAGTCAGGGAGTCTGATTCCTCCAGCTCCGGTTTTTTCCCTCAATACTGCTTTGGCTATCCGGGGTCTTCTGTGTCTCCGTATAAATTTTTAGATTTTTTTGTCCTAGTTCCATAAAAAATACCATTGGTAGTTTGATAGGGATTGCATTCAATCTGTAGATTGCTTTGGGCAGTATCGTCATTTTCACAGTGTTGATTCTTCCAATCCAAGAACATGGTATATCTCTCCATCTGTTGGTATCATCTTTAATTTCTTTCATCAGTGTCCTATAGTTTTCTGCATACAGGTCTTTTGTCTCCCTAGGTAGGTTTATTCCTAGGTCTTTTATTCTTTTTGTTGCAATGGTAAATGCGAGTGTTTCCTTAATTTCTCTTTCAGATATTTCATCATTAGTGTATAGAAATGCCAGAGATTTCTGTGCATTAATTTTGTATCCTGCAACTTTACCAAATTCATTGATTAGCTCTAGTAGTTTTCTGGTGGCATCTTTAGGATTCTCTATGTATAGTATCATGTCATCTGCAAACAGTGACAGTTTTACTTCTTTTACAATTGTATTCCTTTTATTTCTTTTTCTTCTCTGATTGCTGAGGCTAGGACTTCCAAAACTATGTTGAATAATAGTGGTGAGAGTGGACATTCTTGTCTTGTTCCTGATCTTAGAGGAAATGCTTTCAGTTTTTCACCATTGATAATGATGTTTGCTGTGGGTTTGTTGTCTATGGCCTTTACTATGTTGAGGTAGGTTCCCTCTATGCCCACTTTCTGGAGAGTTTTTATCATAAATGGGTGTTGAATTTTGTCAAAAGCTTTTTCTGCATCTATTGAGATGATCATATGGTTTTTCTGCTTCAATTTGTTAATATGGTGTATCGAATTGATTGATTTACATATATTGAAGAATCCTTGCATCCCTGGGATAAATCCCACTTGATCATGGTGTATGATCCTTTTAATGTGTTGTTGGATTCTGTTTGCCAGTATTTTGTTGAAGATTTTTGCATCTACATTCATCAGTGATATTGGTCTGTAATTTTCTTTTTTTGTAGTGTCTTTGTCTGGTTTTGGTATCAGGGTGATGATGGCCTCATAGAATGAGTTTGGGAGTGTTCCTTCCTCCGCAATTTTTTGGAAGAGTTTGAGAAGGATGGGTGTTAGCTCTTCTCTAAATATTTGATAGAATTCACCCGTGAAGCCATCTGGTCCTGGACTTCTGTTTGTTGGAAGATTTTTATTCATAGTTTCAATTCCATTACTTGTGATTGGTCTGTTCATATTTTCTATTTCTTTCTGTTTTAGTCTTGGAAGATTATACCTTTCTAAGAATTTGTCCATTTCTTCCAGGTTGTCCATTTTATTGGCATAGAGTTGCTTGTAGTAGTCTCTTAGGATGCTTTGTATATCTGTGGTGTCTGTTGTAACTTCTCCTTTTTCATTTCTAATTTTATTGATTTGAGTCTTCTCCCTCTTTTTCTTGATGAGTCTGGCTAATTGTTTATCTTCTAAGAATAAAATTCTTCTTCTAAGAATTTTGTTTATCTTCTCAAAGAACCAGCTTTTAGTTTTATTGATCTTTGCTATTGCTTTCTTTGTTTCTATTTCATTTATTTCTGCTCTGATCTTTATGTTTTCTTTCCTTCTGCTAACTTTGGGTTCTGTTTGTTCTTCTTTCTCTGGTTCCTTTAGGTGTAAGGTTAGATTATTTATTTGAGATTTTTCTTGTTTCTTGATGTAGGCTTGTATAGCTATAAACTTTCCTCTTAGAACTGCTTTTGCTGCATCCCACAGGTTTTGGATTGTCATGTTTTCATTGTCATTTGTCTCTAGGTATTTTTTTATTTCCTCTTTGATTTCTTCAGTGGTCTGTTGGTTATTTAGTAACGTAGCGTTTAGCCTCCATGTGTTTGTGTTTTTTCCCCCTGTAATTCATTTCTAATCTCATAGTGTTGTGGTCAGAAAAGATGCTTGATATGATTTCAGTTTTCTTAAATTTACTGAGGCTTGATTTGTGACCCAAGATGTGGTCTGTCCTGGAGAATGTTCCATGCGCACTTGAGAAGAAAGTGTAATCTGCTGGTTTTGGATGAAATGTCCTATAAATATAATTAAATCTATCTGGTCTACTGTGTCATTTAAAGCTTCTGTTTCCTTATTTATTTTCATTTTGGGTGATCAGTCCATTGGTGTATATGAGGTGTTAAAGTCCCCCACTATTATTGTGTTACTGTTGATTTCCTCTTTTACAGCTGTTAGCAGTTGCCTTATGTATTGAGGTGCTCCTATGTTGGGTGCATATATATTTATAATTGTTATATCTTCTTCTTGGTTTGAACCCTTGATCATTATGTAGTGTCCTTGTCTCTTGTAACATTCTTTGTTTTAAAGTCTATTTTATGTGATATGAGTCTTGCTACTCCAGCTTTCTTTTGATTTCCCTTTGCATGGAATATCTTTTTCTATCCCCTCACTTTCAGTCTGTATGTGTCCCTAGGTCTGAAGTGGGTCTCTTGTAGACAGCATATATATGGGTCTTGTTTTCGTATCCATTCAGCAGGCCTGTGTCTTTCGGTTGGAGCATTTAATCCGTTCACGTTTAAGGTAGTTCTCGATATGTATGTTTCTAAGACCATTTTCTTAATTGTTTTGGGTTGGTTTTTGTAGGTCCTTTTCTTCTCTTGTGTTTCCCACTTAGAGAAGTGCCTTTAGCATTTGTTGTAGAGCTGGTTTGGTGGTGCTGAATTCTCTTAGCTTTTGCCTGTCTGTAAAGCTTTTGATTTCTCCATAGAATCTGAATGAGATCCTTGCCAGGTTGAGTAATCTTGGTTGTAGGTTCTTCCCTTTCACTCTTTAAGTGTATCATGCCACTCCCTTCTGGCTTGTAGAGTTTCTGCTGAGAAATCAACTGTTAACCTTATGGGAGTTCCCTTGTATGTTATTTGTCATTTTCCCCTTGATGCTTTCAATAATTTTTCTTTGTCTTTAATCATTGCTAATTTGATTACTGTGTGTCTTGGCGTGTTTCTCCTTGGGTTTATCCTGTATGGGACTCGCTGTGCTTCCTCGACTTGGGTGGCTATTTCCTTTCCCATGTTAAGGAAGTTTTCTACTATAATCTCTTCAAATATTTTCTCTGGTCCTCTCTCTCTCTCATCTCCTTCTGGGACCCCTATAATGTGAATGTTGTTGCGTTTAATGTTGTCCCAGAGGTCTCTTAGGCTGTCTTCATTTCTTTTCATTTTTTTTTCTTTATTCTGTTCTGCAGCAGTGAATTCCACCATTCTGTCTTCCAGATCACTTATTCGTTCTTCTGCCTCAGTTATTCTGCTATTGATTCCTTCTAGTGTAGTTTTCATTTCAGTTATTGTATTGTTCATCTCTGTTTGTTCTTTAATTCGTCTAGGTCTTTGTTAAACATTTCTTGCATCTTCTCCATCTTTGCCTCCATTGTTTTTCTGAGGTCCTGGATCATCTTCACTATCATTATTCTGAATTCTTTTTCTGGAAGGTTGCCTATCTCCACTTCATTTTGTTGTTTTTCTGGGGTTTTATCTTGTTCCTTCATATGGTACATAGCCCTCTGCCTTTTCATCTTGTCTGTTTTTCTGTGAATGTGGTTTTTGTTCCACAGGCTGCAGGACTGTAGTTCTTCTTGCTTCTGCTGTCTGTCCTCTGGTGGATGAGGCTGTCTAAGAGGCTTGTTGCAACCAAAACATTTCTAATGAATATATCTGATGTTCTCTCAGACTGCTCTCTTTTATTTATTTTATTTTACTTTTATTCGGTACACAGGCCTCTCACTGTTGTGGCCTCTCCCGTTGCGGAGCACAGGCTCTGGATGCGCAGGCTCAGCGGCCATGGCTCACGGGCCCAGCTGCTCCGTGGCATGTGGGATCTTCCCGGACCAGGGCACGAACCCGTGTCCCCTGCATCGGCAGGCGGACTCTCAACCACTGCGCCACCAGGGAAGCCCTGCTCTCTTTTATTTTGTGGTCTAATTCGTGAAATTGGATATATTTACTGCTTCCAATTCTCATTTTCTACTCATTCCCTCACCCACTCTTGAAAGTCACCAAGAACCTTCCAGCACCTAGTTTAAAAAGCCATTTCTCAATCCTGCTCTTCCTTGATTACACAAGTGTCATTAACTAATCAGCTTCTATATTCTTGAAACTTCCTCCTTTTTTGGCTTCTATTGCTGATTCATCCCCAAGTTCTTCTGGCTTCTTTGTCTCCTGCCGTTCTCAAATATAAGTGTTTCCCAAGGCTCTGTCTTTTTTCCATTTTACCTCTCTCCCTTAGTAATTTCACCCCCACTTCTAGTTCTAGCTGTGAATACCTTTAACTTAAACAATAGCCCTCCTCACCCCCAAGTTCACGCCAAAGCTTTGTTCTCTTTTCCAAATAAATCCTTGCTCCATGTATGTCATTCCCTTATTTAAAAGTTGATACCTGTCCCCCTCCATTGCCTTCAGAATCAAGACTAGACCCTTGTATTCAAGTCTGACTTTAAAATTTCTCCCTAATTTTGATCCAATCTACCTTTCCAAGCCCATTTTTGTTTGACTCAGATCTTAACTTCATGTAGTTTTCTCATATTCTTCTAAGCACTTGGAGTTGTTCATGTCTGATTTGAAACCCCAGGGCCTAGGAGAATCCCCTGTCAATAGAAAATATTTATTTTGTGTTTGACTAATGAGGGAGTGAACAAATGAATGAATGAGCAAACAAGTGAAGCCTTCTGTCTTTCCCCTGCATCCCCCCGCAGCTTTGCCTCCCCTTCTAATTTTGTCCTCGTATTAATCTGACTCAGAGGAAGTTTCTGTCCAGCTCAGAATAGCTTTCTGGTTTCATCCTTTCTGCAGAAGATATTGCTTAATGGCTCAAAGGTTGTTCTCTGTTTTATGAAACAAAACTTTGTGTTCTCAGTTGATTATGTGTCTAGGCTCTCGAGCAAATCCATAGCTATGCTTTTGAGATAAGGCTTGGCCCTGCTTAGTCTCGGTTCTCTCTGGAGATGTAAGAGCCCTCACTTGTAGGTGGAGAGACCTCCTATAATCAAGTATTTCTTAACTTGTGTCTACAGGGTATGGATCCTTTTGAATTTATGGAATACAATGCCTGTATTCTAGGGATCATTAAGGATCTCAAATTTGAATTTTATGCCAACTAGCTAATGGAAAATAAAATCAACTGAATTGATGACAATGTCCATTAAACTGATCTACCTCCCTGTAGTCTAATTCCAGAGTCATCCAGCAAGCCTCTAACTATAACATGGATATCCACGTCCCAAGAAATTTTCTTGAGAATGGAATTTTTCGTTGAATAGCGTTAACTTAGCATGGCGGTTATAGAGTTATTTTTTTTAAAAAAAAAGAAAACTTGAGATTATTTATGTCATAATATCAAATGAGTCTACTTCTAAATTTCATTTGTAGTTATATGTAATCATATCTCCAGAAGGATTCACACCTGGATCAATTTAGATATCATTTGAAAGCCTGTGGAAAAGATTTGTAATGGTTGTTCCATTTGACAAAGAATATCAATCTTCAGTGCAAAAGACAAAGGCACAAAAAAAAGGAGGTGGGAGAGGTAATAAAGACACAGTATTACAAATCTTTTACCTCTTTGGACTCCACCCCCAGAATTGGGTAACTGAACAGCCCTGTAGGGCTTCTGCAAGGTCCCCATTTCTAACCATTACATCCAGAGCTGCAGGCAAACTATGAGACCTCTGAAATTCCCCTCAGGCTCTACCTGTTAGTGGTCTGCACTGGAAAATCATTGGAACCAGAGGAAGTTTGGGGTGGCCAGGCCAAAAGACTAGTCCCTGTGAATTTCCCTCCTCTCTCAATAGAATTGACTATGAAGGCTGCCAGTGACGTTCACTGTTTCCCTGGGAATAGAGAAAAATTAAATACACTTCTTTGAGAGCACTTCTATAAATGTGCTCCTCTCTTTCTTCTGGGGTGGCACAACTGAAAATTGGCTTATTGAAGCAGTTAAATACTATTTATCTAGTATTAAACAAAACCCTAGAATCTAGCTTTGATGGAGTAATGTTATAAGAAATGTCTTTACATTTATGGTAAAACATCTGGCAACAAGCCACTGTCCATTAATGCCTTTTAAAATGTACACTGTCTAAAAAGCCTTATGATAGTTCCTTATAGGACATAGAGTTAGGAGAATGTAGAGTTAGGAGAATGTTTGCCTCCCTTGAAAATATGATCAGCTTCCTCTCATTAGATCAGAAGACTTAGGGAATCCCTTGGGTTTCTGTTTCCATCGCTGCCAAAAATCTCAGGATTACCTCCTCTACTCAAATACAATAGCCCCCTTACCTGCAGTTTCCTGGCATTTCCTAACTGCCGTCTCCACACTGGATCATCCTTTAATGGTTCTGTTATTTTATCTTGGCCTTGAGTCTAGCTCATTTCAAATATTCGCAAAATACATAGACTATAAACAAAATAAAACATTAAGCACCTAAAACAAATGAAGCTACATAATCATGACCTAGGGTCATGGTGGATGATGGGCCTTCCCTGGTGCTGGAAGTTTTCATGCAGAGGTTAGATGAACATCTGGCTGGGATGCGCTATAAACAACAGCTATAATTATTTCACAGTTTTAGGGCAAAGGACAGCCAAAACAAATTCTAGGTAATAAATAAGGTGGGTTTGTTCCTTCCTGCTGTATTCCTTAGTGTTTTCATCTAGGACATCACAGCATGTTCCAGTAAGATTCATTGTGGTTAAAAAAAGAAAACAAAAGAAAAAGAAAACAAAATGTGCATTCCTGTGGTGTCTGTCAGATGGGTCATCCAAAACCTTGGCTGATTTTTGTAACCAGAATAATACACTATATGCTATTATGAGTAGTTCATAAATTTGGTTTATAGGCCCTCTTAAAATCTGTAGACCCTCTTAAAATCCAGTGGAGACTATAAACTCTCTCTCTCTCCAGAAAAATATACGTATAAACTGAAATGTGCATGTAATGCCTAGGGTATTCAATGAGCCTCTGAAGCCCATCAGTAGATCCTCTATGTGCATTACGTTACTTCTAGCTAAAGTTGGTATGTCTATGTAGAGGAAAGGAAGACTAAAAAAGATTTAGCAAGTCTTGGCCAACGGCTTAAATATGGGCCAACTCTCAAAAGTTGCCTCCCTCTTTTCATTTTTTGATATGAGCGTAAGATGGTTTCCTAAAGCAGTTAGGAAAGATGGCAGTGATGGGATATGAGTACATAGATGCTAATACATGAGTTATTCAAAAATGAATAATTCGGAAGAACTGAGCTCTCATATGGAGTGAGAAGAAGCTCTTGCCCTTTTATGTGTATGAATCGCAGGGCTCCAGCTGAGGTCATGGAAGTCATTTCCAGCAAGCACCCTCCTTGAAGTTGGTACAGAGATAAAAAGAATCCAAAGTAGGTGGCACCATCAAGTGCTAGAAAGAGGATAGGCTTGGAAGCAGAGGTCCCGTATGCAGTGTCTTCAAGGGCCAGGCAGGGACAATAGGTGACACAGTAGGAAGTGAGGAGGATGGTGGTCCCTGGAGAATCACTCTCCCAAATGCTCACTGTTCAAGTGCATTAAAAAACAGTGTTTGACACACACACACACACACACACACACACACACACACCCGCAAAAGAGTGTCTGCGGCTGGCTTTTGCCATCTCTGGAGCCAGATGATTGTAGGTTGAATTCCAGGTCTGCTTCTTATTAGTGGGGGACCTTGGGAATGTGTCTTAACCACCTTAAGGCTCAGTTTCATTCTTTGTGAAATAGAGACAGTATCATGTGTCTTTGAACTATTGTCATAAAAATGTGTGATAATGTAAATAAAGTGCCCAGCACTAGTCTTTGTACATACTATAAAATGTAGCTATTATTAGAGCCCCGGGATCTAACTGTGCACCTATTTTCCTGAAAACGTATGGGTAAATAGAAATTTAGAAATGAATGTTGCCAGAGACCTCTAAAGCTCTTTTGAGTAACCATAGTATGCATTTAAGCTAAGTTATCTTAGCATTCAGGAGTTACCTACCAATGGTATTCAACCTTAATGGATTGTTTTAGTTACAGAGGGCTTCTGCATGAGGAGGAAAAGCAAAGAATTCTCATATAGTCTTCAGGGCTCTGAGGGGTGCAGATCCCCAAAAGGGGTTACATATCAGCCCCATAAACAGCTGATACATTATCAGAGATTAATTGACTGGAGGAGGCAAGAACTAAGTGACATGAAGGGAAAGTCAGAGAAGTACAGCAACTATTTATCACCATTTAGCAACCTTTAGCACCATAGCTAAAGATGCAGCTCTCAGCTTTAGCAACGTACAGGCAGTAATTACTTGTGTACCTCTTTTCTCCAGGGCAGGGATTTGGGTGAGGCAAGTGAGGCAAGATATTGCAGGTGTAGGGTGGAAACCTGTCTTTATTTGAATTTTTTTTTTTTTTTTTTCTGTACGCGGGCCTCTCACCGCTGTGGCCTCTCCCACCGCGGAGCACAGGCTCCGGACGCGCAGGCCCAGTGGCCATGGCTCATGGGCCCAGCCGCTCCGCGGCATGTGGGATCTTCCCGGACCAGGGCACGAACCCACGTCCCCCGCATCGGCAGGCTGACTCCCAACCACTGCGCCACCAGGGAAGCCCTATTTGAATTTTTGATGTTTCGTTTATCATGGGTTTTTTGCATTAAATGTTAATACTTTTTAAAATATTTATTAAGATATTATTTATCGTAATTACTAAGTTTTTGGCATCCCTTAAATTTTCCACCCTAGTCCCAGCCCTGTTCTTCTCTGAATTTTAAATTGTTGAACTAAAGGAGTGTTTCATTCAGTGATTCACAGAAGGATTAACAAGACTCAACAGCATGTTATATTCATAGCTAAGATTTATTACAGCAATAAACACAGAGTTAAAGCAGCAGGGAAGAAAGAAGGGTGTTGTTGGAGTCTAGAAAGGTCCAGCACAGAATTCTGATGTCCTTCCTTGTCCAGGGATACTTAGGAGAGTGTTCTCCCTGGCAGTGAACTTCAGGGACATGTGTGGAATGTCTCTGCCTAGGGATGCCTTTTTGATTCTCTGGGTCTGAGTTTTTTTATGTGGGGACTGGTCACATAGATACATCTTGCTGAGCAACCATAGCTACACAACCAGCCATGACAATGGAAACTCAGGACCCCAACAATAAAACTAGGTGCACATCATCATTATTGACGTTTATGCAAAACAACTTGGCAAGCCAGCAATGGCATAGTCCATTGCTCCAGGTACATGTAACCAAATCATCCATCACTAACACGAGGAACACTTGGAGGACCACATTACCCAGGGGGTTGGTGAAGGATCAATCGTGGTTCTCTTGGAGACACGCCAGGAGTAAGCAACCACACCTGCTACATTAACTTTTTTCTCACATGGATTCATGTGGAAAATCAAAATGTCACCTTTATTAAAAGTAGCAGTAGGGCTTCCCTGGTGGCACAGTGGTTGAGAGTCCGCCTGCCGATGCAGGGGACATGGGTTCATGCCCCGATCTGGGAAGATCCCACATGCAACGGAGCAGCTGGGCCTGTGAGTCATGGCCGCTGATCCTGCGCGTCCAGAGCCTGTGCTCCACAACGGGAGAGGCCACAACAGTGAGAGGCCCACGAACCGCCAAAAAAAAAAAAAAAAAAGTAGCAGTAGTGCTAAATTGTGGTAATTGAAGAACATGGCTTGGATCCATGTCAAAAGATTTCCCACTTGTAGCCTAGACCTTGAGATGACCACCCCCACTACAGTAGAATCTGGGGCTGCAGAGGACAAACTTCCCCACCCAGGTGGAGGAGATACTGCTGCTTTTCATAACTATTTAGCCCCAAAAAGGGAGGACAGAGGGTCATAGCTTTCCAGAGCTATCTTTAGAAGGCAGATGTTAGGCTCACTTCAAATGTGCTTTGCAGAAGGACAGACCTGTCCCTTGAGCAAACAGTCCCAAAAAGGGAGAGGAGGATAGGCATGAGCTCATGCCTTTGTCTAGGCTCAGCTGATAAGCTCACCTTTGAACTTGGGGAGAAGTGAAGGGATATAGGAAACAGGTATAGTTTCCCAATAATAGACAGTTAAGCAGATGGTCTAATGGAGGCATGAGAACTAGAGTATATGCCATTGAAAGGAATGGCTCCAAAAGTATTTTTATCCCGAAGAACAAAATTCCATCCCACACTTCCAGTTATGGGCAGGATGACATCTAACCTGGCCAGAGTCCAAAATCACTTGTCCTCTTCTCAGTGTAGCTTGAGATGAATTCCCACAACATTAGACTCATGCCTCTTATTCCCTTCAACAGAAAGCCCCATGGTCCTGAGTGACTAACTCTCAGGCAGCTTCAGTTGATGGCATAGAATAAGGGTTGGCAAAATATGGCCCCGGGGCCAAATCTGACTCTCAGTTTTACTGGGACACAGCCGTGCCCATTTGTTTAACTAATTACCTGCAGCTGCCTTCGCACTACAATAGCTGATTTTGTCGCAGGAAGGGGGACCCCTTCCAGGGCCCGAGAGTGGGCTCTTGTCTAACGCTCGGAAATGAATTGTCCAAGGAGACACACGCGCTGACAAAGCAAGAGACTTTATTGGGAACGGGAACCCGGGTGGAGAGCGGCAGGGTAAGGGTACCCAGGAGAACTGCTCTGCCATGTGGCTCACGGTCTCAGGCTTTATGGTAATGGGGTTAGTTTCCGGGTTGTCTCTGGCCAATCATTCTGACTCAGGGTCCTTCCTGGTGATGTGCACATCGCTCAGCCAAGATGGATTCCAGTGAGAAGGATTCTGGAAGGTTGGTGGCACATATGGACTGGCGTCTCCTCTCTCCTTTCGACCTTTCCCGAATTCTTCCAGTTGGTGGTAGCTTGTTAGTTCCACGTTCCTTACCGGGACCTCCTGTTGTAAGATAACTCATGCAAGTGGTTACTGTCGTGCCTGGCCAGGACGGACGGTTTTGGTCAGTGGGTCCCTTAACAACTTGGGTAGACTTTTTTTTCTTTTTATAAAAGGAAGTTTATGGCTGCATTATCATTATAAAAAGTGGACTATATTTTTAATGTTATTATATAATTTATAGATTTATATAGAAAAAACTTAGATTTACGTAAAAGTCGCAGATAGTATAGAGTTGATTTGAGTAGTTTTGACAGAAACGATATGGCCTACAAAACCTAAAGTGGGTATTATCAGGCTCCTTACAAAAAAAGTTTGTCGACTCCTAATATAGAAGAAAAAAGCACTTTAGTCCTTATTTATGCTACCAGTGTGCCAAGAAACAGATGCATAGGCAGTTTCTAAATCTGCTACAGGAAAATGAAAGTGAATTAGTATGTTACTGAAGTCTCACAACTGGAGCAAGTTGAGAAAAAGGCCAGCATAGATTAGGGAAAAGTGAGTGAACAGATTGCTTTATATGCTCTTTTCTTGAATGCAAGTACATACAAATTCAAGCTGTTTGAAACAGACTATTTCGAAGGGACTGTGTCATCTTGGTTGGATTTTGCTCAACTCCAAAAACCTTAACTGACCTCCTTGCATTTGCAGAGTCTGCCCTGGGTGTTGTGAAAGTCAAAGAGGAGGTGTACAAATACCTGCAATGTGATGCAGATGGTTCTAGGGAAGGAACAGGTGTGGATGGAGTCAGAGAAGGAAGCCAGGATAGGAACAAATGGTGATTAACACTGTCCTCCTCTCAACAGAAGGTTGAGGTACTTTTAAACCTTCTCTTGTTGGACATATCCTTTTCATCTTATTCATCAGTTTTAATGTCTTAATAAACCCTTCCTAAAGAAAAAGAACATCATACTATTTCAAATTATAAACTTGTACATACATATACTTCCACAGCCGTCCTCCAAGAAGTATCTTGTGTGGGTTGGTTTTTGGGCTTTTTGGTTCGTGTTGTGATGGTTGCTATTGCTTGGAGAATTTTGTTGCTGCTGTTGTTGTTTTTAACTCACTACAGAGGTCTGAAAATTGTTGAGCTCTCATACAGCTGGTCCAAACATAACTTCAGTGTTGACTCAACTAAATTGCATGTCAACTGGCCAACGCATTTTATAGTTATTCTATGAGGACATCACTAGCCAGACTCCTTAATTTATGTTCTCAGAAGTCACTGTCTCTCCAGCCCCTTTGCATTTTCCCAGCGGCAGGAATAAACTCTTTGTAGGTGATTGAATGTCTTTGGCATACAGAACTGCCTCTGGTTGCACCTGGGTGGTGGGTAATCAGAGGATGGGGTTCACTTTATTATTCTGTTTTTGTGTATGTTTGAAAATGTCCATGATAAAACTTCAGGGTTGTTTTTTTTTTAACTGATTGTTGGCTATAGTTGGTTCTCTAATGCTGGAACAGCCACTCCATATTCCACTGGTCTTTGCAAACTGGAGCTTGTAATTTTCATTAGCAGTCATTGCTAGGGTGGCAGCCATACATGAAAAATGAAGGCATTGAGAAGAACAAGGTAAACACTGCTTCCTAATGCTTCAGAGTGGAGCATGCGCTTGAGAGGTACAGCCAAACATTCAGGTTAAAATGAGAAAATATTTTGAGCAGAAATTGTATGTTAATGGCCTTGCATATATATCCTTTCAAAAGAAAGTTACTTATAAAATAAGCTCTTATCAGTAAGCTGTTCCTTATTTATTAACTACTTTTATTAAACTCCTATATGCAAAGGCCCATGCTAGACAGGGAGACACAATTTGTCTTTGGCAAATTGGACAAAGAAAGAATAAAATAGATAACACCTAATCCCCGAAACTTAACACAGAGTCTTGGACCCGGACCTCAGTGACCAGAAATCAGCATAGTTCAACTCATTTCCAGCCTAACGCCATTAATAGAGCACCTACTCTGGGTAAGGTTCTGGGCTAGATACTAAAACTATGGGCGGGAAAATAAAGTACAGTGCCCATCCTTGGTCTAGTGGGGAAGACAGATAACGAAATCAACTCTTTAATCATGGAATGCACTAGAATAGTGGATACTATGAGATGACAGAGAAGGACTTCAGGGAAGTCTTCAGGAGTTAAATCTTAAAGGATGCTTAAGATTAGCAAGTGATTTAAAGCTGGGAAGAAGCAGAGTTAAAAAGTGTCACAGGTACGGGTCAGGAATTATTTGATAATCATATACACCAGTAGTATAAAATTGTAAAATTATCACTAGAATGTGAGCTCCATGAGGGGCTTTTGTCTTGTTTTGTTCACCGTATGTCTGGCTTATGGTAGGCACTCACTAAGTATTTATTAAATGAATAAATAAATCCAACTATAAAGTGTTGCTAGAGTCCAGAGTTTATGGTAGAGAGTGACAGCGGAGCTAGAAAGGACAAGGTCGAGGAATTCTGGTAAAAAGCTTGGATTTTGGGCTTCCCTGGTGGCGCAGTGGTTGAGAGTCTGCCTGCCGATGCAGGGGACGTGGGTTCGTGCCCCGGGTCCGGGAGGATCCCACATGCCGCGGAGCGGCTGGGCCCGTGAGCCATGGCCGCTGAGCCTGCGTGTCCGGAGCCTGTGGAGCTCCGCAACGGGAGAGGCCACAACAGTGAGAGGCCTGCGTACCGCAAAAAAAAAAAAAAAAAAAAAAAAAAAGCTTGGATTTTATGATGATGGAGAAACACTCAAGAATTTCACAAAGAAAGCATGATGGGATGTGTGTTTTTGAGCTTCAAGGGGGAGAAGAGACCTCAGGGGCACAGACTGGAGAAAGAGAAACCAATTTGTAAGCTGTTACTAAAACCCAGAGGGAAGTTGATGGGGTAAAAATCCATGGAATTCAGAGACAAATTTAATGTCACCTAAAGCCACCCAAATGCCTAGCATGAAAAAGACTGGCAATACCAAGTGTTGTCAAGCATGTGGAACAACCAGAACCCTCATCCCCTGCTGGTGGAGTGTACATTGATGCAATCACTTCGAAAAACTGTTGGGTATCTCCTACTAAAGCTGAACTCAGTAATCCCCCTTTCAGGTAGACAACAGAACCCAACAAGAATGGGTGCTCATTTGCCCCCAGAGATGTCCCCACAAAGTTGTGGAAAAGGATGTTCCTAGCAGCACTCTTGGTCATAGCCAAAATGGATAAATTGTGTTATAGTCGTGCAACAGAATACTAAAAAATGACACTGAAAAATGAATGTATGGCCATTACACAGGTAAATCTCAGAAACATCACGTTGAGTGAAAGAAGCCAGACACGGAAGAATACGCACAACATACTGTAGAATTCCATTTATAAAAGTTCAAAAACAGACTAAGCTCAGTTATGGTGAAAAATCCAGAACAGCGTTTGGCTTTGGGCACAGGGTGATGACTGGGAGCGAGGGACTAAAGCTCTATCTGCATCTTGATCTGGACGTGGTTACGCAAGTGGGCTGTCTTTTGTAATAACTCCCCAAACTGTATGCTGACATGTGTGCAATGTTCTGAATGTATATGAATGTTTTAAGTGACCTCAGTTTCCTGGCTCAGGTACAAGGGTGGGTGATGGTGCCCTGTACTAGGCTCAATGTATCTAAAAGGAAGAGGAGTCACATTCAACAGTAGCCAAGGCTCTTAGTGCACTTGTGGCTTCTGGCTGCCCAAGTCACAGCACAGGCATGCCACAACCCCGTGGTCATGGAAATCACCCCTCCCTGGAAATCTCCCTTCAGGCCTGTGCCTTCCTATTTCTAATACACTTATAGATTGTGCCACCCCTCTGTGCAGGGCAGTGTCCTCCAAGGAGAGATGCCCATCTTTAGGGGCCCCCAAACTCTCTTTGGCTCCACAATGCTTTTTGGCAGTGGGGGAGATCCTAAGATAAGGAGTCATAATCAGATCCACTAGAGTTATTGCCATAAGAATGACAAAAATATCATCTTCTAGACCACTGGGGGTGTGGAGGACTGTCTAGAATTACATGGCGGTGGTCGTGGGGAAAGACACACCTTGGGAACTTCTCATCCCTTCTTTGCCAGTGCCTTTCTTCTGCTCACCTAGTACGTGTGCCCTTCACTGGAGTCAAGCCACTCCTGAAGCAGAGGAGTAGAGGATAGAGACTCAGGAGGAATCTTGGACAGAGGGCACAAGGAAGGATAAACGGGAGCCACTGCAAACATAGCACCTTTCCAGCTCCCATGGAGAAAGACAGACTGAGACTGGGGTGAACCCCAAGCCTCTCCCACCCTGCATTCCACCCCAGCATTGGTTAGAGACAAGGGACAAAGTTCCTTTCCAACCAGACTGAGCTGTCTAGAAAGTCCTAATACCCCCAAGCGAAAAAAGTATGCCCAAGCTCCCAACCTCCAGCCTCATGGAGGATGCCAAGCCTTCCTTTGCCTCACCTTGGTCAGGAGTTTCCTGGCAATGGGTTCAGTACTTTGGTCAGTTGGCTAAGCTTAGCATCCTTTTCCTGTGTCCAGCCAAGTCTGGTCATTCAGGTGGCCAAGCCCTGCCTATGTTATTGCCAGGACTTCTTGTCTTGGTACCTGCTCTAGCCTGAGAGGAGTATGAAACTCCCTTCATGCCCTAGAGGCACCAGCCAGCTGCCACTGACTCTTAAGAAAGAGCCTTTTGCAGATCCTTTCTGACACCCTCCTCCGCTGGTGGCCAAGGCCAAGAGAACTATTTATAGAGGAGATGGCTACAAACCAGACAACCCAGATAAATCATGAAATTCTGCACCCACACTTAGGTAACCCTATTCTCAAGAATGAAAAGAACAATTTGCTGTTACAGAAGTGGATCCCTGAGCGAGCCGGTAAGTGAAACGGGATCAAGACAGACGCACAAGAGTGGGGTTTACTTTCAAGGAATAGAACGAACCATGATGCCCACAGGCACCATGCAGCTATAAGGGGAAGCAGAATCATTAGATGTGGGCATAGTTTCTTCTCTGCTGCACACTGAGCACTGAAGTTAGTTCTAGACTTTTCTAACCCCTGCCCCCAATGTCCTAACACCATTTCTGGCTGCTGAAACCTCCCTCACTGGAAACTCAAGTCTTCACCCAATCTCAGCCTCATTTTACCCACACTCTTCCTTCTCTCCACCCACCTCATACAACTGGTACTAAACTGATCATGAATAGTTAACGGTCTCTAACTTCCATATTTCATCAAACATAAGATGCGCATTGACAGAGGCACCCTTATTTTATCTCCTACTGAAAAGTGTTCCAAATAAAATATACCATCCTCTGTGAAATGCATCCTGATTCAGAGATGTGAGAATTTGAAAAGAAAATGTGCTTCTGTGAATCAATTAATTAAACTACTGTTACCTGGGCTAAAGTCAGGGCATGGGAAATCACAAGCCATTTGATTTCGGGGGATCATGTGTATGAATTAACAAGCCCTCCAGATCAGTGTATAAACGCTCTGAGAAGTTTCAGTGATTGGGTTTCCTCATTTCCAACAACGTGATATGTTTTAGATCTTAGTTTAGAGGAACATCGTGGACAGTTATATAAATCTGGCAAAATATTAGCATAAACAATTTTGAAAAGGTGCCAAATAATTAAAGCATCAGAGATTTAATGTGTTTAACGTATGTTTAAAGTATCTTGCAGATGACGGAAACGAGTAGAGAATAAGTTTATAAACGGGAACAAAATTCCTTAAAGCTTCATCTTTGCCGTATTTGAACCAATAAATATTTCACCTTTGTGTATCTGTGAACAGATTTTTGAACTTTGTGGAACTGATGCTAAAAAACTGGAAGAAAAGATTCGAGAACTAATGTAAGCTGATCTCCAAGACAAAACATACTTGCAACGTTTTAAAAGGCCACCATGAATGTGTTTGTGTTTTTATTTCCAGCAAACATTGTAGTGTTCTATTGATCTCTCTCCTAATGCTTTACAGGTTGAATTCCATATTGCAATCTCACTGCAAAAATTGTTGGAACTCTTATGCTATCAGAGATTGTGTCATTTGCATTCTCTCACTTGGCCTTTCCACTTACTCTGAGCACATTCCTTAGGCAGCGTCCCTCACAGCAGAGGCCCTGCACAGCTAAGTAATACCAGCTCAGTGAGAAAGTTTTCCAGAGATTGTGGAAGATGGGATCCACCTCAGCAATCAAGAAACAAATAAATGTCTTATTGGCCTGGTGCACTCCAAATACATAGAGGCCTCTTCCCAACTGAGTCATTGTAGTACAAAATTCTCCAGTATATCACCTTATATTAGAAATGTGTCATTGGATAAAAGCACATATAAACAGCTATGCTTACATATATAAAAACTTATTACATGCTAGGCAATATGCCAAGCCTGTAGCCGAAATTCAGCCTCTGTACACTGATACTGAATGGAATCTTGGAGACAGTTTTGGATGAAGTAGAAAAGAATTGCTTTACTGCTTTGCTGGGCAAAGGGGGCCACAGTGGGCTAATGCCCTCAAAACTGTGTGTCCTGACCTGGAGGGGGTAGTGAGGAGTTTTATAGTAAATGGTTCAAAGAGGAGGGCGCGATCAACTCGTGGACATTCTTCTGACTGGTTGGTGGTGAGGTGACTGGGAACCAGTATCATCAACTTTCTGATTCCAGCTGCTCTGGGGTCTGCATGCTTGTGGGCATGCAGTAAACTTCTTCCACCTGGTGGCGGTTTCAGTACAGTAAGTCCCTGACATACGAACCTTCAAGTTGTGAACTTTCAAAGACGCAAACGTGAGTTCGCATGTGCAATCACGTAAGTTAGTTCACGTGTCTGGCGTACGTCGTCACGTGCGTGCATCCTCTACAAGTGGTTGTGCTTTTGCGTACTTTACAGAACTGTATAGAGTACAGGAGTACGGTATCTTTATTTCAAGCCCAGGATGTCCAGAAGCAAGTGTAAAAGCAGTGGTGATGTAGCTGGTACTACTTTAATTTTCAAGGTATTGTACTGTAAGATTAAACGTTTTCTTTATTTTTGTGTTTGTTATGTATTATTTGTGTGAAAAGTATTATAAACCTATTACAGTACAGTATTCTAAAGCCAGTTGTGTTAGTTGGGTACCAAGGCTAACTTGGTTGGACTTACGAACAAAAGTGGACCTAGGAACACACTTTCGGAATGGAACTCATTCGTATGTAAGGGACTTATTGTATCTGCAAAACAGCTCATAGATATTGTTATGTATATCCCTTGAGCGGGAACCGGGACCTCGTCCCAAGGCCACACTATTGTTTTGTTTGTTTGTTTGTTTTTGTTTTTTGCGGTACGCGGGCCTCTCACTGTGTGGCCTCTCCCGTTGCGGAGCACAGACGCGCAGGCTCAGCGGCCATGGCTCACGGGCCCAACCGCTCCGCAGCATGTGGGATCTGCACGGACGGGGGCATGAACCCGCGTCCCCTGCATCGGCAGGCGGGCTCTCAACCACTGCACCACCAGGGAAGCCTCGCACTATTGTTTCTTGACTCCTCCTCCCTTGTCTCCGCATCCCCTCCCTTCCCTGATTAGCAATTATCTGAACCTGCCCCTTGGAACTCAGGGAAGGTCATGGAGGCTGAATGAAGTGTATTTCCTACAAACAAGAAACGGGACACAGAAAGGCTTTTGTGCCCAGGAGGCTCACAGGATCCTGCTCAGTTTCAAGCCTTTTGCATCCATCACCCGGTTTAACCTTTGCAACAATCCTGTAAGTAGCCATGTACTAATAAATGTTTAATTGGCTCTGGGAAGAAAAAAGTTCCAGTTTGTAGTGATTGCCAATTTCGTTGGTGTAAATACTTGGTAGATTTCAAGCTACCAAATGATGTCACTAAACATGGAGCTGGGAAAAGATGGGCCTAATAGGCTCCTGTGAGCTGCCTAAGATTTAGATCCAGGACACCAGTACCTACAAATGAGGTACTACTTTTATCCCTCTCTTCTTACAGAGAATAGAAGACACAATCTAGTTAAATTGAAACCATGCAACTCAGATTGGGAATTGAACCCACGGGCCAGGACTCAAACCCAGCCAAAACCCAGATTAGGACTTAAACCCATGTTCTTTTAACTGAGACCACACACCTAGCCTCAGAACTTAATGAATTTCAGGTTCTTGATGTCTCATTGGAGAAATAATTCAGTGAGAGACAAAGTGATAGGTAAGAAGTGGATTTATTTAGAGAGAAACACACTCCCCAGACAGAGTGTGGGCCATCTCAGAAGGCAAGAGGCCTTGGGAGAAACACCCTCCACAGACAGAGTGTAGGCCATCTCAGAAGGCCAGAGTGGCACCAGGGTATGGGGTTGTCAGTTTTTATAGGGGTGGATAATTTCATAGGCTAATGAGTGGGAGGAGTATTCCAACTATTTTGGAGAAGGGATTGGGATTTTCAGGAATTGGGTACCGCCCACTTTTTGACCCTTATGGTTGGCCTTGGAACTGTCATGGCGCCTGTGGGTATGTCATTTAGCTTGCTGATGTGTTACAATATGCATATATTGAGGCTCAAGGTCTAGTGGAAATCGACTCGTCTGCCATCTTGGACCCATTTGGTTCTAATCAGTTTATGTCATGTCCTCGGGCTATGTCATTCTTTTAAAGGTTGTGCCCTGCCCCCTTCCATCCTGTTTCAAAATGACTTGCCCAAATTTTCCCAGAAGAATCCAGTGCTTTGAAATTTCCTTTATCTCTTCTAGGGGTTTTATAGGAATTTCTTCTCCCTTCAGGAGCACTGCCCTGGCATGTGGTGAAATGTCTCATTTACATATATCTCAGTAACACAATGTAATACAACTTCCTTTCCTGGGTCCTGTAAAGCACTGGGTTGCTGCATTCCAAGAAAACAGGGATTTGCAGTCTTGCCTCCAACAATGACTAGTCCCTTTACCGGGTCCCAAATGTATATCCTCCTGCTGTGTGTTCAGGCCTTTCTGCATCCACAGTAACTTTTCATTTCAATACTGACAGTGTATTCTTTTAAAAGACATTTTAAACTCAACCTATAGGGCATCAACAAGGCTCCTAAATTGACTCAGGTGACCACATATGAATAGCTTTGGCCGAGTCTGTGCACACACAGACAGTGACAACCAAGTCAAACCTGCCACCTGGTCCACTGTGATTGTGAGATGCCACTCCTTGTCAGGGGCATCTCAATTTCAAAGATGTTAAAATGTGAAATAATGTGCACCTGGAGTATTCAAGCTCCTTGATCTCACAATTAAATGTTAGCTCAAGAGCAGAAGGTTGGGGGCTTCCCTGGTGGCGCAGTGGCTGAGAGTCCGCCTGCCGATGCAGGAGGCGCGGGTTCGTGCCCGGGTCCAGGAGGATCCCACATGCCGTGGAGCGGCTGGGCCCGTGAGCCATGGCCGCTGAGCCTGCGCGTCCGGAGCCTCTGCTCCGCAGCGGGAGAGGCCACAACGGTGAGAGGCCCGCGTACCGGAAAAAAAAAAAAAAAAAACTAGCAAAAGGTTAAAAGGAAACTGTCATAAAAAGGCTGTTGTACTTCTTCTGAATGATG
Source organism: Delphinapterus leucas (assembly GCF_059928025.1). Classification (NCBI taxonomy): domain Eukaryota; kingdom Metazoa; phylum Chordata; class Mammalia; order Artiodactyla; family Monodontidae; genus Delphinapterus; species Delphinapterus leucas. The sequence continues at coordinate 102,101,908 of NC_143134.1, read as the reverse complement.
AATTGATCTCAGTCCCTTGAAATGCAAGTATCAGTTAATCAATGTTTGCCTCACTAAGGAAAGGACAAACAGAGGAGGACTCCCGCAGGGAGCAGCGAGGGGTACAGCTCTCTTGACCTTTCTTTAACCCTGAGTTGCTTATCTTGACCCTTACGATGTTTAAGCTGAAACACTCTCTTAGGATGGGAGCATGTTCTCTTTCTCATCTCTGATTTGCTGGTATTCAGCCCAATGCCCAGACCAGAGGAGATCCAGAAGACACGAAACTAAATTCAATATGGAACCCTGAATGGGAACCTAGAGCAGAAAGGGGCATAAGTGGAAAAAAATGGTGAAGTGCAAGTAAAATCTGGTGTTTAGTCCTCAGTAACATACCAGTGTTGGTTTCTTAGTTTTGACATATACTATGATAGTTTATTAACATCAGGGGACTGAGTGCGAGGTATATGGGAACTCTCTTTACTCTCTCTGCAGCTTTTCTGTAAATCCAAAATTATTCCAAAATATAAAATTTATTTTTTAAGATGCCTCCCCAACGTGGCTATAGGGGAGAAGCACTAGTGTTTTGTGAGCGCGTGTTATACCTACTTGACCATGATGTGACCTGGGAGTGCTTTCCCATGAAATGACTGTTGACCTGATGTCTTAAAAATGAGGAAGTGTTTTATGAAAATCACAGGTCACAAGGTTAAAAAGCCTGGGACTTGGAGATTAGAAGATCGTTTTGATTCCAAGAAAGTTTTTTTTTTCTTTTTTACTAAAAAATCTTAATTATTTTTAGTGATGCCTTAGGCAGAGTCGGGCGCCCCCAAAGGAATAGAACCAGATATAGCTTTTTTAAAAATTTACTTTATTGAAGTATAGCTCATTTACAATGTGTAATTTCTGCTGTACAAGCAAAGTGATTCCGTTATACGTATATATACATTCTTTTTCATGTTCTTTTCCATTGTGGTTTGTCCCAGGATATCGAATCTAGTTCCCCGTGCAATACAGTAGGGAGATACAGTATACAGTTGCAGCTTTTTGACATAAGAGAAGCCCTTTTAGGCCTAAACCATTTTGTGATCTAAGCCTGGCCATAATGCTTGCCCTTGACCAGGTCTCAGTAATTAATGATCTTAAGGGAACAAAGGAATGAAAAGTAGTCAAGAAACAATAGTTCAGAGATAAAATAGAGCCCTAGTTCCTCCTCAAGGGATATACATCACAGTCTGATACAGATCTTTGAGTTCTGCAGGAATTAAGACCCCTACCAGGTGGAGGATGTAACTATGCTGAGACCCCAGATTGGTTGGGGCCTAAGGAAAGAGGATGGTGACCTCTGCTGACCCTCCTGACTTCACTCAACTAAAGCTTGGACTCTGTGTTGAACTCTCTTTTCTGTGTTGAATTCTCTTCAGCTCAAGCCCCTTCATAAATACGCATGTACCCTTAGCTTAAAACTTTCCCAGTTTTGCAGCTGGGGAGACGCTGCTTTGGGAAAGATCCCCAGTGTTATCCTGACTTGCTGCAAGCAAGACATCCTTCCTTCTCCTGCTCTTCTGTTTGGTTGTGTCTCTTGGCAGCTAACCCAGTTGTTTTGGTAACAATGCCGCCACTTTCCAGCCCAGACTCCGCCTCAGTGGGGCAGATGGAAGCCTTCATGAAGGCTTGAAGGCTTGTTTGAGGTTGCGGGCAGGTCTCACTGCTTGTCTGCCTGAAAAAAATCAAGCCTGGCATTTCTGTTTCCCACTAGCCTGACCTCACCACCGGGGTGAGGATGGAAGGTTTTATGGCTCCTAAACTTTAAATCTTGGGGCCCAGATATACCAGGACAAAGGAAGAAGAGTTCCTCTCTCCACCAAAGCAAGAGCCTGGTGGGGCCTGAAGCTGTCACTCTCCGGCATTCCCCAGACATGCCATTCTATGGAGCCCAGGTGATATGTGAGTAAGGCTTAGACAGAGGCTGGGCCGGATGAGATTTCCATGCCAGGGATCTCAGCTTGGAGCTAGCCCGCTCTAAAGGGCCAGACTGCTGGAAGGTCAAAGAGTGTGGCCAGGGAGCTGTGGGCCGGACTGAGGCCCTTGGGCCTAGACTAGCACTGGCATTAGTACAGGAGAGTGAATATTCCTGTTACCGACCTGGGTCCTTGGACTCTTTAACCAATAGAAATTGATGAGGCCAGATGAGAAATTCAGGCAAGATTTTACTGGGACTCGTGCTGCAGCACGAGGGAGCAAAAATAAGAAACATTTGCCCTTGGTAGTGGGTAGCAAACGAAGCTGGTTCCTTAAATGGAGTGAGGGTAGGGGCAGAAAGGTGGGTTGGGCAGGAGGGGTAGCTTGGGCGGTCTGCCTGCCTCCGTGGTGGTGCTGTGTGCAGGCATGCTGCGAAGTGCCCTGCTTTTGTTCTCTGCACCTCAGAAATGGCAGTTGGTTTGTGACCTTTCTGTACCTTATTGTTCATAATTACACCAACTGCACATGCGTGCAATTATTTATAGTTTCTTTGTATTTTGTTGCTCAAGGAGAGATTTATCCAGGTGCAAGCACTCCAGTAAAAGGTCCCAGGTCCCAGCCTATCTCATTCCCATCACCTTGGCTAAGGCCTCCACCCATCCCCAGAGCACAGGCTACTGTAGGGAAGATGGCTGGGAAATTATTCTATGGCTGGTGGCAGTGGAAAGATGGAGTTCTGTGCATGAACGTGGAATGTGTGCACGTTGGAGCAATGAAAGTCAAGGACCACCTGTAACCAGTCAACTTGTGCAAGTCACTGGCCTCTGGAAAGGGCACCCCCAAAATTGTCTTTGGAGAAGAGAAGCAGGATGGAGGATGAATTCCATGCCCAGATGTGCCATGGATGGAATCACCCAGACAGCCTCCAGCGTTTTACGTTCTGTAGCATCTCTGTACTTGATGTACCTCTCAAAATAGAAAGGCCATTATCAAAGTATGGACACTTCTTCTCCTTTTTTTTTTTTTTTTGCGGTACGCGGGCCTCTCACTGTTGTGGCCTCTCCCGTTGCAGAGCACAGGCCCTGGACGCGCAGGCTCAGCGGCCATGGCTCACGGGCCCAGCAGCTCCGCGGCATGTGGGATCTTCCCGGACCGGGGCACGAACCCGTGTCCCCTGCATCGGCAGGCGGACTCTCAACCACTGCGCCACCAGAGAAGCCCCAGATTGTTCTTTTTATTTTCTACTTTGTATTTAATTAAGTAGCTGTTGCAAGAAGGTGTACACATACTAAATACACCACGTTTAGCTAACCTCATTGACCATGGAGACCAGCACTAATCTGTAGTCTTGTTGTTAGCCCAGAAGGCACATCCCCACCTTGAAGCAGCACCCTTGAAATGACACTGAGTTACTTATGTTGACTCCTCTGCATCTTGCCTAGGCCTTCCCACCTTGTTGGTAGACTGAGGAATCCAGTCTACCAACTGGGTGCACACTCACATTTGAGCCCCACTGATAAAGTCCATCAAAGGATTGTTTTACAAACATGAGTGAGGCCCAACTCTACAGTGAGGGTAATAATCAAACTTTGTACAGCACAGTAACGGTTTTGTGCAGCCGTTCACAGCATTACGTCATTTCTTTCCAAAAATAACCTTGTGAGGCAGAGAAGGCTGATGTTTTTATCCTCATTTTTCTCTCTGAAAAACCTAGGATTGTCCCTGCTTGGATAATAATTTGGTTTTAATTGATTCTTAATATTAAGCTAAGCAAAACCATGCAGTACCAAGTGGGCAACAATATCTTGTTAACTAGAATTCTTATCACTTCACAAACATTCACGGGAAGCTTTAAAACTTCTTTTATAAATGCAAATTAAGCCTTAAAGCAAGCTTGTAAGATAAATGTGAAATTCTGTTTTAACCTGATGGACACCAAAATGACTTTGCTAAATTTAAACTGCATTTCAGTGGAAACCCACGGTCACTGTAGAACCAAAGGGTATCGAGCCTGTTGTTTGTTTGCTGTGATGGTTTTTTGGTTGTTTTTCTTTTTAATATTTATTTATTTGGCTGCGTCAGATCTTAGTTGCAGTGCGCAGGCTTCTCTCTAGTCGTGGTGTGTGGGCTCTCTAGTTGTGGAGCGCGAGCACGCAGTTATCCCATGGCATGTGGGATCTTAGTTCCCCGACCAGGGATCAAACCTGCGTCCCTTGCACTGGAAGGTAGATTCTTAACCACTGGACCACAAGGGAAGTTCCTGCTATGATGGTTGTTAAATAAAGCAAGGAAACACTAAAAACAAACAAACCATCAGTGAGGCATTAGAACCAAAGAGGAATGACAAAAACAATTTGCAACTCTTAGGATCAGTAATGAGGCTTATTAATTTCACACACTATCTCATTTAATACTCAAGCAAACCTATGATATCAGTAACAGCCCCCTTGGTACCCATGGAGGATTAATTCCAACACCTCCCTCAGATACCAAAATCCATGGATGCTCAAGTCCCTTATATAAAATGGCATGGACTTTGTATATAACCTGCAGACATTCTACTGATACTTTAGATCATGTCTAGATTACTTATATTACCTAAAACAATGTAAATTATATAAATAGATGTAAATACAATATAAATGCTGTGTAAATAGTTGCTTTCATGCAGCAAATTCAAGTTTTGCTGTTTGGAACTTTCTGGAATTTTTAAAAAATATTTTCTACATGTATCTGGTTTTATCTGCGGATGCAGGACCCATGAATATGAAGGGCAGACTGTACTGGATTTCTATAAAGCCACTGCTCCCCCAGATGAGCCTTATTCATTTTCCTAAAAACAATGGGGCTTTTCTCCAGAAAACTCCTCCATCAATGTTGAAAAGCCTGGGTGGGAACTTGTCACCAGGTAAGAATGCAACCTCAGGGGCTTCCCTGGTGGCGCAGTGGTTGAGAGTCTGCCTGCCGATGCAGGGGACATGGGTTCGTGACCTGGTCCGGGAAGATCCCACATGCCGCGGAGCGGCTGGGCCCGTGAGCCATGGCCGTTGGGCCTGCGCATCCGGAGCCTGTGCTCCGCAACAGGAGAGGCCACAACAGTGAGAGGCCCGCATACCGAAAAAAAAAAAAAAAAAAAAAAAAGAATGCAACCTCAGCCAGGATTCCTTAGCCCTAAATTTTCCAAGCTTTTGTCGTTTGCCTGCCAATTTAATTTTCATTTACTTCTCCTATTCACTAGTTGTATATGAATACATTTATTTTGCAACAAATCTTTTTATAAACACACCTTTTTCTAAAATTATTATTGAAAAATAGTTGATTTATATTAGTTTCAGGTATACAGCACAGTGATTCAGATATATATGTACATACACACACACACATATATATATATTCATTTTTAGATTCTTTTCCATTATACATTATTTATTACAAGATATTGAGTATAGCTCCCTGTGCTATACAGTAGGTCCTTGTTGGTTATCTATTATATATCTGTATATATATATATATATATGTGTGTGTGTGTGTGTGTGTGTATTTTAATCCCAAACTCCTAATTTATCCCTCCCCCACCCTTTTCCCTTTGGTAACCATAAGTTTGTTTTCTATGCCTGTGAGTCTATTTCCATTTTGTAAATAACTTCGTTTGTATCATTTCTTTAGATTCCACATACAAGTGATATCATATGGTATTTGTCTTTCTCTGTCTGATTTACTTCACTTAGTATGATAATCTCTAGGTCCATCCATGTTGCTGCAAATGGCAATATTTCCTTCTTTTTTATGGCTGAGTAGTATTCCATTGTGTATTACATACCACATCTTCTTTATCCATTATCCATTTTTTATCCATCTGTCAACATACCTTAAATAGAAGACCAGTATTGTTCTCAGAAGTAAAAAAAAAAAAAAACTTAATAAGCAAATACATTGAAACAAAATCATTCAATGATGAAATTTGGTATGTGGCCAGTCAAAGACTCAAAGGCTGAGTGCTTACTCTCCCCTCCCCTCCCCTCCCCTCTTTTCCCCTCCCCTCTCCTCCTCTCTTTTCTTTCTCTCTTCCAACAGGATGAACAACTATTAGAGAGGTGTTAAAGATAGAATAGCACCAAATTAAGACTTTCTTCTTGAGTGATCAGTATTGAAAGAGAATAAAAAAGGTATCAAGAGGGGGTATATGGAAACTCCCTGTACTTTCTGCTCAATATCTCTTAAACCTAAAACTCTTAAGAAAAAAAGCCTGTTAATTTTTTAAGTGTACTCATAAAAATAAAATTAAGAGTTTTAAATTGAACAACAACAAAAAGAACTAACATTCTCCCTGAATGAGTCAAGGCTATTTAATGCTGCATTCCGCGTACTACCCCAAATCATCAGAAATTACTACCTGAAATTACCTCTCATGGTCACATGGGTCCATGGCTTCCATTTTGTGAAAATGTAGCCAACGTCTGATTATATGAAAAAATAAGAAGAAAAAGTAGAGACGGGATGGTTTCCTATTGATGGCAGAATGAAGTTGTGAATCACTCATCTTTCTGCCAAAGCCCATCGTGATCTGGCCCTCATGTTCATGTTTGCCCTCCTGCCATTGCCCACAGACCCCAGGCATTATCATTATGTCAAACTCTGTACTCTTCCCTGCATCTGGAATTTCCTCCCCACATCTCTGCCTGTCAAATCTTCTTCAGGATCACCCAGCACACACACCATTCCTTCAAATGGGCCCACACAGTCATGTGAAGCCTCCCTCGGCTATCCCAGATGGGGAGAGCGTTCTTTCTCTTGGGTGTCTGTGGAGCTGTGTGTGCACAACCATTAGAGCCACCATCTTTTGTGGGGTGTGATGGATTTTTACATCTGCCTAGGGTACCAGATAAAATACATGGTGCCTAGTAAAATTTGACTTTCAGGTAAACAAAGGATAATTTTTAGTGTAAGTATGTCCCATGTAGTATTTAACTGGGTGTCCCATATTTTTTATTTGCTAAACCTAGCAGCCCTGTGTTTGTCTTCCGTGAGACTTAGCTTCCTAGGAAAAGGGTGGTAGCTTTCCATCCCTGTGCATGCAGTACCAAGGACATTACCAAGCACTTAGTAGAAGCTTGGTAACTATTAGATGGAGAAATGGCGGCATGAATGACTTCTGCCCAAACTCACACAGGAAACCCTAAGATTGCAAATAAGGCCAGGAATACATTTCTATTCCTGCCTAGAAATGCAGGTTTGGAAGAGGGAAAGATAATGTGCTCAAATCTAATACATTCATAATCTACAAACTAGAAGGAGCGAAGCTGTCTACATTGTTCTCTAGCTTGTCTTCAACACATATAATAACAAGTCACAGACTGCTTGGTTTCTGTAGACTTTACAAGTCTATAGTCGGCTCCCACACAGATCACATTATGAGGGTGAGAACTTGGTCTACTGAATCCAAAGCCAGGCATGATAAATAGTAGCCACAGCCAAGAACAAATCTACTCCATGTTAGGGCCAGTTCTGTCCCTATTATTCAGGTAGGCGATGAATCACCATGTTTTGCTTTCAAGCCTTTCTGTGAGGGCAGTGTGTGGTGATGGAAGAAATCACAGGCTCTAAAGTCAGATAAACCTGGGTTTGCAGTTATGACTCAGCCACTGCCAGGCCAGAGGCCTCTCTGGGGCTCAGTTATCTCATCTGTAAACTGGGCTATCATGGATAGCTCCCAAAGGTCGAGGTGAGTACTAAATGGAATAGTGTACATGAGGCGATTGTATGGGACCTGTTTACAGCAAGTGTTCCAGTGAGGATGGGGATAACGATGATGATGTTTTTATTTCTACTGTTCCAGCCAGAATGGAATCTCTTTGAACATATTGAACTGATTTCTTTATTTTCACTTTTTTTTGTATGGTCCAACAGCCTCTAGTACCATATGCAATAAAGATTTTTCATCCTAGAGATGTCAAAAGAGACCAAAGTTTTTAAAATGTTCAGTGTTTTAGGGCCTTTCAAAAATCTGACAGTATTTAACCACAGTAGGGTAGGGAAGGGCCAAAAATTAACCTTTGTAGGTGACTCGTGGACTGCACATCGTCTTTTATAAATCCTTGGTAGACTAAGTCTGGACAGATGAGAAATACTAGAGAAATAAAGAAGTAGGCACGTCCTTCTTAAAATAGTAAACAACAGTTTTGGCATAAAAACTGCCATTCTCACATTTCCTGCCAAGATGTTCTATTGGATGTGTGCCCTAATCACAGGTACCCACCATCCGGAACATACCTCCATGAGGTGATGGTTGCCCTTCTCACCAGCTGCTCAGGAAAATGAGTTCAGAATGATTGATAATCTGCTCTCAGCAAATGAATACTTACCATTTAGAAGGACTTCTCCAATCTTTTTTGTTTTCTTTTTTTTTTAACATCTTTATTGGAGTATAATTGCTTTACATTGTTGTGTTAGTTTCTGCTGTATAACAAAGTGAATCAGCTATATGTGTACATATATCCCCATATCCCCTCCCTCTTGTGTCTCCCTCCCACCCTCCCTATCCCACCCCTCTAGGTGGTCACAAAGCACCGAGCTGATCTCCCTGTGCTATGCGGCTGCTTCCCACTAGCTATCTTTTTTACATTTGGTAGTGTATATATGTCCATGCCACTCTCTCACTTCGTCCCAGCTTACCCTTCCCCCTCCCCGTGTCCTCAAGTCCATTCTCTACATCTGCGTCTTTATTCCTGTCCTGCCCCTAGGTTCTTCAGAACCATTTTTTTTTTTGATTCTATATATATGTGTTAGCGTACGGTATTTGTTCTTCTCTTTTTGACTTATTTCACTCTGTATGACAGACTCTAGGTCCATCCACCTCAGTACAAATAACTCAATTTTGTTTCTTTTTATGGCTGAGTAATATTCCATTGTATATATGTGCCACATATTCTTTATCCATTCATCTGTCGATGGGCACTTAGGTTGCTTCCATGACCTGGCTATTGTAAATAGTGCTGCAGTGAACATTGTGGTACATGACTCTTTTTTTTTTCTTCTTTCTTTTTTTGTTTCAATTTTCTTTAGTTTTATTTCCTTTGAATTTTATTTTTTTTATACAGCAGGTTCTTATTAGTTATCTATTTTATACATATTAGTGTATATATGTCAATCTTGATCTCCCAATTCATCACACCACCACCACCACCCCTGCCACTTCACCCCCCTTGGTGTCCATATGTTTGTTCTCTACATCTGTGTCTGTATTTCTGCCCTGCAAACCAGTTCATCTATACCATTTTTCTAGGTTCCACATATGTGCATTAACATACGGTATTTGTTTTTCTCTTTCTGACTTACTTCGCTCTGTATGACAGTCTCTAGATCCATCCACGTCTCTACAAATGACCCAGTTTCATTCCTCTTTATGGCTGAGTAATATTCCATTGTATATATGTGCCACATCTTCTTTATCCATTCATCTGTCAGTGAACATTTAGGTTGCTTCCATGACCTGGCTATTGTAAATAGTGCTGCAATGAACATTGGGGTGCATGTGTCTTTTTTTTTTTTTTTAATTTTTATTTTTGGCTGTGTTGGGTCTTCGTTCCTGTGCAAGGGCTTTCTCTAGTTGTGGCAAGCGGGGGCCACTCTTCATCGCGATGTGCGGGCCTCTCACTGTCGTGACCTCTCTTGTTGCGGAGCACAGGCTCCAGATGCGCAGGCTCAGTAGTTGTGGCTCACGGGCCTAGTTGCTCTGCGGCCTGTGGGATCTTCCCAGACCAGGGCTCGAACCCATGTCCCCTGCATTAGCAGGCAGATTCTCAACCACTGCACCACCAGGGAAGCCCGCATGTGTCTTTTTGAATTATGGTTTTCTCAGGGTATATGCCCAGTCGTGGGATTGCTGGATCATATGGTATTCTATTTTTAGTTTTTTAAGGAACCTCCATACTGTTCTCCATGCCTTCTCCAATCTTAATTCTTATTCATTCCTAGCTTCATTTAACTACAGCTATCATTAAATTTGTATTTCCATATTAAGATACCTTCACTTAAACCTAGCAAATTCCTCATTGACACCTGCCTTTATAACCATGTCTCTCTGTCTCTCACACACACACACACACACACACACACACACACAATCATCTTCTTGGAACTCTGTGGCTTTGAACAGTTTACCTGGGATGGAATTTTTTCGCCTGTACAATGAGAAGGTTGGAATGGTGTGGTCTCTAAGCTCCCTTTTAGCTCTGTATCCTTAGGATCCTAGCCTTCTGTTTTGTCACCGCATCTCCCTTAGTTGATCCGGAGTCCCACCCACCCCCCGCCCCCCATGCTGAGTCTAAGTCTATGAAAGAATGCATTGGACAAATTATTTTTTTCTCATCATTTTCACATTCATTTCTAGATCAGCTCTAATGTGTACTCAAGCTGATCCAGGTAACAAAGGATCCCAAGATTGAGGTTTACCTCTTATTAACCAGGAAGTCCACTGACAACTTCTTTCACAAGGCTTGGAGATTGAAAGGGGCCTGACACCTAGGAAACATACAGTAGTTGTTGATTGTGTCATTGCTGTTACTGTCGTTACAACTGCAACGGGCAAAATTAATATATTGGAATTATTCCATCCTTGTCTATGCCCTTGATTGAGCATGGCAATGCCCACCCAGCTGCTCTTTTGTGCAGAGAAAGCCAAGATACAGGAAAGGAGAGGAAGAATCAGCTACGAGTAACAGCCTAGACTGATGAGAGCGGAATTCGGTATTCCCCAACTTCTCTCTGTTTTCTTATTCAGCCACCCCATGTGTGTAGTTTGTATGAGGAGCTTGTCCATGCTGAATGATTTAAAGGACTCCAGATGCCTTCAGTTACACCAATAGTTATTCATTTCCTTATGGTAAACAGTATCCTCTCCCAGTGGGCTTTAAAATGTGGATATACCCAGGTGGTAAGACATCAAATTCCTAACACTTTTTTTAAGGTAAGTTCTTTAGGGGGGAAAAAAAGAAAGAAATATCCTGAGAACAGTTTAAAGTTAGAGGTCAGCTAGAGGAAGAGTGTTGGTGAAGTGGGTAAGAGGAAAGGATGCTAAGATGGGGGGACAAGATTCTAGAAAGGTGGGGCAGGGGACAGAGAAGATATGCCCCACTTCATGGTTTCACCTCTGGGCTACTGCCCCTCGTCCACCCCAGATAGTAACAGTTTGTGGAGTCCCTTGGGAGCTGGGTCTGTCACACATACATCAGAAGAGCTCTGTGCCTGTGGCATGTGTGGCTTCTGACAGCATCTGGTTGCCCTGTCCTCAGGAGACCCGGCAGAAACAGCCCTAGGACCTTTGGTGAGGAGTCTACTCTGAGGCTATTATTGAGGACCTAGGAAATCACACTATAACAGGAGAATGATTATTCTTCTTGAGAGAAGCTGGTTTTTACTCTCTGGGCCCTGTGAACCATGAATCTGAGATGCTGTAATGTCCCCCCAGACCCCCTACACCAAGTGGAGGTCCCCAAACCCCAGTTGTTGTGGTTATTGGCTGATAATGGCTACCAGCTGCCCCACTTCTCCTGAGAATTATCCTTGGCTGATGGGAGCCCTTTGCCCAGGTGGTTATGACCCCTCTAAAGGCAACCCATAGTCAATAAGTAATTTGGGAGTAAAACTATGGTGGGGCTTGCACTCTGGAGCCCGCTTCCTATGGATCCGCCAGAGGCTAGTCCTGACCTAAGATTTTGTTTGGCTCCGTCCCTGTCCCTCTCATGCTTGATTCCCTCCCTTACAGGGTTTTTTGAATAGAGCACCCTCAATAAATTGTATAAACCCCAATACCTGTCTAGGAACTTGTGCCCTTTACTTCACTGATTCTGAGACACTACCAATGGTAAGGTTATTATGTATCACCAAGAAAGAAAAAATGCTGACACTCAGTATGGGATATGCTTCAGTTCTAAGACATACCGTAATTTCAGTGAAAAAAATATGCATCTTTGAGTTAATTAAGGTATGTTTAATATGTATGATCTCGCTTCATCGCATACATCTCTCTATGCCACATGTTTATATAAAAGCAAATAAACTTTGTTTCAACTATCTTTCTATACATAATAATTTACAAATCTAGAGAACCATTGCTGTGGTCTGAATGTCTGCTCCGCCTCCCCCACCCCCGTCCCCAGTTCATATGTTGAAATCCTAACCCCCAAAGGTAATGTTATTAGGAGATAGGGCTTTTGGGGGGTGATTGTGTCCTGATGGTGGGGCCCTCATCAAAGGCATTAACAGTCTAATAAAAAGAGATCCCACAGAGCTTTCTTCTGCCACATGAGGACACAAAGAAGTCTGCAGCCCAGAAGAGGTCCCTCACCCGACTGTGTCTGCACCCTGATCTTGGACTTCCAGCCTCCAGAACTATGAGAAAGAAATTTCTGTTGTTTATAAGCTACCCAGTCTGTGGAATTCTTTTTTTTTTTTTTTTTTTTTTTGCGGTACGCGGGCCTCTCACTGTTGTGGCCTCTCCCGTTGCGGAGCACAGGCTCCGGATGCGCAGGCTCAGCGGCCATGGCTCACGGGCCCAGCCGCTCCGCGGCATGTGGGATCTTCCCGGACCGGGGCACGAACCCATGTCCCCTGCATCGGCAGGGGGACTCCACTGCGCCACCAGGGAAGCCCTGTGGAATTCTTTTTAATTTAATTTTTATTTCATATTGGAGTATAGTTGATTTACAATGTTGTGTTAGTTTCAGGTGTACAGCTAAGTGATTCAGTTATGCATATACATATATCCATTCTTTTTCAGATTCTTTTCCATATAGGTTATTATTATTAATAACCATATAGGTTATTATAGAATATTGAATATTGAGTAGAGTTCCCTGTGCTATACAGTTGGTCCTTGTTGATTACCTATTTTATATATAGTAGTGTGTATATGTTATTCCCAAACTCCTAATTTATCCCTCTTCCCCCACCATGTTTCCCCTTTGGTAAGCACAAGTTTGTTTTCAAAGTCTATGTGTCTGTTTCTGTTTTGTAAATAAGTTCATTTGTATCGTTTTTCTTTAGATTCCACATATAAGTGATATCATATTGATATTTGTCTTTCTCTGTCTGACTTCCTTCACTTAGTATGATAATCTCTAGGTCCATCCATGTTGCTGCAAATGGCATTATTTCATTCTTTCCTATGGCTGAATGACATTCCATCACCCTTTAGAGCCAGTTTCTTCCTCTAGCTCCCGAAGAGCAGCTGCTTCTGGGCTCTCATTACCATCTGCGACACCTGCAGAGAATTCTAGGCATTAGCCTCCCATTGGTGGTCGGAACTGCTTCCTTCGCCAGGGCGATGCACTTATAATGAAGACTTCTTTGCAGCTCAGGGAAAACTGCCACTGTCCTTTCCTGGTTGTCTGCTTCACAGTCTCCCAAGTGCCTATTTTACCAGTAGGATCCATGTAAGTTTTTTCAAGCTTGATCTGTTGTCCTTCTGAAATTAACTCCTCTGAAATAACAGACTGTTTTGGTATTTGGGAAGAATCTGTTGGTTCTTGGTTTTCTGTTTTCAAACGAGTTAGTCTTCACAGTACTCAGGCAGGAAGTTCCCGTCCAAGATGTGGGGTGAAGGGAAGGGGGCCAAAAGAAGAGAGTGTGAGCCTAAGACAGCGGTCTAAATGCTACTGCGTTCAGATCTTAGGTTGTTGTGAGAATTGTGTTCAAAAATTCAAAGTGCGTGGTTTATTCATCTAAAATCCTGGGCGCACAATAATGAAGCATCATCATCTCCTGGCAGGTATGACCACCTCTGCCAGGCAGCCTTTAGCCTCAGTGTCCTTCCTTGGACACCTCTGGAAGGACCAGGCCAGCTGGCGTTGCACAGACTAGGCACAGCCCTCAGATGAACTCATTCTTTCATTCGTTATAGTAATGGAAACAATCAGGAGCTGGGAGAAATTCAAGCTTTTTCAACTGTGCAGCTGGGAAATTACAACTCCCACTGGAACACCAGTACCATGAGGGCAAGGATTTTCAACTGCTTGCTCACCACCATCATCCCCGTGCCTGGGACAGTGCTGGGCACCTAGCAGGTACTCAACACACTTAGTTGAATGATTGTGTGAATAACTCCACAGATATTTACAAGAGTTAATAATAGTGAGGTGAGAGAATTCACACTGGGGAGGAGATGACTCACAGCTGAGTCAAATGTGAAACAGGCTTTAATCCTATAGTCTCCCCTTTTCTATAACAGCCTTTAAAATGTCCCAGTTTTATGGGGCATTTTAATGGAGATAAACTTAATAAGTTAAAGTTATGTAATTAGTTATACTCAGCTTCCCTTATTGATCCAAGGCTGCTTATGGAGCACCTGGCAACAATGAAAGAAAAACAGTAGCAGGTGTTTGGACTTAGTTTGTGCTTGCTAACTAATTAGATGAGGATTGTTTTCCTTGGAAACCCTAAGCAGTTCTCGTTTGGCTCCAAAATTGAGAGTCGGAACCCAGGGGCTTCAGCCAACTCTGTTTCTCTCTCTTGCTTCTGGACTGGAAGACATTCTAGCATTAAGATGCTTTTGCATATTACTAATGTTATTCATTAGAGGTTGATTCTGTAGTTAAAGTCTCAGCATTCTATTGATGCCAGAGTTTGCACAGTGGAGGGACTGGAGTCAGACTGTTAGAGTTTGAATTGCAGTTCTACATTTACTAGCTGTGTGACCTTGAGCACATTACTTAAATTTTCTGTGCTCCAGTTTCAAAATCTATAAAATGGGGATAATGATGGTATTTACACTACTGGATTATAATGATGATTAAACAAATAAACAACACCTTGGACACAGTAAGTGCTATAAATATTCCTTTAATCATAAAACTACTTGAATTTCTAACACTTTAGTTCCCAGTAAAGATTTTGTTAATAATTGATTATCTGATAATTTAGGCATATGATCGAGGTTGTTATAAACAGGCTTATATTTACACATGCCTAGTAAAAATTAAAAGTGTAACTCCTAAACGAAGGCTGGGTTGTGTTCAAGGATTGATTGGGTGGAGAGGGTCAGCCTGCCAGAGAGATTCACACTGGCTACCTTAAGCAAATGGGGAGGCCTCCAGAATCAAGCCTCAAGAAGGACAGGAATCAGGCATTTCCAGGGATCTCAGGAGGAGGGACCCAAGGGGAATCCCTTTAGGGATGACTCCAATGATTTTCCCTCTTGCATCACTCCCCTTGAGAGCTGAGCTCTTCTAAGAGAGTTTGATTGGCCTGAAGTCAGCTGCCCACCCTTGGGCCTAGTGGTGGGGCAGGTCCTAACAGGATTACAGGGAATGGAGGAGAGAGAGTTACCCGGAGGAAGAGCAGGGTGTCATTACCCAAAGGAATGGGGAGGGTTGCTAGACAGGCCAAAGCAGCAGCTGTCTCCTCCATGAAGAAAGAAGGAGGGAGGGTAATGTTTTCTAAAATACTATTTATGTTTGTCCCGGAGGCCTTTCCAGGAATTTAAATGTATCTCTCTCCCTGAGAGGCTGGCTCATCCTCTCGGGGCATTCATGCAAAAAGAGCAAGAGTCTGGTGATAATCATAAACTACTTCTTTCCCTGGCCTAATGAAGCAGATCTCTAGTTGTTTATGTTGCATTCATTTAAATCTCATCTTTGCCTCACAATTTCATAAGAGCAACAATTCCTAGTTCAATCAAAACACATTATACTAAAAAAAAAAAAACACATTATACTAAACTCTCAGAATTCAGAGATGATAAGCTTACAAAAATGGCTTACGTATTCATGAATCTTTTCCCCAGTCAGGTTGTTTTTGGCTATAAGTGCTAGAACATCCAACTTGAAGTTGCTTAAGCCAGACAAAAATGTATTGATGCACATGACTGAGTGTCCAGTTGTAGGAGAGGTGTCGGTGGTGGGGAGGGATTTCATCCAGTAGTTCTAGCCCTCTCCTCTGCAGTTACCATGATGCTTTCTGCCCTGTTTTCTCCCCATGTTCTTCATCTCAGGCTGGAAGCAAGATGGCTCAGAATTTCCAGGCCTCAAGACTACAAAAAGCAGTATCTGGAGGGAAAATGAGATCATTGCTTAACGCAGATCTCAGGAATAATGTAACTTTCCCCAGAATCTTCTAGCAAACTTTCCTTTCATCTCCTTAGCCCAGATTGGGTCACATTCCCAATCCTGAAACGACCCGGGTGGTCAAGCAGATTCCGTCTGCTAACTGGCTTAGACCTGGGTTCTTGAACCAGTCAAACTGGCAAAGGGAATTATATTATCATGCCTGGTTCCCAACTCACAGGCCACTAGATGAGAAAAAGAAGGAACGTATGTTAAAAAGAAAATAGGGTAGGCATTTATCTTTTTTTTTCCTCCCCCAATATCTGAGCCTCACTGCTGCCCCACCCCTATGTCTGAGAAATTTAAGGTTTAATGGAGGGCTTCCCTGGTGGCCCAGTGGTTGAGAGTCTGCCTGCCAATGCAGGGGACACGGGTTCGAGCCCTGGTCCAGGAAGATCCCACATGCCACGGTGCAACTGAGCCTGCATGCCACAACTACTGAGCCCACGTGCCACAACTACTGAGCCCATGAGCCACAATTACTGAAGCCCACACGCCTAAAGCCCATCCTCCGCCACAAGAGAAGCCACCGCAATGAGAAGCCTGCACACCGCAACGAAGTGTAGCCCCCGCTCGCTGCAACTAGAGGAAACCTGCACGCAGCAACGAAGACCCAACACAGCCAAAAATAAATATAAATAAAATGACACCTTCTTCTAAAAAAGAAAAACAAGATTTAACAGAAGACAGAGGCCACTTCGTGTTAATGTTGGAGACACCATCAGCTTTCTGACTCTCTCTCGGCAAGAGCAGGGACATGTAACTGAGGCTCCACTGATCACACAGAACTGTCTCAGGTTCTTTTCAGAACCTTGTGGCAGAGAGCCAGGCACCTCCTAGAAAATCCATTTGAATGGCAGGTGGCAGCAGGCTTCAGGGACATCAGTGGCCCCAGCAATGGTACATCCAGTGTAGGGTTGCCAGGTTTAGCAAATGAAAATACAAGAGACCCAGTTAAATTCAAATTTCAGATTTCAAAAAAACAGTTTTTAGTATAATTTTTTTAGTGTGTGTCCCAAATATTACATAGGACATACTTATACATAAAAAATTATGCACTGTTTGTTTAAAATTCAACTTTAACTAGGCATCCTACGTTTATCCCACAGCCCTAATCCAATGGCATCCAGTTTCCAGGGGCAACCATGTGTTCAGTGGCAGTGGCGGAAGGGTCCTCACCAGAGTGGTTTTGTGGCTTCTTTGGGGTTGTGGTCCAGCCTGCTTATCTCCCTCCCTGGCTCCTGCTCAGTTTCCAAGCCTAGTTCTGCATCATGACCAGAAATTCTGTGCAAATAAATCATACCGTGTAAGCTTTGGTTGCTCGCAACTCTGAACCCTGGTAATACAAACCTCGACATCCACTACAAAAATGTGAACCTGTCCTTTGGTGTTGATGTCAGTACGAAACACAAAGGCAGAATGCAACATTTTTAAAGCAGAAGTAGCATGATACTGCCTTTTTTTTTTTAACATCTTTATTGGAGTATAATTGCTTTACAATGGTGTGTTAGTTTCTGCTTTATAACAAAGTGAAGCAGTTATACATATACATATGTTCCCATATCTCTTCCCTCTTGCGTCTCCCTCCCTCCCACCCTCCCTATCCCACCCCTCTAGGTGGTCACAAAGCACCAAGCTGATCTCCCTGTGCTATGCGGCTGCTTCCCACTAGCTATCTATTTTACGTTTGGTAGTGTATATATGTCCATGCCACTCTCTCACTTGTCACAGCTTACCCTTCCCCCTCCCCATATCCTCAAGTCCATTCTGCCTTTTGAAGTCTGGGTCTTAGAACACGATGCTTGGCAAGCTTCTTCTTTGTCAGTGGCTTAAGGAATTTCCCAACAATGCCCCCTGCTTCAACTAACCTAAGGGTAAAATAGAAACAATTCTGGAATGTTCAATGACTTTAAAATTAAGGATAACAAAATTCTGGCATAAACAGACAAAAGTCCCTTACTAGGACTTTTCCAATCTTTTAGCCTATCCTGACTAATAAAACGAAACTATTTTCATATATCATAATCTCACTACTACTACGTTTAGCAATAAGAATACAATGAAAACCTGTAGCATGAAAAACGTTATTAATACTTTCTGGCTCCTAAGTTAAACTGTATTCCTATTAACCTTCTTATGTCCCCAGAATAAGACATATTCATGGTCTGGATTCTGTTTGGATTGGGGGCTGATGCTAATTTACCAGTTGTCATTGGGTAGTATAATAAAGCAATTTAATTACACTAATAGTTATAGACTGGAAACACTGCCCTCCTTCCTTCTCTAGATCATGAAAGAAGCATCTTGGTTCTAGGTGGTGACATTTGCTACCCTGCATACATGCCAGGGGACACTGGGGTGCTTGGGCTACTGGCTTATTAAGTGATGATATAGGTCATTTGCTGAGGTTGAACATGGTGCTTATAAGCTGGGCACAGCCTCTCCAGCCTTTTTCAGCTTCACTCCCTCACAACTGGGACAGCTGGCAAGGCTCTGGAAGCCAAATATGAAGCAAAGAGTCTCTTAACAATTGACAATTCCAAACATGAACAGGCTCCCAAAACATAGGGGTGGTGGATTTTTTTTCACATCCAGCAGCCATTCCTTTTTTCTGACATCCCCTGATTCCGACATAGAAAAGTATTGCTCCCACATGATGTGAAATCTAAGAGACACAGTGAAACCAAAGGCTGCCATTCTACTGAAGAAACTGAGGGGGTCCCTGAAGCCTCCTTCTGTAGGATTCTACTCCCTCCTGTCCCAGCCTAGCCAAAGGCATAGAGGATGTGACCTCAGCCTGGCCCAATACGTGGCCATGTTGACTGGTCCACTCAATCAGAGCCAACCGGACACAACAAAACCTGGATTGGGACTCCTGAGAAAAAAACATTTTCGCTCTTTTTCACTGAATTTGAAGTGCTAGAAAGTTAGGTTTAGAACTGTAGCAACCAAACTGCTACCACAGTGAAGAGGCTTTTCTGAAAATAGGGCCAATCAGAGGCCAGAAGATCAAAGAGAAACTAGGTCCTGGTAACATCACTTAACCTTCAGCAAGTCATAACTGAAGCCATACCTACCCCTGGAATTGCCGAATTCCCTTTTCTAAGGTCAGAGTGTTCCTGTCACTCAGGACAGAGCTGAAGTGGTATAATTGGTTTTCCCTCCACATGCAAGTGTGAGACTGTCCAGCATGAAGAATAGTCACAGCCAGGCCTCGGACCAAGGCCTTGGATCTCTGGATCACTGTTGGGTGGAGTCTCATCCAGGGTCTCCTGCTGTAACTTCAGGCAAATCACCTCACCTGTCTCTGTCTCCTCCCCATCAAAGGAATGTTCCTACTTGCCCTGGAGACTCATGTGGCCATTGTGGGAAGAGCATTATGGAAGCAACCAATATGGAAAGGCTACAATATTATTTTGTTCTAATATTATAATATTGTATTTGCTTTCCAAGCAATCTGGGAAGCTTTACCAAAAGAAGCAACTCTAGAACCACACTTCTTTGTGTTTTTGTTTTTCCTGAGGGGCATAATTTCTTCCAAAAATCATAGAATTTACAAGACCAACTGCCTTTTATTTTTTAATTTTTTTAGTTTTGGCTGCACTGCACAGCTTGCGGGATCTTAGTTCCCTGATCAGGGATTGAACCCGTACCCCTGCAGTGGTAGTGGGGAGTCCTAACCACTGGAGTGGCAGGGGAGTCCCTCAAGTGCTTTTTAACTCAGTCATCTTGCAGTTCATTTTTTGCTTCATATTTAAGTGTTTGGTGGTCAGACCACATTTCTGCTAAGAGTTCATGACTTGTTTTCAGGTGGGAATGATTAAAAGTTAAATATAATTGTTATCTGTTTGAGATCTATGAATAATTTTGAGAAAATGTTCAGAAAGTGTTATTTCACAAAACCCTGCCCTGAACTCAAGATCAAATGGTATTGAATTATGGTTTTCTCAGGGTATATGCTGAGTACTGGGGTTGCTGGGTCACATGGTAGTTCTATTTTCATTGCAGCACTATTTACAATAGCCAGGACGTGGAAGCAACCTAAATGTCCATCGACAGATGAATGGATAAAGAAGATGTGGCACATGTATACAATGGAATATTACTGAACCATAAAAAGGAATGAAACTGAGTTATTTGTAGTGATGTGGATGGACCTAGAAGCTGTCATACAGAGTGAAGTAAGTCAGAAAGAGAAAAACAAATACCGTATGCTAACACATATATGTGGAATTTTAAAAAGCAGTACTGATGAACCTAGTGGCAGGGCAGGAATAAAGACGCAGACGTATAGAATGGACTTGAGGGCACAGGGAGGGAAGGGGAAGCTGGGATGAAGTGAGAGAGTAGCATTGACATATATACACTACCAAATGTAAAATGGATGGCTAGTGGGAAGCAGCTGCATAGCACAAGATCAACTCAATGCTTTGTGACGACCTAGAGGGATGGGATAGGGAGGGTGGGAGGGAAGCTCAAGAGGGAGGGGATATGGGGATATATGTATATATGTAGCTGATTCACTTTGTTGTATAGCAGAAGCTAACAAAACATTTAGTCTCCAATAAAGGTGTGAAAAAAGAAGATTAAATGGTATTGAAACACTGGTTTGTTTGGTTTGGGGTCAGCAGATGGGGCTGTGCTAGATTATATGTTTAAGTTATCAGATTTCACTAGAAAAACGAATGATTTTCTAAATGTGTTTCCAGAAAAAATGACTAAGTGTGAGTAACACTAAAATAAACTTCCTGTAAATTGCGAGAGGGATACATTGAAGGGGAGAAAAGGCTCAGTGTTTCTACCACTGTCTCTGAATTGTGTTACCATGGAAACTGGTACCATAAAACAGGTCACTTTGTTATTCGACAAAGTATTTATTAGTTTCTGCAATCAAAAAAGAAAACAAAAGGGGGTTTGAAGTAAGTACAGATAAAACTCCTATTCCTCAACCCTTGTATTTCTACAAGGAATTTTGGCTCCTGACAAGGTCTGATCAGAGCTGCACGTCTAAGTCTGTTTTCCATTCTTGTGACCGTAGGCAGTATTTGCGTTCTATTCAGGGAGCAATGAAAAGATCATTGAAGGGTTGGTTTCAAGCAGAGGTGTGACGTGTACATCAGATGTACATACTGATGTGTAAAGAATGGATCATAGTGGAGCAAGCATGGTAGAAGGGGAATGAGTCACGAGGGTATGGCTGTGGTCCAGGTAAGAGATGAAGTGGTCTGAACCAGGACAGTAGCAGTGAAGTAGAATTGAGGAAATGCCAAGTGCTTTATTGGAGTAAAGATATCCTTTATGAGCAAAACAAAGGTGACCTCACGTGAATCCAGTAAAAGTTACTACAGTGATTCTTTGGGGTTTTTCATAAGTTTATTTTTGGCTGCGTTGGGTCTTCATTGCTGCACGTGGCATTTTCTCTGGTTGTGGCGAGTGGGGTCTACTCTTTGCTGCAGTGCGCAAGCTTCTCATTGCGGTGGCTTCTCTTATTGTGGAGCACAGGCTCTAGGCGCGGGGGCTTCAGTAGTTGTGGCACAGGGGCTCAGTAGTTGTGGCCCACGGGCTTAATCACGCTGCGGCATGTGGGATCTTCCCGGACCAGGGCTTGAACCCGTGTCCCCTGCATTGGCAGGAGGATTCTTAACCACTGCGTCACCAGGGAAGCCCTGATTCATTTTTAAATATTGTTGTCTCTTCAATTCCCTTTGCTGATAAAGATTCTAATTAAAGACTAACACTATTTTTCTAAGAGGAGAATCATGAGAGAACACAGGCCTCACAAACATAGGCCAAGTGACAAAGATAAACAAAAGGTAAAGGCCAATATAACAGAAAAATCCAACCAATAATGTGTTTACATCTTTGCTTGTGACACCTTGACTGTACCCTCAAAGTTGCCAATATCGGGAATAATCTTGAATGCACATGTTGGACCACTGAATTACTTCTTTGTAAAGTGATTTCTAAATAGTTCTAGGATTAGACATCCTAGACAATCATGTATTTCAAATGAAGTCTTACTTCTTTTACGTCTTAAGGCTCCAGCCAAGTAAAATTCTTTTATGGCATCAGCCTCTTTCCCTTAAAGGTTATCTGCTGGTAAGGATACTTGTGCATAGTTAGATTGTTAATAGAGTTCCAATGAACGGTGTAGCACACCAGCAGCCATGTAGGTAAGGAGCAGATAATCGAAAATATGTACTCCTGATTGACTGGGGGTTATAGATAAACAAGTTGTCCTCCCCACAAGAGTCAGGGTCACTTTTACCTCTAGACCAGTTGTTAATGGCACCGGGCAAAGATAATCTACCCACATTTTATCTCTCTACCTTCTGGAGAAATAAAATTTCCAAAGTACAATTAGAGGAACTGGACTCAGCCAGCTTCTGTAGGAAGGGTTTTCATTTCTTTTTCTATAATCTGAAGAGCATATTTATTTATATTAGATGATTTGGTGAAGGCACAATAGATATCTTTATCCCATTTTTGTTTTATAGTTAAATGGTTTTTAACATATTCACAAAGTTGTATAATCATCACCATTATCTAACTTCAGAACATTTTCAAGACCTCAGAAAGGAACTCCAGGACTTCCCTGGTGACACAGTGGTTGGGAGTCCTCCTGCCAGTGCGGGGGACACGGGTTAGAGCCCCGTTCCAGGAGGATCCCACATGCCGCAGAGCAACTAAGCCTGCGAGCCACAACTACTGAGCCCGCGTGCTGCAGCCGCTGAGGCCCGCACGCCTGGAGCCAGTGCTCCTCAGCGGGAGAGGCCACTGCAGTGACAGGCCTGTGCACCGTGGTGAAGAGTGGCCCCTGCTCGCCACAGCTGGGGAGGGCCCGCACGCAGCAACGAAGACCCAACGCAGCAAAAAATAAATTAATTAAATAAATTTTAATAAAGAAATGAACTCCATATCCATTAGTAGTCACTCCCCATCTCCTACTCCCCCCACTCCCTGGAACCACTAATGGACTCTATGGATTTGCCTGTTCTGGTCATTTTAGATAAATGGAATCATATACTACATGGCCTTTTCTGTCTAGCTTCTTTCACTTAGCATGTTTTCAAGGTTCATTTTTATTGTGGCATGTGTCATAACTTCATTCCATTTTATGGCCAAAAAATATCCTGTTGTGTGGCTATCCCACATTTTATTATTCATTCAAGGTTTTTTGTGTGTATGTATATATTATCAACTTTTTTGGGCATATACCTAGGAGCAGAATTGCTAGATTATATAGTAACTCTATGTTTAATTTATTGAGGAACTGCCAAACTGTTTTTCACAGCAGCTGCACCATTTTTCATTTCTACCAGCAGTGTATCAGCATTCCAATTTCTCCACATCCTCACCAACACTTGTTTTAATCTTATTATAGCCATCTTAGTGGGTGTGAAGTAGTATCTCATTGTGGTTTTGATTTGCATATCTGTAATGATTAACGATGTTGAACATATTTTCATGTGCTTCTTGACCATTTGTCTATCTTCTTTGGAGAAATGTCTATTCAAATCCTTTGCCAATTTTTTTTTAATGAGCTGTCTTTTTACTGTTGAGTTGTAAGAGTTCTTTATGTATTCTAGATACAAGTCTCATATCAAATACATAATTTACAAATATTTTCTCCCACTGTATGTCTTTTCACTTTCTTGATGGTGTGCTTTGGAGAAAAAAAATTTTAATATTGAAGAAGTCCAATTTGTCTATTTTTTACTTGGTTGCTTGTTCTTTTAGTGTCATCTCTAAGAAATCATTGCCTAATCCAAGGTCACAGAAATGTATACCTATGTTTTCCTCTAAGAGTTTAAGTAATAGTTTTAGCTCTTACATTTATAGGTCTTTGATCCATTTTGAGTTCATTTTTGTCAATGGTATAAGATATGGGTCCAATCTCATTCTTTTGCATGTGGATATCCAATTGTCCCAGCACCATTTGCTGAAGATACTGTCCTTCCCCCATAATGGTCTTGCACCCTTGTTGAAAGTCAGTTGACCATAGATTTATGGGTTTATTTCTGGACTCTCAATTTTGTCCTACTGATCTATATGTCTGTCCTTATGCTAGTACGACACTGTTTTGAATACTGTAGCTTTTGTAGTAAGGTTTGAAATTAGAAAGTGTGAGTCCTCCAACTTTGCTCTTGTTTTTCAAGATTCTTTTAGCTATTCTGTGTTTCCTTTGCATTTCCATATCAATTTTAGGATCAGCTTGTCAACTTCAGCCAAAAAGCACAGTTGGGCTTTTGATAGGGATTGTACTGAATCTATAGATCAATTGGGAAGTATTGACATCTTAATAATATTGTCTTCCAATCCATGAACATGGGATGTCTTTTCATTTGTTTAACTCTTTAATTTCTTTCAATGAGGTTTTTCAGTTTTCACTGTACAGGTGTCACACTTATTATTAAATTATGTCCAAGTAATTCATTCTTTTTGAATTTTATATACTGAGCCTATATCCTGAATCCTTGCTGAACTTACTTGTTCTAATAGTTTTTAGGATCTTTAGGATTTTCTGTATACAAGATCATGTCATTTGCAAATAGAGATAGCTTTAGTTCTTCTTTTCCAATCTGGATGCTTTTTTTTTTTCTTGCCTAATTGCTCTGGCTAGAACCTGCAGTACAATGGTGACTAGATGTGGTGAGAGTGGACATCCTTGTTTTTTACCTCATTTGGGGGTGTGAGGAGTCTTACCCTACCTTTCTTCACTGTGGATGGCTCAGACTCTCCCAAGGTGGCCCTTTATAAAGAGTCCACCATGGCTCAGACTCTCCCAAGGTGGCCCTTTATAAAGAGTCCACCAGGTTTTACTTGTATTTTTCCCTCAGTAGTTCTCCATGTCTCTGGATTTAGAGTAAGTAGGGTGTGTCACACCAATTAGATTGTACATGTTTAACATCTTATATCCTATATGAAGCCTACTTCATATAAAAGGATATCTACTTTTGCATGCACTGTCTTGGTTAGCCATGCTTACAACTTACGTGGTCCAAATTAGAGCACTGCCTAAATGCTTCAATTTATCCCATCTCTGTTGCTTTGTGAGTATTTTAATGTCTTAAGGATGGCTTCTGTGACCAGAAAGGATTATTCAGAGACTACAGTTTAGCTGTTTAAATCAACTTTATTGCGGATAGAGTTTGCACCCATAATAAATAAAATGTACCCATCTTTAGTGCATGGTTCCATGAATTGTAAAAAATGTGTAGATCTATATAATCACCAAAAAGTTTCCCTATGCCTCTCGGCAATCCCCCCACCCCAGCATCATGAAACTGCTAATTTGCTTTCTGTCGCTATAGATTAGTCTTACCTGTTCTAGAACTTCATATGAATAGATTTTTTCACTATGTAGTCTTTTCTGTCTGGTTTCTTCCAACTCAGCATAGTATTTTTGATATTTATCCATTTTATTGTATATATAGTAGTTCTCTTTGCTGCTCAGAAGTATTCTATCATCTGGATATATCACTTCCATTAGTGGTATTAGTAATAGTTTTCACCTGTTGATGAACATTTGGGTTTAGTTTGGGGCTACTGTGAATAAAGTTGCTATGAACATTCATATGCAAGTTTTTGTGTGGATTTGTGTTTTAATTTCCTTTGGGTAAATATCTAGAAGTGGAATTACTGGACCATATGTTAAATGTATGTTTAACTTTACTTTAAAAAAAAAAAAAGGAAAACAAAACAAATTTACCAAACTGTTTTCCAGTTTTACACTCCTATCAGTAATGTATCAAAATTACTTCCAGTTAATCTACAATCTCACCACCATTTGGTGTTACCAGTCTTTTTAATTTTACCAGTCTAGTGGGTACAAAGTGGTATCTCACTGTGGTTTTGAAATTCCCTGATGCCTAATGATGTCGAGCATTTTTCTGTTTGCATACTTATTGGTCACTCAGATACCTTCTTTTGAGAAGTGTGTGTTCCAGTTATTGCCATGTTTTTACCAGCTGTTTAACATTGTTTTTCAAAGAGTAGAGGTTTCAAATTTTAATGAAGTGAAATTTATTAGGTTTTTCTTTTATGGTTAGCGATTTCAGTGTCCTGCCTAAGAAATATTTGCCCCAAGCTTGCAAAGATTTATTTCCAACATCTTCTAGAAGTTGTATAGTAAATTTTGAGTTATTTTGTTGTATGGTGTGAGGTGAGGGTCAAGTTTCTTCCTTCTTTCCTTTTTTTTTTTTTTTAAATAGAGCCATCCATGGGCTTCTTGGAAAAGGAGAAGGAATCTGGAAGCAGCAAGAGGAGGGGTTTTCCTGACTTCCTGGACCCTGGTGTACATGGAGCCCACACTTGAGAAGAGCAGAAGTTTCAGATAAGGTAAAAGAAACATCTGAGAAGAGGCTGACAATGTATCAGTGCTGCTGGATCCAGCTAGTTCCAGCAAGGTACACAGTGAAAGGGTTTGAGAGGGCAGGGAGCGGGGGCGATCGCACCAGATGAAGGGATGTAAAGAGCAGTGGTGTGCAGGCTACTCACAGGGGTTATTATACTGAAGTTTACATTAAAATACTTAGCATTGAAATTGTGGAATGTATTTATATGTATATTAGTTTTTAAAATCTAAACAGTTAACAGTTTAAGTACCTAATCAGGAGTCTACTCCTGGGGTGTTTAAATCAGTATCTGAAAATCCCCAAATAGGAACTGATGTTCTAGAGGGAGTTTCTGCAAACTATTCAAATATCCTTATAGTTAGAGTTCATAAATTAGTATAAGGAATGTTAGATATCTGTCACTGGTGGCATGAGGAAATTCAAGACATGTAGATGGGCTGGCTTGAAAACTGTGCTGGTACTTTCTCCCCTTCATTCTGTCTGTAGAATGGGAAGAATTAGATCTATCTCCTAGGGGATGTTGAGAAGAATGATGCAATATACCCAGCTCCAGGCCTGGCGCTGAATGACTGTTTGACACTTGTATTTGTTCCTTTTCCTTCTTTACCATTGTATTTTGAGCTCCATCTTCTTTAACATTGTATTTTGAGCTCCCAATTTCATATCACTTACATGTTCACTGTTGTGTCTTCATCTCAACTTTCTTGCTAGACAATCTTTAAGCTTCACTAATTGTTGGCCTCCCTTTGGAGATCCCAAGGCCAAGTTTATCAAATCTTAGTGTACCTAATCACCTGGGACGCTGCTTTAAAATGTAGAGTCCAGGGATATACCTCAAAAGATTGTGATCCTGGGTGTGGTCCAGGAGTCTGTGGTATCATCACGTACCTTCAGCTATGCTGAATGAGGCGGTCAGGGTTCATACTTAGAGAAATGGGTGATCTGAGAGAAGCTTGCTCAGAAGCCCTAGAGCTGCATCTTCGTCAAATTCGAGCCTGAACAAAGACAGCAAACCTAGTTTTCCCGTCCCTCAGGGAGCCTCAGACTGAGCTGACCCAGAAACTTGAAGCAAGCTCACCACCCAAGCTCCTCATTTCTGCTTTTCTTGACAACATAGAAATACCGTTTTAGTCTGTCCAAAATGCATTTTCCCTTTCTCTGGTAACCCCCTGGAATTTGCTCACTCCTAGTTGAAATAAATGGTTCAGGCAAGGCTGATTCCCTCCTCTACCCCCAACTCAAGTCAATGAAGGTCAGCCTCCAGGGCACTTACTAGAGCAGGGGAGAAGAGTGCCCTTTCTTCGGGGATTCTAAAATGGTAGGGACCTAAGCCTGGAGGGGCTAGTCTTGCATTAGGTGGAGAACCCACTGAGAATGAAACAATAACTATGGTGCTCCTGTGACAGCTTTAGGCCCCTGGAGTTCCTACTTGTATGAGTTACTAATTCTTTTTGGTTTAAGTCCATTTGAGCTGGAATTTCTCCTTACGACTGAGAGTTCTGACTAATACACAGAACCAACCCCCCAAAGAAAGGCCTTTATATCACCCCCTCTCTCTCGCTCTTCTCACCCCTACCTTTCTGCACAAACAGATCCTCCCTCACTGGGCTGTCCCAGCGATTCCCCTGCATCTCACTCTCCCCACAGGATGTTACCTCCTTGCCCCAACTGAAATCCTAAGGACTTGAGTTTCCCATGTCCCTGTAAGCAGGGGACTGTCGTCTTTGGGTAGGGCCAAGTCTAGCCCACTTTTCTTTCACCCTCTGAGGGGGAAAAAATCCTTTTCCTTTGAGATTCATGTAACCGAGCTCACTGTTCATTACGAATTTCCTGATAACTTAATTCACTTAGGACTTTGACACCTGTTTTACAGTCTCCCCTTCCACCTCTGCCATCATTCCAGAGGAATGTCACCATCCTATTAATAGCCTGTAAACATAGTTTATGTAGCACTTACTGTGTACCAGGCATGGTTCTAAGCACTTTACATATATTTTAGCTCACTTGACCCTTCTAGTAGCACAGGGTATTATTATCCCCATTTTATAGGTGAGGAAACTGAGGCATAGGAAGGCTGTTTAGACTTGTCTAGAGCTACCCAGACACTAAGTGGTAGAGTGGGTATGAGGACAGGGAATCTAATTGCAGAGTCCAGGCTCTTAAAACACATGCTCACCTGCCAGTTCCCTGTTCCCTGTAATTGTAGCATCCCCCATAATCCCCTCTCTACATTGGTCCTGGACATTTGGAAGGTCCTTGAAGAGGAGATGTCAGCTGAGGGTGGTTTGGATGGCCAGTGGAGATCTGTACCTCCACTTCCTACAGCTCAAATACTTATTGTCATCTCCCATGTAAATGTACCAACTAATAGGCCCAGAAGCTGGGATGTAAGTTGGGCTGAAGACACAGCAGAAGCAAAGCAAATTTTGTATTGTGCTCCTGGTACCCCGTAAGGCTTCTTCTCTGCCCCACTATTCTTATTCTCTACGGGAAGGTTGCTGCATTCAAGCCAGCCCATCCTCCCTCTGTCTAGGACTGTCTTTAGAATGTGTCCCTTCTCTATATCCTTACCCATGGACTGTGTTCCTCAACCTTGTAGAAACTTTGCACAAGAGGTTCAAAACCTGTTTTCCTTCCCCTCCTCTCTGTTTGAAAGAGCAGACAGAAGGAAGCCAGGGAGCAGTTTCACCATCCCAGCCAATCACACCTAGATGAGCTGCATCCAGAGTGCCTCCACCTGAAAACTCATGCTCCGCCCTCTTACCCCAACAGCATTCCACTACTTTCCAGCCTCCTGGCTCTCATTCCAGCTCAACAACTTGCCCATTTCCACTTCCAGCTTCCCTCCTGGCTTCACAGTGCCAGCTAACAATCCCCAATCGCCTTCCACAATCCCCAGTCCTGCCAACACATGACACCAAGCACGACTAATTAGTGCTCACGACAGCTTTAATTATAACTACTTTTGAGTGCCTACCATGTGCCAAGCACTCTCCTAATCACTTTACAAGCACTCTACTTAATCCTCAAAACACCACCGCCAGGAGTTAGGGACCATCATGATTCTCATTTTACAGAAAGGAAAACTGAGGCACCGGGAGGTCAACGCCTGCTCAGGGTCACAACTGCGTCACTCTGGCGGGACTTTCAACACGCATTAGCTGTCTGCTTCGCAGGATCCCAGCCACTTCCCGGCCGTCACTACCGCACTAAAATGCTGTGTCACGCTGGAGCAGCAGGTTCCCCGTTAAAGTGAAAAAAACAGGAAGGAGGGAAGAGAAGAGAACCTTCGCGATAAACTCCGGTAAGGAGGCGGAGGTGCACAAGCAGAAACACTTCCTGGTGATCGTTACTCAGCATTTTGTGGGGTTCGCGGGCCTGGCGGGCAGGGGTGCGACGGGTCTTTCCGAGAAATCGTAGGTGGCCTCTTCTCGAGCCTGGGTGCGTCCGATTAAGGCCTGGCTGGCCCCTTCCCAGGTGACCTTGTAGCTCATTGGGTGGCCTCCGCCCGCCATGCATAGTGCAGGCGCCCTTTACGTCACGCATCCCCACTCCCAGGTGGGGTACAGGTGGGAGGCGCCGAAGGTCTCCAGCCCAGAGGACTCCCAGGAGCTCCGCCCCGCGCCCGCCCCAGCCCTGCCCCTCCGGCCCCGCCCCTGCCGGCGGTCCCGCCCCCGTCCGGCCGCATCCGGGAGGCGGGGCGTAGCCCAGACGCCTAGGCGGGCCCGGGAGGCCCCAGCGGGCGCGCCCCCGCCACACTTACGCCGCGCGCGCCCGCCCGCCCCGCCCACCGTTGCTATAAAGGGAAAGCGGGCTGCGCGCTCTCCACGCTTCGTCCGGCGCCTTGGATCCGCTTCTGTGTATTCCAGTGTAAGGTCGCTAGTCGGACAGCAGCAGCCAAGATGGTGAAGCAGATTGAGAACAAGGTAAGCGTTCTGGGGCCGGCCAGGGCGCGGCGCGCAGCGCCGGCAGGTGGGGTAGGCGGTGGGCCGGAGGTGGGCAGGCCGCCCCTTCGCATCCCTGGAGGAAGGGGACGCGGCGACTCGGCCTGGGACTGCGAGGAGCCCGGGCCTGGGCGCTCCCGGGGCGGTGGAGCGTGCCCTGGAGGGCTAGGTCCGGGTAACCTATGCGCCCGGGGGATGCACGCGCGTGGGGAGCGCCCTGGAGTCCTCCATTGCGCCTCCGCCCCCTCCCCACCCCAGCTGGGAAACCGCGATTGGGTGAAGGATGGAGGGAGTCTGCCTTTGGCCCCCATTTGTATCCGAACATGGGCCCGGGCAAGGAGGTGGAGGGCTCCTTGGAGAAAGCCGGGGCTTGCTGGCTGCCACTCTCCCCGGGGAGCGGCGTGATCCACCCGCGCTGGGTGCAGTGAGCTCCCTGGGGAGTGGATTTAGGCCGGACACCCCCGGCTGCCTCCAGCACTGCTCGGCCGCAGAGCTGACGCGTGTTGCATCCGCGCGAAGGGAGCGGTTCCGGGCTGGAGACACCCCCCGAACCCTTTCGCTTGTACAAGTCCGGCCCTAGGGGCCCAGGTGGCGTCAAGGAGGTGAAGTCCGGGCCGCGCCCTCGGGACTCCTCCTCCTGCGGCGCAGGGCGTGTTTCCGGCAGCTCTGGCTTTGGAATGACTCAGTCCGCAAGGCTGGGCCCAGGGACCTTCACTGCCCTACCCATCTGTGATTCAGCCATGG
Organism: Delphinapterus leucas; assembly: GCF_059928025.1. Classification (NCBI taxonomy): domain Eukaryota; kingdom Metazoa; phylum Chordata; class Mammalia; order Artiodactyla; family Monodontidae; genus Delphinapterus; species Delphinapterus leucas. The sequence goes on along the minus strand of NC_143134.1, from coordinate 102,070,822 downwards.
TGAATTTCGTGGTCGGTGGGTTTCGCTAGAGCCAGGAGTGCCCCTGAGAGCGGCCGCGCCCCGTTGTGTGCTCGTCGGCTTTCTGGTACCCAGACGGCGGTTCTGTCCTTTTAGGAATGCTCAAGACAAAAAGTGTTCCATGTCGAGAGTTATTGCAAACTTAATACCTTCCTGCTTGGAAAACTCAGAGCCTAACAGTGTCTGGTGTACTGTGGCCCCTCAAGGAGTGGATGTTAAATGCTGAGGCACAAAACTGAGTGGGAGAAAACTGATGTTGCTCAAACAGTGGGACGAAACCGTTTACCCTGCGATACCGCCCACCCCAGTAAAGCAGGGGAAAGGCGGGTCGAGTGCCCCGACCTGGTTTAGGTGCTGGGGTTAGCTTTGGAAATGGAAGTTTGTCTGTTAATGGTTCCTTATCTTTTTGTTCCTTTTACAACCAGAAAACATAAAGATCGTTGTAGAAAGTTTGGGAAGAGAGATCTATTTCCTAGACGCAACCACAAAATAGTTGAGGTTGTTTTTATTTCCGAGCTGTGTGTTTGTCGTCTAATTTAGCCTGAACACTTTCCGTGTAATTAGAAGCTTTTTGCGATCATTTCAATATCTGAAGACATTGCTGGACATTTGGGCAGTTTTAAACGCTTCAGTGAATGTTTCTGTTCATAAGGCTTTATACAGAGTTCAGGCTGTTTCCTCAGGTTAGGGTCTTGAGTGCAGGGTCAAGGGATGTGAACCTTTTATGACTTATTAACAACCTTTTCATTGGTTGAAAAGAGAGTGCCTTGGGCTTCCCTGGTGGCGCAGTGGTTGAGAATCCGCCTGCCAGTGCAGGAGACATGGGTTCGAGCCCTGGTCCGAGAAGATCCCACATGCCACAGAGCAACTAAGCCCGTGTGCCACAACTACTGAAGCCAGCACGCCTAGAGCCCACGCTCTGCAACAAGAGAAGCCACCGCAGTGAGAAGCCTGTGCACCACAACGAAGAGGTGCCCCCGCTCGCTGCAACTAGAGAGAAGCCCATGTGCAGCAACGAAGACCCAATGCAGCCAAAAATAAATAAATTTATTTAAAAAAAGAAGAAAAGAGCCTTAATATTGAGTTTTTTCCACATATTTTTATTCAGTGTCTACTGAGTGACAAACAACAGTCTATGAGGGGAGGAGCGGGTGGTCTTCTGCAGAGTCTGGTGACCTCATCAGTAGAACATCTGAAAACCTATGAAAGGAGTGAGAAATCTTTGGTCTATATGAATTGTTTCAGAATCCAAACACTACAAGCAGAAAGTTGGTTCCTGGAGCACATTTCAGTCTTTCCCTACTTTAGTTCTCCTAATTGTGGCACCCTCCTCCCCTCATCAATACCAAGAGGTACAAGGGTAACAGGAAATTCATTACCCAGAAAAGCACCATGGCCTGGGGCCCAAAGTCCCTGATAATTAGTTGATGTTCAAAACTATGATCCAGAGTCAATCAAAAGCTAAGCTAATGTTTCTTGTAAATTTTGAGTACACTTTAGCTTTTCATCCTGATGGACTTCGTGCCGTGGGCCATCCAAGACAACTCTGAGGTTTTGGTAGTTTAGAGCCACTGGGATCCATTTCAGCTCCAAGTGTGTTAATGGACTATAAAAGTGAAGAGGAAGAAATCAAGTTTTTTGAAGAATGGCCACTGCCATTTCTTTTCTTCTTTTTTTCTAATAGTATTTTATTCATTTTTAAAAATTTTTTAGATTTAATTTTATTTATTTTTTTATACAGCAGGTTCTTTTTTTTTTTTTGCGGTACACAGGCCTCTCACTGCCGTGGCCTCTCCCATTGCGGAGCACGGACTCCGGACACGCAGGCCCAGCGGCCATGGCTCACGGGCCCAGCCGCCCTGCGGCACGTGGGATTCTCCTGGACTGGGGCACAAACCTGTGTCCCCTGCATCGGCAGGCGGACTCTCAACCACTGCGCCACCCAGGAAGCCCCAACAGGTTCTTATTAGTCATCAGTTTTATACACATCAGTGTGTACATGTTAATTCCAGTCGCCCAATTCAGCACACCACAATCCCCATCCCCCTGCGGTTTCCCCCCCTTGGTGTCCATACATTTGTTCCCTACATCTGTGTCTCAACTTCTGCCCTGCAAACCGGTTCATCTGTACCATTTTTCTAGGTTCCACATACATGCGTTAATGTACGATATTTGTTTTTCTCTTTCTGACTTACTTCACTCTGTATGACAGTCTCTAGATCCATCCATGTCTCAACAAATGACTCAATTTCGATGGGCATTTAGGTTGCTTCCATGACCTGGCTATTGTAAATAGTGCTGCAATGAACATTGGGGTGCATGTGTCTTTCTGAATTATGGTTTTCTCTGGGTATATGCCCAGTAGTGGGATTGCTGGATCCTATGGTAATTCTATTTTTAGTTTCTTAGGAACCTCCATACTGTTCTCCATAGTGGCTGTATCAGTTTACATTCCCACCAACAGTGCAAGGGGTTCCCTTTTCTCCACACCCTCTCCAGCATTTGTTGTTTGTAGATTTTCTGATGATGCCCATTCTAACTGGTGTGAGGTGATACCTCATTGTAGTTTTGATTTGCATTTCTCTAATAATTAGTGATGTTGAGCAGCTTTTTATGTGCTTCTTGGCCATCTGTATGTCTTCTTTGGAGAAATGTCTGTTTACGTCTTTTGCCCATTTTTGGATTGGGTTGTTTGTTTCTTTAATATTGAGCTGCATGAGCTGTTTATATATTTTGGAGATTAATCCTTTGTCCATTGATTCCTTTGCAAATACTTTCTCCCATTCTGAGGGCTGTCTTTTCGTCTTGTTTATGGTTTCCTTTGCTGTGCAAAAGCTTTGAAGTTTCATTAGGTCCCATTTGTTGATTTTTGTTTTTATTCCCATTACGCTAGGAGGTGGATCAAAAAACATCTTGCTGTGATTTATGTCAAAGAGTGTTCTTCCTATGTTTTCCTCTAAGAGTTTTCTAGTGTCCAGTCTTACATTTAGATCTCGAATCCATTTTGAGTTTATTTTTGTGTATGGTGTTAGGGAGTGTTCTAATTTCCTTCTTTTACATGTAGCTGTCCAGTTTTCCCAGCACCACTTATTGAAGAGACTGTCTTTTCTCCATTGTATATCCTTGCCTCCTTTGTCATAGATTAGTTGACCATAGGTGAATGGGTTTATCTCTGGGCTTTCTATCTTGTTCCATTGATCTATGTTCCTGTTTTTGTGTCAGTACCATATTGCCTTGATTACTGTAGCTTTGTAGTATAGTCTGAAGTCAGGAGTCTGATTCCTTCAGCTCCGTTTTTTTCCCTCAAGACTGCTTTGGCTATTCGGGGTCTTTTGTGTCTCCATACAAATTTTAAGATTTTTTGTTCTAGTTCTGTAAAAAATGCCATTGGTAATTTGATAGGGATTGCATTCAATCTGTAGATTGCTTTGGGCAGTATCGTCATTTTCACAGTGTTGATTCTTCCAATCCAAGAACATGGTATATCTCTCCATTTCTTGGTATCATCTTTAATTTCTTTCATCAGTGTCTTATAGTTTTCTGCATACAGGTCTTTTGTCTCCTTAGGTAGGTTTATTCCTAGGTATTTTATTCTTTTTGTTGCAGTGGGAAATGGGAGTGTTTCCTTAATTTCTCTATTAGATTTTTCATCATTAGTGTATAGGAATGCAAGGGATTTCTGTGCATTAATTTTGTATCCTGCAACTTTACCAAATTCATTAGCTCTAGTGGTTTTCTGGTGGCATTTTTAGAATTCTCTCTCTATATAGTATCATTTCATCTGCAAATAGTGACAGTTTTACTTCTTCTTTTCCAATTTGTATTCCTTTTATTTCTTTTTCTTCTCTGATGGCTGTGGCTAAAACTTCCAAAACTATGTTGAATAATAGTGGTGAGAGTGGACATCCTTGTGTTGTTCCTGATCTTAGAGGAAATGTTTTTAGTTTTTCACCATTGAGAATGATGTTTGCTGTGGGTTTGTCGTATATGGCCTTTATTATGTTGAGGTAGGTTCCCTCTATGCCCACTTTCTGGAGAGTTTTTATCATAAATGGGTGTTGAATTTTGTCAAAAGCTTTTTCTGCATCTATTGAGATGATCATATGGTTTTTCTTCTTCAATTTGTTAATATGGTGTATCGAATTGATTGATTTGCATATATTGAAGAATCCTTGCATCCCTGGGATAAATCTCACTTGATCATGGTGTATGATCCTTTTAATGTGTTGTTGGATTCTGTTTGCTAGTATTTTGTTGAGGATTTTTGCATCTACATTCATCAGTGATATTGGTCTGTAATTTTCTTTTTTTGTAGTATCTTTGTCTGGTTTTGGTATCAGGGTGATGATGGCCTCATAGAATAAGTTTGGGAGTGTTCCTTCCTCTGCAATTTTTGGAAGAATTTGAGAAGGATGGGTGTTAGCTCTTCTCTAAATATTTGATAGAATTCACCCGTGAAGCCATCTGGTCGTGGACTTTTGTTTGTTGGAAGATTTTTAATCACAGTTTCAATTTCATTACTTGTGATTGGTTTGTTCATATTTTCTGTTTCTTCCTGGTTCAGTCTTGGAAGGTTATACCTTTCTAAGAATGTGTCCATTTCTTCCAGGTTGGCCATTTTATTGGCATAGAGTTGCTTGTAGTAGTCTCTTAGGATGCTTTGTGTTTCTGTGGTGTCTGTTGTAACTTCTTTTTCCTTTCTAATTTTATTGATTTGAGTCCTCTCCCTCTTTTTCTTGATGAGTCTGGCTAATGGTTTGTCAATTTTGTTTATCTTCTCAAGAACCAGCTTTTAGTTTTATTGATCCTTGCTATTGTTTTCTTTGTTTCTATTTCATTTATTTCTGTTCTGATCTTTATGGTTTCTTTCCTTCTGCTGACTTTGGGTTTTGTTTGTTCTTTCTCTAGTTCCTTCAGGTGTAAGGTTAGATTGTTTGAGATTTTTCTTGTTTCTTTAGGTAGGCTTGTATAGCTATAAACTTCCCTCTTAGAACTGCTCTTGCTGCATCCCATAGGTTTTGGATCGTCGTGTTTTCATTGTCATTTGTCTCTAGGTATTTTTTTATTTCCTCTTTGATTTCTTTAGTGATCTCTTGGTTATTTAGTAACGTAGTGTTTAGCCTCCATGTGTTTGTGTTTTTTACGTTTTTTTCCCCTGTAATTCATTTCTAATCTCATAGTGTTGTGGTCAGAAAAGATGCTTGATATGATTTCAGTTTTCTTAAATTTACTGAGGCTTGATTTGTGACCCAAGGTGTGATCTGTCCTGGAGAATGTTCTATGCGCACTTGAGAAAAAAGTGTAATCTGCTGTTTTTGGATGGAATGTCCTATAAATATCAATTAAATCTATCTGGTCTATTGTGTCATTTAAAGCTTCTGTTTCCTTATTTATTTTCATTTTGGATGATCAGTCCATTGGTGTAAGTGAGGTGTTAAAGTCCCCCACTATTATTGTGTTAATGTCAATTTCCCCTTTTATGGCTGTTAGCAGTTGCCTTATGTATTGAGGTGCTCCTATGTTGGGTGCATATATATTTGTAATTTTTATATCTTCTTTTTGGATTGATCCCTTGATCATTATGTAGTGTCCTTCCTTGTCTCTTGTAACATTCCTTACTTTAAAGTTTATTTTATCTGATATGAGTATAGCTACTCCAGCTTTCTTTTGATTTCCATTTTCATGGAATATCTTTTTCCATCCCCTCACTTTCAGTCTCTGTATGTGTCCCTAGGTCTGAAGTGGGTCTCTTGTAGACAGCATATATAGGTCTTGTTTTTGTATCCATTCAGCAAGCCTATGTCTTTTGGCTGGAGCATTTAATCCATTCACGTTTAAGGTAATTATTGATATATATGTTCCTATGACCATTTTCTTAATTGTTTTGGGTTTTTGTAGGTCCTTTTCTTCTCCTGTGTTTCCCACTTAGAGAAGTTCCTTTAGCATTTGCTGTAGAGCTGGTTTGGTGGTGCTGAATTCTCTTAGCTTTTGCTTGTCTGTAAAGCTTTTGATTTCTCCATCGAATCTGAATGAGATCCTTGCTGGGTAGAGTAATCTTGGTTGAAGGTTCTTCCCTTTCATCTCTTTAAGTATATCATGCCACTCCCTTCTGGCTTGTAGAGTTTCTGCTGAGAAATCAGCTGTTAACCTTATGGGAGTTCCCTTGTATGTTATTTATCGTTTTTCCCTTGCTGCTTTCAATAAGTTTTCTTTGTCTTTAATTTTTGCCCATTTGATTACTATGTGTCTCGGCATGTTTCTCCTTGGGTTTATCCTGTATGGGACTTGCTGCGCTTCCTGGACTTGGATGGCTATTTCCTTTCCCATGTTAGGGAAGTTTTTGACTATAATCTCTTCAAATATTTTCTCTGGTCCTTTCTCTCTCTCTTCTCCTTCTGGGACCCCTATAATGCGAATGTTGTTGCGTTTAATGTTGTCCCAGAGGTCTCTTAGGCTGTCTTCATTTCTTTTCATTCTTTTTTCTTTATTCTGTTCCGCAGCAGTGAATTCCACCATTCTCTCTTCGAGATCACTTATTCGTTTTTCTGCCTCAGTTATTCTGCTATTGACTCCTTCTAGTGTAGTTTTCATTTCAGTTATTGTATTGTTCATCTCTGTTTGTTTGTTCTTTAATTTGTCTAGGTCTTTGTTAAACATTTCTTGCATCTTCTCGATCTTTGCCTCCATTCTTTTTCCGAGGTCCTGGATCATCTTCACTATCATCATTCTGAATTCTTTTTCTGGAAGGTTGCCTATCTCCACTTCATTTAGTTGTTTTTCTGGGGTGTTATCTTGTTCCTTCATATGGTACATAGCCCTCTGCCTTTTCATTTTGTCTGTCTTTCTGTGAATGTGGTTTTTGTTCCACAGGCTGCAGGATTGTTACTCATTTTATATATACGTATTTTTAATTTATTTATTCGTTTTGTCTCTTGGGTCTTTGTTGCTGTGCGCAGGCTTTCTCTAGTTGTGTTGAGCAGTGGCTACTCTTCGTTGTGGTGCATGGGCTTCTCATTGCATCGGCTTCTCTTGTTGCAGAGCACGGGCTCTAGGCGTGCAGGCTTCAGTAGTTGTGGCACTCGGGCTCAGTAGTTGTGGCTCACGGGCTCTAGAGTGCAAGCTCAGTAGTTGTGGCGCACAGGCTTATTTGCTCCTCGGCACGTGGGATCTTCCCGGACCAGGGCTTGAACCCATGTACCCTACATTGGCAGGCGGATTCCTAACCACTGCGCCACCTGGGATGTCCCTGCTGCCTTTTCTTGAACTCCCAACTTTAACACACAGGCACTTTGCTGAATGCTTTTTTACAAACCACTCTTATGCCTGTTGATTACCTTTGGAATGGGTGTGTTTAGGAAAAGAGATGCTAGGTGCTGCTCTTATTTATCTGCCCCAAATACATTGTTTTGTTTTCAGAATGTTTGTGTTAGTGATGGTAGTTTCCTCACTGGTAGTTTCTGGGAGCTAGAGATTATGGTTGGCTTCTTAGTCACATAGTATTCAATCATTTTCACACTGATGTCTGTTGTAGGTAAACTTTAGTGTCCAGAGAATAGAACTTGTCATGAAGTTCTACATATACCTGGCTCTGTGACTTATGTTCAGTGAAGCCAAAAGTTATTGCTGAAAAATATTCTAGGTTGAGAGTAACCTCACCTGTATTTACTGAGGGCCAACCATGTTTACAAAACCATGGATTCATCTGACCAGACGTTGTCAATCTTTACTTCCCTGTCTTACCTGGATCTTGCAGTAAAGAATGGCTGGTTTGACCTAAAAAAGTCACATTAGGGAAGGCTTTGAAGGAAATTCATCTGGAAAAAAATCGGTGATGGTTTGGGAAAACAATTTCTGTACTTCTTACTCTCTGTGTGCACCCTCCACTACACACATACACCTCCCCACGCCCAAAGGTGTGGTGTGTTTATTTGTATGCAGGTTTGTACCTGCATAACTGAAACGGGTACAGAAGTCATGACCTACCCGTTCCAGGAAACACCATTTGTGAATTGTTTTCCCCAATAAACATGAGGCAGAAATTAGAAATCTAGAGCAGTAACTTCAGAGGAATTCACTTTAGTTTTTTTTTCGTTAACGGTGCATTATTTACTTTCTTCTTTACTTGGACCAAATCTGATCTGATTCTTAGCTTTCAAAGGAGGGGGGTGGTGGTGCTGGTTTTTAATTAAACCAATGTGACTGGCATTTTTCCCTGTGAAGAAAACCGAGACTTCAGATATAGACGTTTGTGTTTTGATTTCTCTTCATGGCCTTGGTTTGGGTCAGCACCAGCTGACTGACTGTGGTTAAAAAAGAGTCGTCCCTTGTTAACTAGAAGGTTAGGTTGCTACGGTTACAGTATCAAAACCATTGGTAAATTATTCAGGGAGGTTGGTGGTAAGGGATTTCTTGATCATTTCTACTGGTGGAATTTTATTCAACAAGCATGGCTTACGAAAAATAACAAAGAAAATTCCCTTCATAAGGGACTAAAACTTTCATTTGGTCAACAATGAAGGCAGAAATCAACGATAGTATGTATGATCTCAATTCTGGAAACTCCACTAAAAAGAGTATAGGGACATATGCTTAATGTCAACAGTGGGTGTAAGGGTGTGGAGAAGGTTCTTTTCCTTGATATTTATTTTTTTGACCTTTTGGATGTTCTACCATAGACAATATTAGCTTAATCAAAAAGTCTTAGTTTTTAAAATAACTTGTGGTGTTTTAGTTGCAAGATTCTGTGCCTTTGTGACTTATTCAATTGAAGTGTGATTCCTTGGGTCAATCAGTGAGCATTTAGTGAATGTCTACCATATATTAGATTTGATGTGGAAACTTTTTTTTATAAATTTATTTTATGTATTTATATTTTTTTGGCTGCGTTGTGTCTTCGTTGCTGCTCGCCGGCTTTCTCTAGTTGTGGCCAGCGGGGGCTACTCTTCATTGCGGTGTGCGGGCTTCTCATTGCGGTGGCTTCTCGTGTTGCAGAGCATGGGCTCTGCGCGCATGGGCTTCAGTAGTTGTGGCATGCAGGCTCAGTAGTTGTGGCGCACAGGCTTAGTTGCTCCACAGCATGTGGGATCTTCCCAGACCAGGGCTCGAACCCGTGTCCCCTGCATTGGCAGGTGGATTCTTAACCACTGCGCCACCAGGGAAGTCCAGATGTGGAAACATTTTTAATACAAATGTCTTTATTTTCCTTTCATTTAGCTTGGATGTGGATTAACCAATTAATATTTTATATTTATGAAGACATGAATATTGATACACTGTATACATCATACTTGTTTCATCTTATCAAATAACATTACACCACAGTAGGATTTCTTCAAACAATTTATTTGCTTTGTTTTCCTTTTTTTATTAAAAAATAGGCCCTGAAAGCAGGACCTCCAAATTGTTTTGTGTCGCATTTTATCAGGGCTTTTGGAAATAAACGTAACTTAACATCTGCTTTTCTCTTTCCCTTAGTATGCTTTTCAGGAAGCCTTGAACAGTGCAGGAGAGAAACTCGTGGTAGTCGACTTCTCAGCCACGTGGTGTGGGCCTTGCAAAATGATCAAGCCTTTCTTTCATGTAAGTATTTATTAGCCAACTTCTGCTTTTGTAAACTATTTGTGTGTCTGGGGTTGGTGGTCACAAAGCTAGGAAAGAAGGACAGTTAGAGGTTTTGTTGTTGTCGGATCTTTGGTCTAAAAATCATAGCATAACAGTTTAGGTTTGACACATACAGCCTATTGAAGACAACTTTCAGAAGTTAATTTGGTTGGCATAAGTGGTTTTGTTTTTCTTCATAGTGAAACATGGGCCCTATTTGAAGTTCAGGAATCAGAGTTGATGTTTCAAGTTATTTTATACCAAGGAGAATCTGATTCAGGGAAAATGTCTTTTATGCTTACCTGTCCCTAAATATTGGGATCTTTAGTCCCTACTTTTAAGTTTCCATTTAAGAATCTTGAGTGTGTTGGCTGCCATTACCCACTGCTAAATCTTTGTGGATTTTTTTTTCTAATTTTCTAGTCTCTCTCTGAAAAGTATTCCAACGTAGTGTTCCTCGAAGTAGATGTGGATGACTGTCAGGTATGTAGCTGGAAATTTGGAATAATGGTGAGCTTTTTGCATTGGCCTTTTTCTCTGAATTACACATTGCTTGTTCTCATAAATAAGTAAAACACTAGAATTACAACCCTAGTTAAAAAGTTTATTTCAAAAGAACGGGTAATTGTGCCAATTATGAGCTTAATCCTAGATGTCAGGAGCTAAGTACATCACATCCTAAAATAAAATGGTTAAGGCATCTGTTACCCATCTTTACTTAGTCACCTGTCATTCTAAAAGCCCAAGTAATCTACCTAACATTCTGAGATGCTCGACAAACAGAAATTGAAGAGACCAAACACCAAGATGCCTGATTAGACAGCTGAGAGAAGAATTGGGGGGAACATTTCAAGATTGGTTTAATTTAACAAATGCTCGTTTAGCACTTGGGACCAGGCGCACTGTTCTTTGTGCGTAACAAGTATGGATTCATTTAATCCTTTGTCCTGTCATCATGCCCAGGTTGACCGTGGAGTTACAGTTAGTAAGTAGCAGAGCAGGGATTTAAACGTGTGTGGGCAGGTTTGCTTAGCCCCAGCAGGGCAGGAGTGGGTTAGGGTATGAAGTGGCAACAAAGGTGCTAGACCTGGCTTCCAGTCCTGGCCCAGTGACTTCTGCTCTAGGCTCATTCTCATATCCCTTGAACCTTGGTTCTTCTATGACCAGATCTTAATACCTGCCCCCACCAACCTTGTAAGGTTGATTATTCATCGAGCAAACATGGAAATCCTGCAAAAGGTCCAGAAGGGTCTATAAAAAGGGTGGGGCCGGGGGTGGGGGAACATATGGCAGTATTTTCTAAGCCTGTGGGCACCTCCCAGTACCACACTGCTTATTCCCAGCACATTTCTCATCTTTCTTTCTTGCCGGACAAGCTCCTTGACTTAAGCTTCACATCCTCTCCAGGAATTCTCCTCTAGTTTACTCCCTTTTATGCCCAGACTAGGTTTGTTCCCTTCCTCTGTGTCCCCCTGGTGTCCTCTGCCCCTCTTTTTCGTGGATTGATGGTTGTCCAGCGGGAGGATCGTGTCCCTTATTAGCTCTGTGGGCTTGGTGAAGTTATCTATCCTGTGCCTCAGGTTGAGCCTCTGTTAAATGGCAGTGTTAATCCAGCATCGTAAGGCACTTGTCGGGATCATGTGAGATAAGACGTGTGAAGTGCTTAGAGCAGTGCCTGGCGCACGACAGGCATTCAGTAAGCTTAGCGATTACTATAATGATCTTTGTGTCTGTCCTTCGTTAGTCTGTCAGTTTCTTGGGATCAGGGACCCTGTCTTATTCGCCTTTGTTTCCTCTTTATCAGCACACCTGTCTGACCTGTGGTAGGTGAAGAATGAATGAATTGGTATGGTTGTCAAGTAAAGTTATTCTGATGTGTCCTGGGTTTTTGTTTTTTGCGGTACGCGGGCCTCTCACTGTTGTGGCCCCTCCCGTTGCGGAGCACAGGCTCCGGACGCGCAGGCTCAGCGGCCATGGCTCACGGGCCCAGCCACTCCGCGGCATGTGGGATCTTCCCGGACTGGGGCACGAACCCATGTGCCCTGCATCGGCAGGCGGACTCCCAACCAACCACTGCACCACCAGGGAAGCCCTGGGTTTTTGTTTTAAGTAAGAGTAGACAGCATGTGTTTGTGAAAAAACTCTTGCTCCCTATTTTAACCTAACTTATTTTTTTAAATCTCATCACCTTAGCCAGGGGAAAATGGCACCTGGAAGGGACTAAAGAAACTGGTACTGACCCTATCAGACAACAAGTGAATACATTTTTATTTGGAAGTACTAACATATGCTAGAGGCTGCACTAAGCCCTCTGCCTACATTGTATCATTTCATCCAGGCAGTAACCATGAGAACTATTTTTATCAGCATCCCCCCTGAACAGATAATGGGACTGCAACACAGAAGGGTAAAAGGCCGATTGAGGGCTTCCCTGGTGGCGCAGTGGTTGAGAGTCCGCCTGCCCATGCAGGGGACACAGGTTCGTGCCCTGATCCGGGAAGATCCCACATGCCGCGGAGCCTGCGCATCCGGAGCCTGAGCTCTGCAACGGGAGAGGCCACAACAGTGAGAGGCCCGCGTACAGCCAAAAAAAAAGGTCAATTGAGGCAGAGCCTGTGGATTTGGCCCCTGTACGGGGCTGGATCCAAGACCAATGCTTTCTGCCTCAATCCAAAACCTTTGGGAAGTAGGTGTGCAGAGCAGGCCCAGACTTCAATATGACAGCCCCTCCTTTAGACATGGTTGTCATCCTTATCATCACCCTGAAAGTATGTAGACCTCTAGACCCTGAAGTGACCGTCTCATAAGTTGGGGACCTTTCACTTTGAGCAACACATGATTTTGTGTGTGGGGGGTGGGTTTTAATACTCTTAATGACAACTATTACACCATCTAAATAGCCTTATCAACCTTTTGCAGCATTAAAAATTGAATTCCAGAACCCTTTGGTCACCCCATACACATAGCAATAGTCTGTCAGTTCCTACTTACCTGGCCATTCAGCAGAGTTAGCAAGGCAGGTGATTGAAACAAAAAGGAGTTCATTATCAATCCATGAGTTGTTTTTCCCCCATGGAATTTATGAATTACGTGAGTGGATCTTCTTTTTGTTGATTTGGAACACTGTAGGTAAAACCATCCCGATTTTGGCTCGAAAAGAATCAGATGAGGGATAAAAATGACATCAATTCATTATTTTGAGTATTAGATCATATCATTAAAATAGATGGAATATTTTAGGACTGAATTTGTTTTTATATTTTTAATGCAGATAATTCCTGTCCATGCAGACTCAGGGTACTTAATGTTTATAGTATCTTTGGGGCAAACAACACCTAGTTTTAATGGAAAAATCTCTGAACACTTGGGCTGGAAGAGATTATCTTTTAGGTGTAATAGATTCAAATGGACAGCTAGGAGGCATGGACATGTAATGTGGTACACACACAAAACAACTGTGTATGCATAGCGAAGTGTGAATACTACTTTTGAAAATGATAGACTGACCTTATTTCCTTAACAGCAGACTCTACTCCCAACTCTACAGAGTGTGATACTTATAAGCTCAAAAGAAACAAAGTAACTTAGGCCTGATAGTTTTGCACCCTTTTAGGATGCCATGTGTTTCCATTATCAGAACAGCCAGGAATGAGTTAATAACAGGTGACAACAGCAGATTTTAAAGTTATTTTGGCTATACAGAGTGCTGAGCTAGAAACCAATGAAACAAAAGTTAATAAGGTAAAATGTAGCCTCGTTACACTTACTAATAAAAACTAATAAAAATCTGAGATGGGCTAAAACTATAGGGATGGAGAACGGAGTGGGGGGGGGGTGGGCTAAGGGGGAGTGTTTGACCACAGAGAAGCTAGTGAGGAAGTTTTATGGGAGTGCGGGAAGAGTTCTGTATCCTGATTATGGCAGTGTTTCTATGACTACACAAGTTCCAGATTGTTTATTTTTTAAAAAATGGCAGGACCTGGCTCTGTCATTAGAGAGTGGCTAGCTTTCTGTTTTTAAATGAGGGAAGTGATAAACTTGAGATCAAGAATGTTTTTAAAACCTCAAAGGTAACTTACTTAATTTTTAAGTGTTCATGCCTTTCAAATCACTACAGGAGTGGGCAAATTGGTCCATAGAACAAGTAATAGAAAACAAAAGAAAAAAAGTAACAGAGGCAGTAGAGATCAAATATTAGTTATAGAACTACTAACCTTTACTGAGGTCCATAAAAGATTTTACTAGATGGGTATATACTGTCTTCCAGGATGTTGACTCGGTATTATTAAAATTCTAGTTAGTACTCTTAGATTCATCCAACATTTTTGGGAAATTGTTCATAACATTCTGAAATAATGTAGTCAGGAAAATCCTGGAAAGTATTTTGAAAAACTAATTAGGAGGGAAGTCATAGAGGATGGGAAAGGGCAGGCCCCATAAAGTACATTAGCAGCAATAATTAAAACCGTGTGGTGTTGTAACCAGAGTAGGTATGTAGATCCATGGACAAGGCTAAAAAGTCCAAAAAAGTAGAATCGAATCTATTAAACCATGTCTTAACAATTAAGCATTTGGGGTTAAGACGTTGCATCCCTACCTCATTCTTTACCCCCAGATACAATCTAGAAGAAGTCCAAACATAAAAATTCTAGAAAATACTGAACACGTAGAAGTGATGCACTGTCAATCACATTAACTGCCCCAGTTCTTATATTCTTAAGAATTTGATTAACTGTTTTTCTCTGTGGCCATTGCAGAAATGGGCCTGAACAGTTCACTCACAGAACTGGAGTCTCTTTCTAAATCCAACAGAGCACATGCTTTCAGTGACTGGCGTAGGGAAGGGCAGATGGACCCTGTTACATGCAGTCTTAAACTGGATGTCAAAAATCATGATGCGTACTGCTAAACTGACACATTCAAATTGGGAGGTGGTTTAATCATGTGTATCTAGAGCCGTAAAGCGAATATTTTCATTCCCTTAGCAACGCTTACTTTCATGGGTGGGGATTGAACCATAGTGTAGAGATGCTTAGGCAAAATCTGAGCCTTTTACATTATCGACCAGCAGATGAGTTAGAATGATCCATCCATACAGTGACAGCTTTCGGACCATAAAAAGGTGAGCTTATACTTATCTAGATAATTAAAATTGAAAATGATCTTCTTAAACCGAGCAACTTTAAGGCTTTTTGCCCTGGGACGCATCTGAATTTTTTCACAAGAATGTGCGTAACCTAAAAGCCCAGTGTGGTGGATTCAGTTATGGTACAGAATCCTGCGTCACCTTTAAAAAAAAAAAATCCCTTTCTTAATGAGAGAGAATTCTTAATGCTTTAAAAATTTACCATGTAAAGACTTGACTGCCATATTTTTTTTTTTTTTTTTTTTTTTTTGGCTGTGCTGGGTCTTTGTTACTGCGTGTGGGCTTTCTCTAGTTGCAGCGAGCGGGGGCTACTCTTTGTTGTGGTGCACGGGCTTCTCGTTGCAGTGGCTTCTCTTGTTGCGGAGCACGGGCTCAGTAGTTGTGGCGCACAGGCTTAGTTGCTCCACGGCATGTGGGATCTTCCCGGACCAGGGCTCGAACCCGTGTCCCCTGCATTGGCAGGCGGATTCTTAACCACTGCACCACCAGGGAAGCCCTTGACTGCAATTTTAAGACGTAAAACGTATGAACATGACTTACAAAACACTTCAAGTCTTTCTCAAAGCATTGACACCACTTCTGAGCATTTATCTTGTTTCTAGTTTTTTGTCGTATTTTATTGTAAGTTAGGCAGTTGTACCAATGCAGGAATGCTAAGCTCTGGCTAGGAGAGGTATAAGGCATCCAGAATCTGAGAACGGCAATTAGACTATCATTTCCATTGATTGGGACCCTGTATTTTCTGCTGATAAGGCTTTGGGATTAGCGTTTTCATCTGAAGGTTGTGATCAGTATCCAGGTCCTGTTGTCTTTGGATGTGGAGTATCTTTTTTGGTAGGTTCCAGTCTTTGTCGATGGTTGTTTAACAATGAGTTGTGATGTTGGTGTGCTCGAGAGAGGAGGTGAGCTCAAGGTCCTTGTACTCCTTCTTCCTTACTTATCTCCAGGTCCTGTTTTGCATGCTTTTTATATGTGATGCAGGTCAGTTGCACCCCCAGTACGTTTCTATGATTAGAAGTGGCGGAAAGGGTGGCTCACACTTTCCAGACCACAGCCCTTCCACTGTGGGTACTATAAAAACAAAACTAACACCCACCTCTTTTGAGGCTTCCGCCAGCTGCTTGCATGAAAGTTGGTATCCAACTGGTGGCTTCCAAGTGTCAGGAAGAGACAGGGAAGGGACTGCAGTAAACTGCTGCTCTCCAAGTGCTGGGAGGGGCCGGCCCAGTGTTCCCAAATCTTCAAGCAATTCAGAGATTTTTTTTTTTAAGCATTTACATGAACCAAGTAACATATCTAGACCAGCTTCAGCCCCCTAGACAACCAGTTTCCAACCTTTTAGCTAAACCAGTCCTTCGACCCTTCTAACTTGTCATCTTCTGGTTTCCCGATTACTCATCCTCAAGGTCCAGAACCTTGACATGTGCAGCTCATCGTCTTCCTGTCAACTCTCCACCCCATTTTCCATCCTGGATTCTCAGACTACAAGGGAATTTCTGGAATTGTAAATTGGTACAATTAAAATGTTATGATCTTCATTTGGATGGTCTTATCACAGGTTCTTGGGAATTTCCTTATGACTGTTGCTTTCAGTGAGCACTTAGTGCCTGGAATATAGTAGACATTCAGTACATACTAGCCGTTTTATTGCAGCCATTACTGCCCTTGTGCTTCTTGTTGCCCAGCATTTAAAGAAAAAGTAAAGGTTATCTGGAAGCAGCAGTGTCCACCACCCTTCCTGCCCAAACGGGCAACGGGACACATGCAATTTCATAAAGACGTAAAACCACACTTTTCTGCCCGTCAGAGGAACAGGTGAAGTTAGGCTGGTGTGCTACCATTGACTGGTGGCTCAATCTAGGAACTGCTCTTTTTTTTGGCGGGGGGCGGGGGGCAGGCATGCAGCCTGGCATATGGGATCTTAGTTCCCCAACCAGGGATCGAACCCATGCCCCCTACAGTGGAAGCTCGAAGTCTTAACCACTGGACTGCCAGGGAAGTCCTAGGACCACTCCATTTTTAATTCCCATGCCCCTTACTCCCAAATCCCCAACTGGAAGTCACCACAGTGTTTTTAGCTGACCTTCCTTCCTTTCCTGTGAAAGTTCTTTGGTTTCCGTGGTCTGCTTCTCAGAGTTCTGCCTCCGTGGTTGGTGTCCTCCACAGCTTTTGCTGCTTAGTTAGGGCTGTGTGGTTCTTTCTTCACTTCTCTCCTGATCCTCTTTGCAGTGCCAAGCTGATGTATTTGATCCCTAATGTACCTGTTCACTTGAAACTCTTGTCCAAACCAAACCCTTTTCATGGCATTCCCCCCACCAAACCTGGTGTGAACAAGGTGTTGAGAGGTAGGGGTTATAAGACAATAACAGAAAAACCAGTGTGGAGCTGTCCCTGTAGATCACCATGACTTTATTCTTGAACAAGTCCTTTGTAAATAAGTTGTTCCTCTCCCTAACTCTAAACTTTTGCCTTTATGATCATCATCTATGTACCTCACTCCAGTACAACTGGGAATAATTCGATTAAACAATTTGAGTCACTGTATAGTATCTGATTCTAGTATCTCTCAAAGATGAGAGTACGTATTAATTAGAATTTTAATTGAGAATATAACCAATTTGGCTTTTGTGCTGCCATTGTAGTCCTTGTTTAAGCATATAAAAATGGGCACTGAGTTCTGGGTACATAACAGGAAAAAGAATCTGGTTTTAGATCACAGGTACCAGAGCTCAGCACTCCTCATGGTCTTATTTTTAATCTTCTTTCTACACCTCCCTTCCCCCCAGGATGTTGCTTCAGAGTGTGAAGTCAAATGCATGCCAACCTTCCAGTTTTTTAAAAAGGGACAGAAGGTACGTACATCTGACCTTGAAGAAAACCAGCTGGGTAATTAATACGAAAGCATGATATATAAAAGAAGAAACTGAAGTGACTTACCCTTCACATTGGGAAGCACATCCCCGTTTTTTCCTTTTAAGAATATTTAAATATGTCATTCTTCAGTAAGTACATAATGTGACATCTCATTGATAATTGATCTTTGCTAAAACTAAAATCACAGGGATTTGGTGATTAATCCCTGTGATTGGTGCTTCATGTTTATATCACAGTGCATTTATCTTTGTTCAGAGGTATTTGTGTAAAAAAACTGAGTCTTGACTTTTGAGGGGTTTTTGTTTTTGTTTGTTTTTAACTTTAAAGTTAAAAATGTAAATGGATGTAAATTTTAAATAAGCTTATACTTCCTCTCCTCCCCAGGCCCATTCTGTGGTCATATCTGATATACAAAATAGGGATGCAATGCTACATCTAATGGCAATTCAATATTCTCTCAACAGGTGGGTGAATTTTCTGGAGCTAATAAGGAAAAACTTGAAGCCACCATTAATGAATTAATCTAATCATGTTTTCTGAAGACATGACCAGCCTTTGGCTGTTTAAAACTTGTAATTTTTTTTATTTACAAAAAGGAAGGATCAAGTATGAAGACTATATACCTAACTGCCATCTGATAAGTGATAATAAAATATTAACTGTACCCTTTTTAAAACTGTCTGGTGTTTTTGCATAGTTTTCAAAATAAATGAAAACTGGCCATTTGATGATATTTAATGTCCTAGTTATTTTCATATGTTCTTGATCACCTTTTTTTTTTAACCTTGTAGGCCACTGATGATTGAAGATTTTTCATGTACTTCTAGGAAAATCTTGTTGGAGGCAATGCACAGATAATAGAGTAATATGTTAAAATTCTGTTATTATTTTTGACCAAGTATTATTTTTTGTTCTAGCAAGCAGATCTCCTCTGCTCTCTGAATGGTCCTCATGACCAAAATTGATGTCTGCCCATGAAGGAATTGTTTATCTCTGGTTTCAGATTCCTGTCCCAAAGGTTACAGTGAGGTGCCAATTTTGCTAATGGTAAAGGAGTTCTATTATCTGTTAGGAATTCTTCATAGGTGGCTCACAAGGGAGTTCCCGCAAACATTACTGTGGGAATTTAATTCTCTCAAGTATCTAAGAAACTGGTTTTATAGGCCAGATAGAAGTTCCAACCTAAGCAGTAAAGAGTGTGGACGTTACTGTTAATTTCATTCAAAGAACACTGTTTCTTGTGTTCTAGACCCAAAGGGCTGGAGGAATGCTTGCAGAAATAGTTTTTAAATTTGTACAGTAAAAAATCAGAATTAAATCATATGCTCCTCGCCATCCTTACATTAATTTAATCTTTGCAACAATCCTATGAAGTAGGCACTGTAATCCCCACTTCCCAGTGAGGAAACCGGCAAAGAGGTTAAGTAATATCCCCAGCATCACACTAGTCAGTGGAGGATACGAGATTCAAACCAAGTGAGTCTGGAGCCTGAGTGCATGCTCAACTATTACACTGCTGCTCAGTGTAACAATGTAATAACTAGGTAAAATGATGGGCCCTTAGCTGGGTTTCTTTCCTCATCTGAAAATCAGGATACTGAACTTAGATGAACTTTAAAAATATTAATTGAATGCTTATTATGTGCCAGGCACTGTGCTAGGCTAGGGATATAGCTGTGAATAGGACACCCTTCTCATAGAGCTTACATTCTAGAAAGGGGGCAAATTAATGAATAACAGACTGTGGAATATACTATGAGGGCAAAACAAATGGACACAGTAATTGAGACTAATAGGGGGACCTGCTTGGGATGGAATGGTTCTGACAGGAGACTAAGCTAAGACCTGATGGTGAAAAAAGACTGGCCAGCAAAGAGCCAGGCACTCTACTTCCCAGCAGAGAGAACAGCATGCAGCAAGACCCTGAGTCAGAGAACTTGGTACATTATAGACCCAGCAGAGATGCATGAAATAGAGGCAGACGGTGGCAGCACCCAGTCATCCAAGGCTTGTTCTAGGTGCAAAGGGAAGACATTGAAAGGTAAGCCTGAGGTAACGTGCTTGGATATTAAGAGTTCATTTTGGCAGCTGTATTGAAAATGGGTTGGAGAAGGAGGCAAAGAACTAGAAAGTCATTTAAGCTTTGGCATTTATCTAGGCCGGAGATGATGATGCCTGTGATTGGTTGATGGTGGGAGAGAGGGAACAAAGTGAGTATGGACTCAACATTTAGGAAAGACAATCCGAGGGACGTCTAGGAGTGGGATTCTAGAGTAAGTACCAGGTTTTTGACTTGAGCAAATGGGTGGTTGGGGTGCCATGTAATGAGTAAGCTAAGGAATTGGAGGGGAGGGGGCAGGTTCTCTTGGGACATGTTAAGACATGCTTTGGTGGTGTACATTTAAGATGATGTTATGCAGGCTGTTGGGTACTAGCCTGGACTGGAATAGGAATTTGAAAGATGTAATGTAGATGGCTCTTAAATGTGTGAGATCACCCAGGAAGAGAATCCAGAGTAAAGAGGGCTCAAGACAGCTTGATGAGCTCCCAACATTTAGAGACCAAGTAGATCGGGAACCAACAAAAGAGACATAATGGAAGCCAGAGGGGAAGGAGGAAAACCAAGAGGGTTTTATCCCAAAAGCAAAAAAAACATTTCAAAAAGGAAGGTGTGTCAACTATCAAATGCTGTTTTGAGACTAAGAAAGATGACAGGAAAACAAAATGGAGGGAGATTGTGACAAAATTCTTATGGAAGGATAGGGATGGAAGCCAGGTTGGTGAGAACTGAAGAGTCAGTGATCAGAAATGACCCAGAAATCACACTTTTCATATCCATCCTAAACAAAGTATCATTTGGAAAGAAAAATGTCCAAGGATGATTGTTGCAGCATTGTTTATAGCAGCACGAAATTGGATCCCCATCAATAGAGAAATAGTTGAATCCAATATGATAAATCCTTTCTAGGTAATGTAGAATTTGAAATAAAATTCCTATTTATGGCAAGACAAGAAAAATCTAAACATAAAAGTTCTTCTCTGCCCTTTGGCCTCCCCTCTCTCCTCACTGTGCATTGTGTATCCACATGACGCATTGACCAAACCTCCCCCATCAGCAGGAATACCTGTTCAACCGTAAACAGCAACATTCACCTAGCATCAATAAGACAACTTCTTAAAAGATAATATTTCTTCTTGATCTTGTAAAGGGTCACATGACCTACCACAATGGCACTCAAATCTGGATTATGTAAACTGTCATTAATGCACCAGTTAATGTACAACCCTCTGTCTCAAAAAACATATAAACTGTCTTGACTTGTAACAGGTGGAAGAGTTCTCAGAGCTTTCTGAGATGCTCTTCCCAGGTTATAATCCTCAAATTTAGCTGGAATAAAATTTTCCAATTTTTCTTAGATTAATTTTTCGTCAACAATAAAGAGTTATTAATACTGAAATAGGAAAATTTCAAAGTCACTGAGTGAAAAAAGTTACAGAATGTGAACAATACAGAACAGTACAATTTTATTTGTGTAAAACACAAGACATGCTAGATACCTCAGTAGGTAAATCTGCGTGTAAATTAACATGAGAAGATCTTGAAGGAAACATTTCTAGCCAGAGCAGTGACTTCTGGAGAGGAGGGTAGGTAGAGATTGATGAGTTTTAGTTTTATCCATAAATGTTTGGATTTTTCATAACAAGAATGTACTCATGCATTACTACAAGTTAAAAAAAAATAATAGATTGTAAAGATGGGGAAGCAGGGTCTGTAAAACTCATGCAAAATTTTCTCTAAAGTAGAGCTGAGAGATAATAGACATTTTCTGTATAAGACAGTGGGTTTGCTAGCATGCAAATGGAAATGATACAGAAATAGAGATCAATTTTGTGGGAAAAAGGATTCCTGAAAAGGAATTCTTTGTGTAGTCAAGAAAGAATGGGTGGGGGGAGCTTTCAGGAGACAAGATGGAGGGAATAGGAGGACCTTGCGCTCACCTCCTCTCATGGGCACACCAAAATCACAACTGCTGGACAACCATTGATTAAAAAGACTGGAATCGGGGCTTCCGTGGTGGCACAGTGGTTGAGAATCTGCCTGCTAATTCAGGGGACACAGGTTCGAGCCCTGGTCTGGGAGGATCCCACATGCCGCAGAGCAGCTAGGCCCGTGAGCCACAATTACTGAGCCTGCGTGTCTGGAGCCTGTGCTCTGCAACAAGAGAGCCCACGATGGTGAGAGGCCCGTGCACCGCAATGAAGAGTGGCCCCCGCTTGCCACAACTAGAGAAAGCCCTCGCACAGAAACGAAGACCCAACACAGCCAAAAATTAGTTAATTAATTAATAAACTACCCCCAACATCTTCTTAAAAAAAAAAAAAAAAGACTGGAATCTACCCATGAAAGATATTCTACATCCGAAGGCATAAAGAAGAAACCATGAGACAGTAGGAGGGGTGCACTTGCAATATAATCAAATCCCTTACCACCTGGGTGAGCAACCCATGAACTGGAGAATAATTGTATCACAGAAGTTCTCCCACAGAAGTGACAGCTCTGAGTCCCATGCCAGGCTCCCCAGCCTAGGAGTCTGGCAGCAGGAGAAGGAGCCCCTAGAGCATTTGACTTTGAAGGCCAGTGGAGCTTAATTGCAGGAGCTCCACAGGACTGGGGGAAACAGAGATTCCACTCTTGGAGGGTGCACACAGAGTCTCACACACACTGGGTCCCGGGGCAAAAGCAGTGCTTCCATATGAGCCTGGGCCAGACCTACTTGCTGGTCTTGAAGGGTCTCCTGGGGAGGCAGGGGCAGCTGTGGCTTCCCTGGGGTCATAAAGGCTGGTGGCAGACATACCAGGGACCTATGTGAACTCGGGCTGGAGGCAGATTTTGGGTCCTTGGCACCAAGACTTGGCCCCACCTAACAGCCTGTAAACTCCAGTGCTGGGACGCCTCAGGCCAAGCAACCAACTGGGCAGGAATACAGCCCCAGCCATCAGCAGACAGGCTGCCTAAAGACTTTCTGAGCCCACAGCCACCTCTAGACATGCCCCTTGACACAGCCCTGCCCACCAGAGGGTCAAAACCCAGATCTACCCATCAGTGGGCAGGCACCAGAAGCAAGGAAACTACTATCCAGTAGCCTGCAGAACTGAGTCTGCAAACAGGTCAGAACCTACCCTGGGACCAACTGGTCCCTGCCCCTTGGGTGACCAGAGGGGATTGTACTGCTGGGACACATAGGACATCCCCTATGGGGGGCCACTTCTCCAAGGTTGAGAAATGTAACTAAGCTACTACATACATAAGAATCCAAATAGAAATTTATACAAAATGAGAGAGGGCTTCCCTGGTGGCACAGTGGTTGAGAGTCCGCCTGCCGATGCAGGGGACACGGGTTCGTGCCCCAGTCCAGGAAGATCCCACATGCCATGGAGCGGCTGGGCCCGTAAGCCATGGCCACTGAGCCTGCACGTCGGGAGCCTGTGTTCCGCAGCGGGAGAGGCCACAACAGTGAGAGGCCCACGTACCACAAAAAAAAAAAAAAAAAAAGCAAAGGAATACATTCTAGATGAAAGAACAGATAAAACCCCAGAAGAACAACTAAGTGAAGTGGAGATAGCCAATCTTCCCGAGAAAGAGTTCAGAGTAATGATTGTAAAGATGATCCAAAAACTTGGGAAAAGAATGGATGCAGAGAGTGAGAAGTAGCAAGAAGTTTTTAGCAAAGAGAAAATGTAAAGAACCACCAGAGTTGAAAATATAATAACTGAAATAAAAAATACACTAGAAGGAATCAATAGCAGAGTAACTGAGGCAGAAGAACAAATCAGTGAGCTGGAAGAGAGTGTTGGAAATCACTATCACAGAACAGAATAAAGAAAGAATGAAAAGGAATGAGAACAGTTTAAGAGACTTATGGGACAATGTTAGACACAAAAACATTCACGTTATAGGGGTCCCAGAAGGAGAAGAGGGAGAGAAAGGGCCTGAGAAAATATATAAAGAGATAACAGCTGAAAACTGCCCTAACACAGGAAAGGAAACAGTCACTTCCACTCAAGTCCTGGAAGCACAGAGAGTCCCATACAGGATAAACCCAAGGAGGAACATGCCAATATACATACTAATCAAGCTGACAAAAATTAAAGACGAAATACTAAAAGCAACAAAGGAAAAGCAATAACATACAAGGGAATCCCCATAAGAATATCAGCTGATTTTTCAGCAGAAACTCTGCAGGCCAGAAGGGAGTGGCATGATATATTTAAAGTGATAAAAGGGAAAAACTACAACCAAGAATACTCTACCTAGCAAGGCTCTCATTCAGATTTGACAGAAAATAAAAAGCTTTACAGACAAGCAAAAGCAAAAAGCATTCAGCACCACCAAACCAGCTTCACAACAAATGCTAAAGGAACTTCTCTAAGTGGAAAAGGCTACAACTAGAAACAAAATTACAAAATGGGAAAGCTCACCAGTAAAGGCAAATGTACAGTAAAGGTAGGAAATCATCCACACACAAATATGATACCAAAACCAGTAATCATGAGAGGAGGAGAGTACAAGTGCAGGATATTTGAAATGCATTTCACATTAAGACATCTGCAACTTAAAACAATCATGTATTATATATAGACTGCTATTTCAAAACCTCATGGTAACTGCAAACAAAAAGTCTATAATAGACATACACATGAAAAAGAAAAAAGAATCCAAACGCAACACTAAAAATAGTCATCAAATCACAAAAGAACAAAAGAGAAAAGGAAGAAAGAAGACCTACAAAAACAAATGCAAAACAATTAACAAAATAGCAGTAAGAACATACATATCGATAATTACCTTAAATGTAAATGGATTAAATGCTCCAACCAAAATACATAGACTGGCTGAATGGATACAAAAACAAGAGCAGTATATATCAATATGTTGTCTACAAGAGACCCACTTCATATCTAGAGACACATACAGACTGAAAGTGAGGAGATGGAAAAAGATATTCCAAGCAAAGGGAGATCAAAAGAAAGCTGAAGTAGCAATACTCACATCCAAAAAAATAAGACTTTAAAATGAAGAGTGTGGGGCTTCCCTGGTGGCGCAGTGGTTGAGAGTCTGCCTGCTGATGCAGGGGACACGGGTTCGTGCCCCGGTCCAGGAAGATCCCACATGCTGCAGAGCAGCTGGGCCCGTGAGCCATGGCCGCTGAGCCTGCGCGTCCAGAGCCTGTGCTCCACAACGGGAGAGGCCACAACAGTGAGAGGCCCGTGTACCGCAAAAAAAAAAAAAAAATGAAGAGTGTTACAAGAGACAGAGACACTACATAATGATCAAGGGATCAATCCAAGAAGAAGATATAACAATTGTAAATATATATGCACTCAACACAGGAGCACCTCAATATATAAGGCAAATGTTAACAGACATAAAAGGAGAAATTGACAGTCACACAATAATAGTGGGGGACATTAACCCAATTATCAATGGAAAGATCATCCAGGCAGAAAATCAATAAGGAAACACAGACTTTAAATGACAAGTTAGACCAGATGGACTTAATTGACATTTATACATTCCATCTGAAAGCAGAATACACATTCTTTTCAATTGCACACGGAACATTCTCCAGGATAGATCAATGCTGGGCGACAAAGTAAGCCTCGGTAAGTTTAAGAAAATTGAAATCAGATCAAGCATCTTTTCTGACCACAAAGCTATGAGATTAGAAATCAACTAGAAGAAAAAGACTACAAAAAACAAAAACATGGAGCCTAAACAACATGTTATGAAACAACCAATGGTTCACTAAAGAAATCAAAAGAGGAAATCAAAAAATACCTAGAGACAAATGAAAATGAAAACATGATGATCCAAAACCTATGGGACACAGCGAAAGCAGTTCTAAGAGGGAAGTTTATAGTGGTACAAGCTTACCTCAGGAAGCAAGAAAAATCTCAAACAACCTAACCTTCACCTAAAACAACTAGAGAAAGAAGAACAAACAAAACCCAAAGTTAGCAGAAGGAAAGAAATCATAAAGATAAGAGCAGAAATAAATGGCATAGAGACCAAGAAAACAATAGAAAAGATCAATGAAACTAAAAGCTGGTTCTTTGAAAAGATAAACAAAATTGATAAAACTTTAGCCAGACTCATCAAGAAAAAAAGGGAGAGGTAAAAAAATAAAATTAGAAACGAAGGAGAAGTTACAACTGACACAATAGAAATAAAAGGACCATAAGAGCCTACTACAAGCAATGATATGCCAGTAAAATGGACAACCTAGAAGAAATGGGCAAATTCTTAAAAAGGTACAATCTTCCAAGACTGAACCAGGAAGAAATAGAAAATATGAACAGACTAATTACAAGTTCTGAAATTGAATCTGTGATTAAAAAACTCCCAAACAAAAGTCCAGGATCAGATGGCTTCACAGGCAAATTCTAACATTTAGAGAGGAGTTATTCCAAAAAAATTGCAGAGGAAAAAACACTTCTGAACTCATTCTTTGAGGCCACCATAACCATACCGAAACCAGACAAAGATACCACAAAAAAAAAAACAAAAGAAAATTACAGGCCAATATCACTGATGAACATGGATGTAAAAATCCTCAACAAAATACTAGCAAACTGAATCCAACAATACATTAAAAGGATGTTACACCACAATCGAGTAGGATTTATCCCAGGGATGCAAGGATTTTTCAATATCCCCAAATCAATCAGTGTGATATACCACATTAACAAACTGAAGAATAAAAACCGTATGGTCCTCTCCACAGATGCAGAAAAAGCATTTGACAAAATTCCACACCCATTTATGATAAAAGCTCTCCAGAAAGTGGGCATAGAGGGAACTTACCCCAACATAATAAAGGCCATATATGACAAACCCACAACTAACATCATACTCAGCAGTGAAAAGCTGAAAGCATTTCCTCTAAGATCAAGACAAGGATGTCCACTCTTGCCCCTTTTATTCAAAATAGTTTTGGAAGTCCTAGCCACGGCAATCAGAGAAGAAAAAGAAATAAAAGTCATCCAAATTAGATAAGTAGTAGTAAAACTGTCACTGTTTGCAGATGACATGATACTACACATAGAAAATCCTAAAGATGCCACCAGAAAACTACTAATGTTCATCAATGAATTTGGTAAAGTTCCAGGTTACAAAATTAATATACAGAAATCTGTTGCATTGCTATACACTAACAACCAAAGATCAGAAAGAGAAATTAAGGAAACAATCCCATTTACCATAGCACCAAAAAGAATAGAATACCTAGGAATAAACCTATGCAAGAAAGCAAAAGACTTTTCTCTGTAAACTATAAGACACTGATGAAAGAAACTGAAGACAACACAAACAGATGGAAAGATATACTGTGTTCTTGGATTGGATGAATCAATATTGTCAAAATGACGATATTACCCAAGGCAATCTACAGATTCAATGCAATCCCCATCAAATTACCAATGGCATTTTTCACAGAAATGAACAAAAAAAAATTTAATTTGTATGGAAACACAAATAGCCAATAGCAATCTTGAGAAAGAAAAATGGAGCTGGAGGAATCAGGCTCCCTGACTTCAGACTATACTACAAGGCTACAGTCATCAAAAAAGTATGATACTGGTGCAAAAACAGAAATATAGATCAATGGAACAGTATAGAAAGCCTAGAAATAAACCCACACACTTATGGTCAATTAATCTATGACAAAGGAGGCATCTATACAATGGAGGAAAGACAGTCTCTTGTATAAATTGTGATGGGAAAATTGGACAGCTACATGTAAAAAAATGAAATTAGAACACTCTTTAACACCACACACAAAAATAAACTCAAAATGGATTAAAGACCTAAATATAAGACGGCTACTATAAAACTCTTAGAGGAAACATAGGCAGAACACTCTCTGATATAAATCGCAGCAATATCTTTTTTGATCCATCTCCCAGAGTAATGGAAATAAAAACAAACAAATGGGACCTAATTAAACTCAAAAGATTTGCACAGCAAAGGAAACCATAAACAAAATGAAAAGACAACCTACAGAATGGGAGAAAATACTTGCAAATGATTCAACCGACAAAGGATTAGTCTCCAAAATTTATAAACAGCTTATGCAGCTCAATATCAAAAAAACAAACAACCCAATCAAAAAAAAGGGCAGGGCTTCTCTGGTGGTGCAGTGGTTGAGAGTCCGCCTGCCGATGCAGGGGACACGGGTTTGTGCCCCGGTCCGGGAAGATCCCACATGCCGTGGAGTGGCTGGGCCCATGAGCCATGGCCGCTGAGCCTGCGCGTCCGGAGCCTGTGCTCCACAATGAGAGAGGCCACAGCACTGAGAGGCCCGCGTACCGCAAAAAAAAAAAATGGGCAGAAGACCTAAATAGACATTTCTCCAAAGAAGACATACAGATGGCCAAGAGACACAAGAAGATATTCAACATCGCCAATTATTAGAGAAATGCAAATCAAAACTACAGTGAGTTATCACTTCACACCAGTCAGGATGGCCATCAACAAAAAATCTATAAACAATAAGTGCTGGAGAGGGTGTGGAGAAAAGGGAACTCTCCTACACTGTTGGTGGGAATGTAAGTTGGTGCAGCCACTATGGAAAACAGTATGGAGGTTCCTCAGAAAACTAAAAATAGAATTAACATATGATCCAGCAATCCCACTCTTGGGCATATATCCAGAGAAAAACTTGGTTCAAAAGTACACATGCACCCCAATGTTTATTGCAGCACTGTTTACAATAGCTAAGACATGGAAGTAACCTAAATGTCCATTGACAGATGAATGGATAAAGAAGATGTGATATATATACAATGGAATGTTACTCAGCCATAAAAAAGAATGAAATAATGCCATTTGCAGCAACATGGATGGACCTGGAGATTATCATACTAAGTGAAGTAAGTCAGACAGAGAAAGACAAATATCATATGATATCACTTATATGCGGAATCTAAAAAAAAAATGATACAAATGAATTTTATGTACAAAACAGAAACAGACTCACAGACTTAGAGAATGAACTTATGGTTACCGGGGGGAAAGCAGGGGGAGGGGTAGACTGGGAGTTTGTGATTGACATGAACACACTGCTATATTTAAAACAGATAACCAACAAGGACCTACTGTAAAAAAAAAAAAAAAAAAATGCCATCACACATACTCTTATGAGAAAAAGGCAGAGAGATATGGCACATACACAGAAGAGGAGGCCAGGTGAAGGTAGAGTCAGAAGAAGGAGTGATATGACCAGAGGCAAAAGAATGCTGGCAGCACTGGAAGTTAGCAAGGAACTGAATCTCTCCTGGAACCTTTGTGGGGAGCATGGTGGCCATGCTGATGCCTTGATTTCAGCCCAGTGAAACGGATGTTGAACTTCTGGCCTCCAGAACCATGCGAGAATAAATTTCTGTTGTTTTAAGCCAGAAAAATAAACAAACTTAAAAGCTTTTGGACAAAGGAAACCATAAATAAAACGAAAAGACAACCGACAGAATTGGAGTAGATATTTGCAAACGAAGCAACCAACAACGGATTAATCTCTAAAATATACAAACATTTCATGCAGCTGTATGTCAAAAAAACAAACAGCCCAATCAGAAAATTGGCAGAAGATCTAAGAAGACATTTCTCCAAAGAAGACATACAGATGGCCAAAAAGCACATGAAAAGATACTCAACATCACTAATTATCAGAGAAACGCAAATCAAAACTACAATGAGGTATCACCTCATGCTGGTCAGAATGGCCATCATCAGAAAGTCTGCAGACAATAAATGTTGAAGAGGATGTGGAGAAAAGGGAACCCTCCTACACTGTTGGTGGGTATGTTAATTGGTACAACCACTATGGAGAACAGTATGAAGGTTCCTTAAAAAACTAAAAATAGAGCTACCATATGATCCAGGAATCCCACTCCTGGGCATATATCCATAGAAAACCATAGTTTGAACATATAGATGCATCCCAATGTTCACTGCAGCACTATTTACAATAGCCAAGACATGGAAGAAACCTAAATGTCCATTGAAAGATGAATGGATAAAAAGATGTGGTACATATATACAATGGAATATTATTCAGCCATTAAAAATATGAAATAATGCCATTTGCAGCAACATGGATGGACCTAGAGATTATCATACTAAGTGAAGGCAGACAGGGAAAGACAAATATCATATCACTCATATGTGGAATCTAATTTTTAAAAATGATATAAATGAACTTATTTACAAAACAGAAACAAGACTCACAGACTTTGAAAACAAACTTATCGTTACTAAAGGGGAAATGTGGGGGTTGGGGAGGGATAAATTAGGAGCTTGGGATTAACATATACACACTACTATATATAAAATAGATAACCAGCAAGGACCTACTGCATAGCACAGGGAACTCTACTCAATGTTCTGTAATGACCTTTATGGAAAAAGAATCTGAAAAAGAATGAATATATGTATATATATAACTGAATCACTTTTCTGTACACCTGAAACTAACACAACATAGTAAACCAACTATACTCCAATAAAATTTTTAAAAAAGAAAGTCATGAGGACCTAAATATATGAAGCAAATATAATATATATTTGGGAGAAATAGACAGTAATGCAATAATAGTAGGGAACTTTAATGCCCCACTTATGTCAATGGGTAGAACAGACAGAAAATAATTTAACGTTGACCTTTAATGACATGTTAGACCAGATAGACCTGACATATAGTAACATTCTATCCACAACAGAATACACATTCTTAAAGGGCACATGGAACATTCTCCAGGATAGATAACATGCTAGGCCACAAACCAAACCTTGTTAAGCTTAAGACTGAAATTATATCAAGCATCTTTTCTGAGCACAATGGTATGAATCCAGAAATCAAATAGCAGAAGAAAACTGCTATTTAGAGATAGCAGAGATTAAATGACATGCTACTGAACACCAGTGACATGCTACTGAACACCAGTGGAACAAAGAAAGAGAAATCAAAAACTATCATGAGACAAATGAAAATGGAAATACAACATACCGAAACTTATGGGATGCAGCAAAAGTAGTTCTAAGATGGAAGTTCATAGTGATAAGTGCCTACCTCAAGAAACAAGAAAAATCGCAAATAACTACACCTCAAATAAAGAATAAGTGAAGCCCAGCACTAGTAGAGGGAAGGAAATAAAGAGCAGAAATAAATGAAATAGAGACTGAAATGAAAAAAAGACAATAAGAAAAAAAGAAAAGGAAACCAAGAGCTGGTTCTTTGAAAAGATAAACTGACAAAACTTTAGGTAAACTCACCAAGAAAAAGAGAACTCAAAATCAGAAATGAAAGAAGAGACATAACAACTGATGCCACAGAAATATAGAGGATCATAAGAGACTACTTTGAACAATTATACATAAATTGGACAACCTAAGGGAAATGGATAAATTCTCAGAAACAAAAAATTTTCCAAAAATTTATCCAAAAAATGGATAAATTCTCAGAAACAAAAAACTTTCCAAAAAACTTTCCATAGAAAATCTGAACAGACCAGTTACTGATAAGGAGATTGAATTATAAATCAAAAACCCCTAACAAGAGTCCAGGACCAGATGGCTTCCCTAGTGAAATCTATGAGACATTCAAAAAAGAAATAATACCAGTCCTTCTCAAACTCTTCCAAAAAAGTAGACGAAAACTAATTTTACCCTGATTAGGCCAGCATTACCCTGATACCAAAACCAGAAAAACACACTACAAGAAAATTACAGACCAACATCCCTGATGAATATAGATGCAAAAATCCTTAACGAAATATTTGCAAACCAAATTCAACAGTGCATAAAAGGATTATACACCATGATCAAGTGGGATTTATTCCAGGGGTGCAAGAATGGTTCAGCATATGCAAAATCAATGTGGTATACCACATTAACAAAATGAAGGATAAAAACATATGATCCTCAACAGATGAAGAAAAAGCATTTGACAATATTCAAGATCCATCTATGATAAAAAATTTTCCAAAAAGTGGGTGCAAAGGGAACGTACCTCAATATAATAAAGGCCATATATGACAAGCCCACAGCTAACATTATAGTCAGTAGTGAAAAGCTGATCAGGAACAAAACAGGATGCCCACTCTCACCACTTTTATTCAACAGAGTACTGGAAGACCTAACCAGAGCAATTAGGAAAAAAAAAAAAAGTAAAGGGCATCCAAATTGGAAAGGAAGAGGTAAAACTGTCACTATTTGCAGATGACATATTATATAGAGAAAACCCTTAAGACTGGACTAAAAAAAACTGTTAGAATAAGTGAATTTAATAAATTTACAGGATACTAAAATATATGGATCTGTTGCATTTCTGTACACTAAAAAATTATAAGAGAAATTAACAATCCCATTTACATCAAATAGAATGGAATACATAGAAATAAATTTAACCAAGGAAGTAAAAGACCTGTACACTGAGAACTATAAGACACTGATGAAGAAAACTGAAGGCACAAATCAATGAAAAGATATTCTGTGCTAATGGACTGGAAGAATATTGTTAAATGGAATATTGTACATTTTAACACTACCCAAAGCAATCTACAGATTCAAAGCAATCCCTATCAAAATTCCAATGCCATTTTTCACAGAAATAGAACAGACAATTCTAAAATTTATATGGAAGTACAAAAGACCCCAAAGAGCCAAAACAATCTTGAGAAAGAAGAACAGATCTGGAGGTATCACACTCCCTGATTTCAAACTGTATTACAAAACTATATTAATCAAAACAGTACGGTATTGGCATAAAAATAGACATATAGGGCTTCCCTGGTGGCGCAGTGGTTAAGAATCCTCCTGCCAATGCAGGGGACATGGGTTCGAGCCCTGGTCCGGGAAGATCCCACATGCTGTGGAGTAACTAAGCTCGTGTGCCACAACTACTGAGCCTGTGCTCTAGAGCCCATGAGCCACAACTGCTGAGCCCACGAGCCACAACTACTGAAGCCCATGCACCTGGAGCCTGTGCTCCACAGCAAGAGAAGCCACCGCAATGAGAATCCTGTGCACCGCAACAAAGAGTAGCCCGCGATTGCCACAACAAGAGAAAGCCCGTGTGCAGCAACGAAGACCCAATGCAGCCAAATTAATTAATTAATTAATTTTTAAAAATCGACATATAGATCAACAGACCATAATAGAAAACCCAGAAATAAACCCATGTGTAAAGATGCATGCAAATTTAAACCAGATTGTGGGTTTGGGAATAGGAGGGTGGAATTTCCATCAGATAGTTTCTATTTTCTAAGATGGAAATGGGATGAGAGCAAGTAGGCAATTTTAAGGAAAATGTATGAATTAGTAGTCTTCAAAATGAGGAAGTAGAGCGCAGTTTCTGGGCAGAGTTGAGTGCCCTATGAGAAGTTTGTTAGCATTTCAAAGCCCTGCTCTGTGCCTCTCCAGTCACATTCAGCTGCTTCAGTGCAGGCAATCAAAGGTGGAGAGTCAAGGTACAAGCAGGAATGCGTCTTAGGTGAGTCCAGTAGAGGGAGAATACAAAGGAGTTGGTAGCATTTTCAAAGCATTGATTATACTGGTACAGTACAGAATCAAGCTTAGATGAGTAGAGAAGAGAAACCAGAAAGAAGAGGGTGAAGATGGTGAAAAAGTGATGGGTTTGGGGATGGAAAGGTGGCAGTGGGAGTGACTGAGTAAGCAAACTAAAAAGATAGAAGATGGTGGGCTGAGTGGGATTTAAAAAACAGATTTTAGAGGTAATACATTTTCTAAGGAAGACAAGGGTTAAGGTGACCATCAGAGGGTAGTGAGATGAGAGTAGAGGAAGATGGTCAGAACTCAGTGGGTTAAGGATCTGAGACCAGGAAATTAGATGGGTTGCTAAGAATATGGGAATAGGAACAGAAAGTATCTTTGTGGTAAACCATCTTCAGTGAATGAAGGGGTGTGATAAGGAGGGTAAGAATGGCATGAATAAGTCTCAAAGGAGTGGGATATTTTGCAAGAAAAAGTGGTTTGTATGGGGGTATTGGGGACAAGTGAAATCCCCAGTCACCTCCTTATCTGAGGTATGTGGGGTATAAAAGGCTGGGAAGGGAGAACATTTAGGTGATTCCTGTTAAGGAAGGAGGTGATGTTCCAAGAACACACTGAAGATACTGAGAGGGGTCTTGATGTAGATTCCAGGAGATACCATGAAAGGGACTGGGAGGCAAGAAGAAAGGTTGGGGCAGTCTTTGGTCAGATAGGGGCGCGGCTCTCAATCTAGACAGCACATTGGAATCAACTAGAGAGCTTTAAAGAAAATACGCTGGGTTCAACACCCAGAGATTTTAACTGGTCTTGGGTGTTGCCTGGACACCAGATGATCGGCTATGCAGCCAAGGTTGAGAATCACCAGTTGAGGAGATGTACAATACAGCCAGGAGACGAAGGGGGACTGGCTGAAGCTCAGACTTCTGACTGATTGTGGTCAGTGGGTTTCATTCTGATAGTCTCTTAGAGTGAGACGGGCAAACACCCAAATTGTTTCAGAAGATCATTAACAGATAGCCTTTTAACTTCAGAAGCATTTTAGGAGATGAACGTAAATATCGTGGTCTTTCTTCCTCCCCTTCATAGAGTTTTATAGCTCTTTCCTGCCAACCTTCAGACAAAATCTCATAGTTGCTAAGCTTCATTGCTTTACTGCGGACCAAGTGGTTAGGATGCTTCATAACTGGATGTATACATTGTTAGCTATTTAAAATATTAAAGATGTTAGTCCTCACTAAAGATTCTATAAAAATCTCAGTAATTGGACAGTACAATTGTCACATAAGATGTTTTCTCCAAAGTGGATAACTAATAAATCTAGAGATAATAGTAAGCACTTTACATTTGTTACCAAACTCATGTAATAATGAAGGTGAATACAAGATTTACACTTCCACAGGATATAGAGTAACTAGGGTCGTGAAAAGACGGCAAATATAGTATTCCATTATGTGGATATCCTGTAACTTATAGTATAGCACACTGGTGTAGAGTTGTTCATGGTCTAGCAGGGGAAAAAGATCAAAACAACTAACCATCTGACTTATCAGGTCATTAAGGGCTCTGGAAAAGAAAGTTATTCTGTCTAGGAATTGAGAAAACCCTTAACAAAGGTGGTGGTGTTTCTGACTAAAGCCCAAGGGAAAGAAAAAGGGCACCCAGGGCATCCCAGAAGTAGCATGGGCTTAGTGGCATGGTGGTAGCTTTGGAGAAGGGCAAGGAATCCAGCTTGAATTTGGAGCAAAGCAACAGATGAAGCCACAAGGGAAGGCTGGGACCTTAAAGGCCTTTGAAATAATTTGGCTTCAAGGTCCTTGCTTCCCAATGTATTTTATGTCACAGTACACGCAAAAACAATACTTGAACAGCCCACTGGGTTAAAGAACAAAGGTTTTGGGGACATCTACATGTGTCTTAGTTAAATACTAATATTTTTATTTTAAATAATTTTAATACAAAAACCAAATACAAACTATTAGGAAAGATATTAAATGTTGAATTTGTATAAAACTTCCACAAAAACCATCCTAGTTTAATGTGGAACTTCAAGCTTGTTTTCACGAACTTTTTAAAGGTTCACAGGTGAAATATAAGACACATGTGCAAATATAAATAGAATTATTCTAAATGTATTATTCTGAGATCTGCTCCTTGCACTCAGTTTAATGCTTCTGAGTATCACCCATGTTAATATGCAAAACTGTAGATCATTTGTTTTCCTGACTGTATAGGATTACATTATATGGCTACACCATAATTTGTCCATTTCACTGTTATGGAACTAGGCTTAGTCTCAGTTTTTATTTATACACAGTGCTGCCATGAACAAAGTTCTTTAAGGTATACGTGTGAAGTGGAATCGCTGGGACATGGAGTGGTGCTTCTCAAACATTTGTGTGCACATGAAATCACCTGGAGATCTTAAGATGCTAATTGCTTCAAGTAGGTCTGAGGCAGGGTCTGGGATTCTGCAGTTCTAACAAGCTCTCAGGTGATGCCAATGCTGTTGACCCATGGACCACACTTTGAGCATGAATTTGCTCAATCTTAGATAATGCCAGTTTTACCAGGTACTTACAGGAATAAGAGTTCTTGTTACCCCACATACTCACCAATACTTAGTATTCTCAGATTTTTAAATTTAAATGAGAGTAAATCCAATTTAGTGGCTGTGCAATCACATTTTCTGGTTTTCTTTTGCATTTCTGTGATCTCTAATAATGTTGAGCTCTTTTATTATTAATATTTATGTTTGCCTGCGTTGGTTCTTTGTTGCTGCGTAAAGGCTTTCTCTAGTTGCAGCAAGAGGGGGCTACTCTTCCTTGCTGTGCATGGCCTTCTCATTGCGGTGGCTTCTCATTGCAGAACACGGACTCTAGGTGGGCAGGTTTCAGTAGTTGTGGCTTGCGGGCTCTAGAGCGCAGGCTCAGTAGTTGTGGCACACGGGCTTAGATGCTCCGCGGCACGTGGGATCTCCCCGAACCAGGGCTCGAACCCGTGTCCCCTGCATTGGCAGGCAGACTCTTAACCACTGCACCACCAGGGAAGTCCCATGTTGAATGTTTTTAATATGCTTAACGGCTACTCAGATTTTCTCTTTTGTGAAGCACCTGTTAAAGTCTTTTCCCTCTTTTCCCCTCTTTTTCTACTGTTTATTCTTTTTATTGATTTTTCAGCATTCTTTTTCCATTCTAGGTACCAGCTCTTTATTGATTTTATATTGCAAATATGTTCTCAGCTTGTGAATTTTCACCTACTTTGTAGACTTTTTGAGTAAACAGAAGTTCCTAACTGTAATACTGCTGAAAACTTGAGGTCAAGTAGATAATTGCCTTTAATATTTGGGAACTTTTTTTTTGATAGGTTATACTACACATAACAATTCCTATCACGCTTTTTAAAGTTTTCTCTTCATATTATAGCTAGTAACCGTCAACCAGAAACCAAACAAAAAACACTTTAATCACACAAGTAGGCGATAAAACTTTAAACAATGGAACAACCAACATCTGAAATATTATTTAAAAGAAACACGTCTTCTTCCTCTTTCATTGCACAACACAGTGTTAAAATTTACTGGGATACGCCAAGAGATTTCAAACCCATTTTCATGTCTTCAAGCCATATCTTTCAAAATGGCAATGCAACTTATTTCTAGAACACACATGCACAGTTGGAGTAGTCACCCTGTAGCCATGTGGAGGGCACATCAACCACTATCGTGCAAAAGCATCAAACGCATGTGAAGACAGAGATCTGGGGGCTACTGCTGGCAGCTGGTCCTTCCACCTGCCTCACCCCCACCCCGAGCCTGCATCACACCCCCTTCCCAACTAGCCATACCTTGGGGTTGAGCTTACTGGGCACCTGGGCCATGTTCTCCTTCTGCATCTCAATGGCTACCTCTCTGCAGTGGGCAGTGGCGAACACAGAGTGGAGGAGAAGACAAACGTGACTCAGCTCGGGCTACCATCCAAGGAGCCACGGAGACACTACTTATACTGGAGCTCATGGGCCCTCGAGCAGCCTGATTACTGGTGGATCAACGTTCTGTGCCACACCTGTAGCCTGTTTGCCTTCTCTGGGATACAGGCTGGGAAGCTCTGCTTGAGGAAAGAACTCTTAGAAGACTTTAAGGCAGGGCAAAAGGGCCATGGGAGGTAGTGGATGGACTGGAACAGTCATTCTCAACCCCGGCTGCACAGTCAGATTTACTGGGTTGGCTTTCCTGTTATTCTGGAATCTGAGGCCCCACTCCCAGAGAGTCTGATATAATTGCTATGGGGGGAGGCACAGGCATCAGTACATTTTTAAAAGTTCTCCAGGTGATTTAAATGTGTAGCTGCTAATGAGGATCACGTATGCCTCAGGGTGGGGATGTTAGTGGGGAATCTACGCTGTGAGAAGCTGGAGAACCCGAAATGCTCCCGTGCATGGAGTTGAGGAGGAGATGCTGGTGTAGACCAGTATTTTCTTAGAGTGTGGTCCTGGGAACTTCTAACAAACACAGGTTCCTGGGCTTTACTGATATAATTAGAATTTCTGGGGGTGGGACCCAGTGATTCTGCGTTTTAAATAAGCTCTTTCTAGGTGATTCTTAGAACACTGAAGTTTGAGAAGTGATAGATATTCTGGAGGTAGAACCTACAGGATTCTATCATTACCTACAGGTATGAATATAAAGATGAAAAAACTGATTTTAAGAATTCACCAGAGGGACTTCCCTGGCGGACCAGTGGTTAAGACTTCGCCTTCCAGTGCAGAGGCTGTGGGTTCGATCCCTGGTCAGGAAGCTAAGATCCCACATGCCTCGTGGCCAAAAAATGAAAACATAAAACAGAAGCAATATTGTAACAAATTCAATAAAGACTTTTAAAATGGTCCACATCAAAAAATCTTAAAAAAAAAAAAAAAAAAAAAGAATTCACCAGAGAGTTAAACACCCCCAAAGAGATATGTGCATGTATTCACCAAAAGGCATGCATTGGAATGAGTCTCAGTGAAACCAGTGAAGAATGTGTCTGGCCCCCTTTGGAGAATTAATATACCACTGCTCTTGTAAGCCTCAGATCTCAGTTTGTTTGTGTTGCCACAATCTAAGTGGAGCTGTGAC
Organism: Delphinapterus leucas; assembly: GCF_059928025.1. NCBI lineage: Eukaryota > Metazoa > Chordata > Mammalia > Artiodactyla > Monodontidae > Delphinapterus > Delphinapterus leucas. Next base: position 102,032,503 of record NC_143134.1, on the reverse strand, counting down.
ATATTCGGGTCACTGCTCATGGAGGAACTGGGTGTTATTTTAGAGTGCAGGAAGGAGTTGGGTGGAGAAAGCAATAGGTAGGAAAAAAGAATAATACGTATCGACTCTTTTTTTTTTTAACTTGAAGTATAGTTCATTTACAATGTGCTAGTTTCAGGTGTACAGTACAGCTATATATATATATATATATATATATATATATATACATATTTTTTCAGGTTCTTTCCCTTATAGGTTATTACAAGATAGTGAATATAGCTCCCTGTGCTATAGAGCAGGTCCTTGTTGTTTATCTATTTTATATATAGTAGTGTGTATCTCTTATTAACCCATCAACCCTTCTCAGCCTTGAGGTGGTTGATTCTTCCATTACAAAGTATCATTTACCTGTAAAGCTAGAGGTTTCTTCTTCTTGCTCCCCTTTATGGCTTCAATTCTCAGTTCCTGAGGTACTCACAAAATAGTGTAGTGTTTGCCACAGTCGCACATTGTACCCCAGGAACATCTGCAGTATTACAGAATTCATATTGCTCTTGAATGTGTATATAAATATATAGGCCTACAGGTAACATAAGAACTGTGACATTAATGATTAAATCTTTACATTGGCAAGCAGATGGACATTGACTACTAGGATTGAGCAGTTTTACTTTTTACAAAAATATTTGACAAGATTTAATTTCACAAATTCAGTAAAAATTTTGCCTTTATTGGATATAATTTGTCCCTCACTTTTTGGGCCAATTGTGAATATTTAAAGAAAAAAATAATTTTTGAAAACATGAGACCATTCTAATGTTTTACATTTTTTCTTACTCTTAATTTACACTTTTAGATTAAAATATATTCAAATTTTGAATATTTGAGAACTACACATCATTTTAAAATACTTTAGATCATTGAAATCAATACAAGTCAAGGTCATACTAAGGACTCCCCTGGTGGTCCAGAGGTTAAGACTCTGAGCTCCCAATGCAGGGGGCCCGGGTTTGATCCCTGGTCAGGGAACTAGATCCCGCATGCCACAACTAAGAGTCCGCATGCCTGAACTAAGACCTGGAGCAGCCAAATAAATATTTTTTTAAAAAGATCATACTAGAAATAGATAATAAAACAAAAGAAAAAAACTGAAAGGGATAAATAGAAAATTTCTAAATGAGAAGGCTGCTTACATTAAAAACAAACTGGCAACAATAAAGATTAGCAGATTTTACTGAGTATAATCCTGTAAAATTTAGAAATAAGGCATTATAAATTATTTATTAATAAAGATTTAATTATTCGTGATAATGAAAATGAATAAGATAATTTTTCTTAACAAATCTACACCTTGAACTTCAAGTCAGATTAAATCCTTACAACTTCATGTTATTTGCTAAATGATTCTTTGGCTACTAATTAAAACATTGAGATGGAAAAGAGAATTATTCATGTCAAATGCATAATTCAGAAGTAGCAAATGTAACCCTGGGCTGCTCCTTGCAAGATAAAGAAAATATATCCATGAAACAAGCAAATTGATCAAAAAAGGACAAAACATCTGGAATGTTACTATGTTTGTTGGATAATGATGCTGGAAAGTAACTCCAATGCTTTTGATAGCATAAGATTATTTCTAGCAAAACACAAATGTGCTTCAAATTAATGGTATTGATTTTCCACTGGATAAATATGGTAGAAAATATAGTATTTCATTTAACACCAAGTCTTTCAAACAGAGTGTATTAAGCATGTCTTTTTATTCTGATGTTTTAACATCTGAGGGCTTACTCACCCTGGAGGGATTGCCCCTTCCAAGGCTATAGCCAATTCCTAGAGCTAGTACAGGATTTACATCTGAGCATGTAGGACTCACCAGAGCCCACACAACCCGCAGCTTCCTCTATCAGGCTCTCACACTCAGAGTCACTATCCACCTGCCCTCATTATCCCAGCACACACACACAGAAAACGATCATATTAAAAATCTGTAGTGTGTATTCTCACCATGTGTCGCAAGCATGGAAGATTGTTTTCCCTGCAACTTCCTCAGCTATGTCTCCCATCAGTACGATATTTGCTCCCACTGGCTGAGAACTGAATACAGGTGTCTTTCTAAAAGTTGGAACAAAGGGGCCTTGCTACCCAGCTGAACCGAGCCCAGAGATAGGATTCTGGAAAATCCAAACCAAAGGCCTGCCTGTGATGCCAGGTACCAGGCAGTGAGGGACAGCTCCTTTGCCCCAGAACCCACTGAAATTATTCAAACTAGCCACCCCTAAGCCTATTTACCCTGCCTCTCCTGTTCTTTCCTGTGGAAACCACAATAATGGCTCTAATCTACATTTTCCTCTCACTCTTTATGCCTCCTGACCCTGGTGCTTCCCTGTGTGGCCCTTACATGGCATGGTATGTTCCCTTTTCTTGCAAACTGTGAGTAACAAACTATCTTTCCAATGGTAGACATCTGATATTTTGGCCTCACCATATCCTACTGTAGGAATAATAAAACCTACATTTTTTTTTGGCCACACAGCATGTAGGATCTCAGTTCCCTGAACAGGGATCCAACTGCACTCCCTGCAGGGGAAGCACAGAGTCTTAACCACTGGACCTCCAGGGAAGTCCCAAAACCTACATTTTATTTGTTTGTTTTTGTTTTTTTTTGCGGTATGCGGACCTCTCACTGTTGTGGCCTCTCCCGTCGCGAAGCACAGGCTCCGGACGCGCAGGCTCAGCGGCCATGGCTCACGGGCCCAGCCGCTCCGCGGCATGTGGGATCTTCCCGGACCGGGGCACGAACCCGTGTCCCCTGCATCGGCAGGCGGACTCCCAACCACTGCGCCACCAGGGAAGCCCCCAAAACCTACATTTTAAAACACAGAAAGAAACTGTGGAAATTGGCTTTTATACAAAGCTCAAGGAAAAGTATTTTATCACTCCTGTTACGTGTTTTACAAGGGAAGTCCCAAAACCTACATTTTAAAACACAGAAAGAAACTGTGGAAATTGGCTTTTATACAAAGCTCAAGGAAAAGTATTTTATCACTCCTGTTACGTGTTTTACAACCAGTCTTCAGGATTATCTCTGGTCAAGGTTGGTATTTATGACTGTAAACTAGATTCTTGTTTAAAGGGGTATGAGACATCACTTGTACACAAAAAGAAGCACATATGCGATTACTAGAACTGGGGGGAAAGGTAAGTAAACAATTGATGATGCTGAACAAAGACAAGTTCACGCTGACATAGAGTATTGGCTCGAAGTTCTTAAAAAACAAACAAACCAGTGTTAACCAAGAATTTTATGTCCTGTTTAAGAAATCTTTGCTCAATTACCGCACAATATCTACAGAAAACAATGGAAAGTAGTATGAATGATTTTAAAACTTGGTGCTAGAATGGACAAATAAAAAACAATAAGACAAATGATTACTAGCCAAGATGGAGAATTCAAAATGGAATTTGCAGATAGAAGAAATGATCATACTTTCCAACAAGAAATTTATATTCAGTTCAATTAGATTATGGCAGGGACAAATGTCATTTCAACTAACAGTTATTAAACGTATTGTTGAACTACTGGAAGAAAACAAGAAAGTTGGGGTGAACATCTCATTCATTTTACACCTGTTGTAAAAAGCACAGCTATTGACTACAGTGATGTGGAGATTGAACATTTTCATATGCTTATTGGCCCCTTTTTTGAAGTACCTGTTTAAGTCTTTTGACTATTTCTGTATTGGATCTCTTTTTCTTACTGATTTATAGTTCTTTATATTTTCTAGATATGTACTTACTGACATTTGTATATCCACTCTATACTTTGCGTTTTTACTTTTAACAGTGTCTCCAATAAGAAATCAAGAATTTCTCGATTTTCATACAGTCCATTTTATCAGTAATATCCTTTAACAGTAGTTTTCCTGTCCTGATTAAACAATCTTTGTCTTCCCCAAGTAAATAAATATTATTTTATGATGTCTTCTAGAAAATTGATTTTTTTTGTTTTTTTACAGTTGGACCTACAGTTCTTCTAGAATTGAGTTTTTGGTATAATCTGAGGCAGAGGTCAAGATTTATTTGTTTCCCATAGGATATCCATTTGACCAGACATTGTGTATTAAAAGGATCGGCTCTTCTGCCCCCACTGCTCTGCAGTGCCACCTTTGTCATAAACACCTTAAGCTGTTTTATTTCAAGGGAGTTTTCTGTTTTCATATGTTTGTAGGTGGCTTGAAATCTCTTTAATTTAGGTCCACCTTCTGCTTAGACCCCTAAGTGAATTCATATAGGAACTTTTGGGGGGATGTAATTGTTGTCAATAAACAATCACGGGGTGTCTTCAGGTAGTATGTCAATTAGCCTTCAAGCAAAGTACATATTCCAGTTTCTGGATGGACAAAAACTTTTCTCCAGTTTCTTACTCCATGGCTTTTTGCTTCTACAGATGGCAGGTAGGGAGAAGTCAGAGCTATAGATACCTGGTTCTCTCTCTTTCATGGTCACAAACTTCCTAAAGGCCCAAAGGATCTACATTTTAAATCAGAGACCATTTCATTGCTACTCTCATTATCCTTTGACCATTCAATGGAATGTCCACTCTCCCAAGAGATCTGGGCTAAATCTGGGGGCACAGAAGCTAAGTTGAGACTCATAAAAGGCTTATTCCTTCATGATTCATCAGTGAAGAAGTAAGGAGTCTGCCCAGGCCCATCTCCACCCAGAGCTTCTGAGGAAAAAGAACTAAGCAGCCCAGGACTAATGGAAAAAGAACTTCCCAGGAGGTTGAAGGTTCAGCCAATGTTTAACCTGACTCCAATCCTCAAATGCCCTTGTGTTCTTGGACTCATCCCATTTCCAAATCCACCAAAACACAAAAAGAGCCCATTAGAATATCAAAAAATCAAATTAAATATAAAAAATATCAACAGGAAAATTATGCCAAATTGAGCAACTCTCACCTGGCCAGTTCATGTTGGGTGATTTCCGTAAGCCCAGGGGCTGTTAACAAAACCTCCTGGGATTCAAAAAACAAAACAAAACAAAAAACAGATGCAGTTGAACTCTTTGGTAAAAACAGAAGCAGAGAATGGTAGGACTTTCAGTGACCTTCCTTGGTGTTTAGTGCACACATCTGGATCTGTGCACAAATTAACATGCTATTCAGACACCCAGAGTGTGGGTGAACAACAGAGCAGAGGCCTGCAACTTGGATAACACAGCCTAAACAGAAACTCATAGTCGGGGTAACAAGAAAGGGCAAAATTTACAGGTGGGACAGCTGTGGGTAAAGTCCCGACTGTAAGTCTGTGAAGTTAGATTTGCTATTTTTCCCTGAATATGTAACAGATCAAGAGTCCAGGCGGCAGTGTAGAGGGCCCAGGCCACACCTGTGTTAAGATCGGGCCAAGGGTGGGATAGGGAGGGTGGGAGGGAGGGAGATGCAAGAGGGAAGAGATATGGGAACATATGTATATGTATAACTGATTCACTTTGTTATAAAGCAGAAACTAACACACCATTGTAAAGCAATTATACCCCAATAAAGTTGTTTAAAAAAAAGATCGGGTCAAGACCTCAGGCCTACAGTGGATCCCTTCTTTCATGCCCCGCCTCCCCACTCCCATAGAAATGCACCTCTGCAAACAGACGTGCCAGGAGTGTGAACAATAAAAAGTTTCTCCAAAACTAGGTAGCTTGACAAACAGCCATTTAAATAGTTCCGTCTCATAACTACTGTTGTTTTGAATAGAAAGCAGCACAATCTCTACATGGCATTTTGTTAAAATTCAGCAAAGTTATTAACTGCATACACCTTTTAAAGTAACAATTCTACTTCTAGGTACATGGCCTAGTTATTTTTGCACACATGTGAAATTGTACGCTTTGGGTGTGTGTGTGTGTGCATATTAGCACAAATGTCAATAGAGGATTGTTTTTTAAAGAAATGTACTACATTTTATAAAACAGAACGTCAAGCAGCTGAGAAAACCCTTTATGTCCTAACATGGAATGAGATCCATGCAATGCTGTTAACTGAAATAAGCAAGGTCTTGAGAGAGAGAAGAGTATGTATTTACGTATATTTGCTACCAAAGTCCTAGTCATGAGAAGTACCAGTTGCGTCTGGGGAGGAGGATGCCTGGAGGATAGGGGTGGGAGGGAAATTTCACTGTTTAAAAGTTTTTTGGATATTGCGTTATGCACAGTATTACTTATTAAATAAATAAAATGTAAATGTAAATGTAAAAAAAAGTAGTTTATTGGTTCTTGGCCTCGGCTGTACCCCAGGCAAGTTGTTTTGGGTGTTGTTTTTTTTTAATATTTATTTATTTATTTATTTTTGGCTGCATTGGGTCTTCGTTGCTGCGCGTGGGTTTTCTCTAGTTGCGGCAAGCGGGGGCTACTCATCATTGCGGTGCGCGGGCTTCTCAATGCGGTGGCTTCTCTTGTTGTGGAGCACGGGCTCTAGGCACACAGGCTTCAGTAGTTGTGGCACGCAGGCTCAGTAGTTTTGGTGCACAGGCTTAATTGCTCTGCGGCACGTGGGATCTTCCTGGACCAGGGCTCAAACCCGTGTCCCCTGCATTGGCAGGAGAATTCTTAACCACTGAGCCACTAGGGAAGCCCTAACCTAGTTATTTTTAAAGGAGACTTTTGCTAAAATCAAATGTGGGAGAACATCTAATCTCATATCTCCATTTAAGTCAGGTTTCAATACCATGGATATGGGTTATGGAGTAGTGGAATGAACATGAACTTTGATAGCAAGGTGTGAATTCTGTGCTGCTAGTTATTAGCTATGTGACTTTGGGTAAGTAACTCAACTTCTCTGAGCCCCTGGGAGATGATAATGCCGGTTTCTCAAGAGGTTGCAAAGATGAAATGGGATGGATATTTAACGCTTCTTTGGGACTTCCCTAGTGGTCCAGTGGTTAAGACTCCGTGCTCCTAATGCAGGGGGCCCGGGTTCAATCCCTGGTCAGGGAACTAGATCCCACATGCCACAACTGAAGATCCCCTGTGCCCCAACTTGGACCCGGTGCAGCCAAATAAATAATTTTTTTATTTTAAGCGTCTTTGTTAGGTTCTTTAACACTGGAACTACCTGGGTTAACTCAGGGTTACAGTAAAGATGTTCAGGGAAGATAGGAAAAAGGCAACAGTCACAGCCTCACCTGGACTTGCCTGGGGCTACTGCAGTATCTTCGGGATGGGAGGCAGCCCTGGCTGGTCAATAGCAGGAATTCTTCCCTCTGATACTGTCCATCCTCAGGGTTCAAATACTTCCCATCTCTTTTCTTTGACTGCAGATTAATTGGCTCTGTCTTGATCTCCTTTGAGGCTGAGTAGCTGGACCTATCGCCCTCCTATATGGGGAGGCTTATTCAGTAGAGCTTTTACCCCAGGCCACTTCACAGGCCACTGACTAGTTATAGATGGTGCCCAGGGAGGATGGTGAGGTCACATGGCACCAAGCATGCACAAGGAGGCCCTCTGAAGGAAGTTATGGGCATGCGGGGCCCTGTGGCCGGCAAGCGTCTTGCATGGCTTATAGAGCACAGTGCTGGGCATCCCAACCAGCAGGAGAGCTCGTTAAACAGCTGCTGAAACATCAAAAACACTTAACCTGAGATTCTCAGTTGCTTGTGTGGCTATGACTCAAAGTCCCCACTAGAGGGCAGGAAACTTCAATTTAAGATGATGGATTTTTTTTAAACAGGTGAATAAACTGGATAAATTATAATAATTATTAGAATAATGAATAATCACAGATAACTTTTATTGTATGCATTCTAAGGACCAGAAACTCCCCTAAACACTTTATACGCATTATGTAATCTATTTGTAGTATTCTCTTCACCTAGTTCTTCTCAGAAATTGTAATAACACAATTGTTAGTTAACTTGTTTTTCATTTCTGTCTCTACCACTGGATTGGAAATTCCATGAAGATAGGTGTCCTTAGTTTACTATGCTATACTGATTAGTGAGTCTGAAACATTGTAGTTGGTAATTTTTTTTTTTTTTGCAGTACGCGGGTCTCTCACTGTTGTGGCCTCTCCCGTTGCGGAACACAGGCTCCGGACGCGCAGGCTCAGCGGCCATGGCTCACAGGCCTAGCCGCTCTGCGGCATGTGGGATCTTCCCAGACCGAGGCACGAACCCGTGTCCCCTGCATCGGCAGGTAGACTCTCAACCACTGCGCCACCAGGGAAGCCCGATAAGTACTTTTTGAAGGAATAAATATTGAATGAACTGAATCTTGCCCTCAAAAGCAAAGGTGGGGGCTGTTATTATTATAGTACATGGTGTTTTGTCATTAGTAAAATTTTTTAATTTTATAATATCTCTTTTAAGGTATTTAAAGTTAATTATTAAGTGATTGTCCCACAGTGTTCCTTCAATAGCTTTTGTATGTTATATTTTGGGGGAATAATGTTCTTTTATAGGGAGTGATAGGTATTGTCAAAATTAAAATCCATAACATCCTCCTTTAGAAGAACTTGTACTATTTATTTATTATCTTGATTAAAGGTGTTGTAATTATCTGGACCAATTTGTGAATCTGCATTCAACAAGCTTTTACAGTGCAGACTTCATGCCAGGTACTGGTCCAAGGACTTTACATCTTTACAAAGGTGCTGTTATTAGCCCCATGTACAGATGGGAAAACTGAGCACAGAAAGATTAAGAAATGAGATTTCACAACTATTAAGTGGCAGAGTCAGGATTCAAACCCAGGTGCTGTGGCTGTAGACTCCAGGCACATAATCACTGCACTGCGTCTACAATTCACTTAATGATTTTATACAACCATTGCACTAAGTGGTAATTGCATAGGTAATGTTGGGGCTCAGAGTGGACCACCCCAAAATTTGCTACAGTGGCATAATGATTATTTTTAATTAAAGTTATTTAAGAAATGGCCAATGCAAGAGGGACACTCTGACCCTCCTCTCTGTCACCCTGAAAGCAGGAAATAAATCTCTCATGTGAAAGGTATACTCCCTGCAGCTGGAGGTAGAAAGATACCTTTATCACCAGAGACAGGAATTCAGGCCAAGAAGCCTGTATAAACAAACCCTGTTACTTCCTTAATTTAGTACCTGAAGCCCAAACTCTGTTTAGTTTATTCACTAGTTGAGCACCCCAAACCTAAATTTCTTTGTCCTGTCAATTCCTCACAAATTTATTATTTCTTTGTCTAAAAAGTAGAAAAGGTGCCTGCTTTGCCACTTCTTAGGTCCCATTTCTATGAGACCTCTGTCCACACTAACTTCTTCCTTTTTCTCCTGGTAATCTGTCTAGTGTCAGTTTTATTATTAATACAGCCACAAGAGCTCAAGAGGTGTAGAGCGAGGAATGCACCCCCAGCAACAGTAATAATCCTGACAGGGCACATCAAAACAAATTTAGGAAAACTTATGTGCATTTTTCACAATGAACTTTTAATCCATTTGAAATAACAGTGTTGGGAAAAGAAGGACAAAGACGTCAGAAAATGTCCTTGCCTCCCAAAATCATTTTCTAGACAGGTAGTTATTTTGTCATTACGTGATGAAGAATTATAAACTATAGTCTGCTTTCCAAAAAACCAAACACACAAACCAACTAACACGCAAAGATCAGCCTGCTGTAGGGCAGAGCTCCTGACATATCAACAGAAAAGCCAAATGCAGCACAGGCAGGCGAGGTGCAAACCTTGACTTGTGAACGTGCATGGCCGGCCTTTCCCGGTGTTCCCCAGACCCCCAGGAGCAAAAGGCCCGCCCCAAACGCCGGCACATGCCCGCGTCCCCCTCGGCCACATGCCTGCGGGGCGAGGCAGGGATTCCGGTGCCGGGAGCCCAGTTAGAAGAAGTGACACATTTCCTCACGGCCCTCCTGTTCTCTTTGTGAACAACAAAATGCGTTTTCTAAGAAGTTAAATGAAACTAAGGATCCAGTTGGTGGCCACTGAACAGAGAAAAGAGGGAACAGCAAGTGCACAGTCTCTAAAGTGGAAAAGAATTAAATGTGGTTGAGGACCTGAAAGATGTCAGGTGTAGCTGAAGTACAGTGAACTGGAGGGACTAAGGGGTCAGCAGAGGCCATGCCGCATGGCTGACAGAGTCTTGGTGCTCCGGCCTGAGCCTCTGAGGTGGGAGAGCCGAGTTCAGGACGTTGGACCACCAGAGACCTCCCAGCTCCACGTAATATCAATCGGCAAGAGCTCTCCCAGAGAGCTCCATCTCAATGCTAAGACCCAGCTCCACCCAACGGCCAGCAAGCTCCAGTGCTGGATGCCCCATGCCAAACAACTAGCAAGACAGGAATGCAACCCCATCCATTAACACAGAGGCCGCCTAAAATCATACTAAGTTCACAGACACCCCAAAACACACCACCAGATGTGGCCCTGTCCACCAGAAAGACAAGATCCAGCCCCACAAATCAGAACACAGGCACTAGACCCCTCCACCAGGAAGCCTACACAACCCACTGAACCAACCTCACCCACTGAGAGCAGACACAAAAAACAACGGGAACTATGAACCTGCAGCCTGCGAAGAGGAAACCCCAAACACAGTAAATAAAACAAAATGAGAAGACAGAAATATGCAACAGATAAAGGAACAAAGTAAAAACCCACCAGGCCTAACAAATGAAGAGGAAATAGGCAGTCTACCTGAAAAAGAATTCAGAGTAATGATAGTAAAGATGATCCAAAATCTTGGAAATAGGAGAAAATACAAGAAACGTTTAACAAGGACCTAGAAGAACTAAAGAGCAAACAATGATGAGCAACACAATAAATGAAATTAAAAATTCTCTAGGGCTTCCCTGGTGGCGCAGTGGTTGAGAGTCCGCCTGCTGATGCAGGGGACACAGGTTTGTGCCCCAGTCCAGGAAGATCCCACATGCCGTGGAGTGGCTGGGCCCCTGAGCCATGGCCACTGAGCCTGCGCATCCAGAGCCTGTGCTCTGCAACAGGAGAGGCCACAACAGTGAGAGGCCCATGTACCGCAAAAAAAAAAAAAAAAAATCTCTAGAAGAAATCAATACCAGAATAACTGAGGCAGAAGAATGGATAAGTGACCTGGAAGATAAAATAGTGGAAATAACTACTGCAGAGCAGAAAAGAAAAAAGAGTGAAAAGAATTGAGGGCATTCTCAGAGACTTCTGGGACAAGATTAAATGCACCAGCATTCGAATTATAGGGGTCCCAGAAGAAGAAGAGAAAAAGAAAGGTTCTGAGAAAATATATGAAGAGATTATAGTTGAAAACTTCCCTAATATGGGAAAGGAAATAGTCAATCAAGTCCAGAAAGTGCAGAGTCCCATACAGGATAAATCCAAGGAGAAATGCACCAAGACACACATTAATCAAACTATCAAAAATTAAATACAAAGAAAAAATATTAAAGGCAGCAAGGGAAAAACAACAAATAACATGCAAGGGAATCCCCATACGGTTAACAGCTGATCTTTCAGCAGAAACTCTGCAAGCCAGCAGGGAGTGGCAGGACATATTTAAAGTGATGAAAGGGAAAACCCTACAACCAAGATTACTCTACCCAGCAAGGATCACATTCAGATTCAATGGAAAAATTAAAACCTTTACAGACAAGCAAAAGTTAAGAGAATTCAGCACTACCAAACCAGCTTTACAACAAATGCTAAAGGAACTTTACTAGGCAAGAGAAGAACTTTACTTTACAAGAGAAGGAAAAAACCTACAAAAACAACCCAAAACAATTAAGAAAATGGTAATAGGAACATACATATCAATAATTACCTTAAATGTAAATGGATTACCAAGAGACACAGACTGGCTGAATGGATGCAAAAACAAGACCCATATATATACTGTCTACAAGAGACCCACTTCAGATCTAGGGACATACAGACTGAAAGTGAGGGGATGGAAAACGATATTCCATGCAGATGGAAATCAAAAGAAAGCTGGAGTACCAATTCTCATATCAGACAAAATAGACTTTAAAACAAAGACTATTACAAGAGACAAAGAAGGACACTACCTAATGATCAAGGGATCAATCCAAGAAGAAGATATAACAATGGTAAATATTTATGTACCCAACATAAGAGCACCTCAATACATAAGGCAAATGTTAACAGCCATAACAGGGGAAATCGACAGTAATGCAATAATAGGAGGGGACTTTAACACCCCACTTTCACCAATGGACAGGCATCAAAAATGAAAATAAATAAGGGAACACAAGCTTTAAATGACACATTGAATAAGATGGACTTAATTGATTTTTATAGGGCATTCCATCCAAAAACAACAGAATACACTTTCTTCTCAAGTGCGCATGGAACATTCTCCAGGATAGACCATATCTTGGGTCACAAATCAAGCCTTGGTAAATTTAAGAAAACTGAAATCCTATCAAGCATCTTTTCCGACCACAGCACTATGAGACTAGATGTCAACTACAGGAAAAAAATCTGTAAAAAATACAAACACATGGAGGCTAAACAATACGCTACTAAATAACCAAGAGATCACTGAAGAAATCAAAGAGGAAATCAAAAAAATACCTAGAAACAAATGACAATGAAAACATGATGACACAAAACCTATGGGATGCAGCAAAAGCAGTTCTAAGAAGGAAGTTTATAGCAATACACTCTTACCTCAAGAAACAAGAAAAATCTCAAATAAACAACCTAACCTTACACCTAAAGCAACTAGAGAAAGAAGAACCGAAAAACTCAGTTAGCAGAAGGAAAGAAATCATAAAGATCAGATCAGAAATAAGTGAAAAAGAAATGAAGGAAACGATAGCAAAGATCAATAAAACTAAAAGCTGGTTCTTTGAGAAGATAAACAAAATTGATAAACCATTAGCCAGACTCATCAAGAAAAAAAGGGAGAAGACTCAAATCAATAGAATTAGAAATGATAAAGAAGTAACAACTGACACTGCAGAAATACAAAGGATCATGAGTGATTAATAGAAGCAACTACATGCCAATAAAATGTACAACCTGGAAGAAATGGACAAATTCTTAGAAAAGCACAACCTTCCAAGACTGAACCAAGAAGAAATAGAAAATATAAACAGACCAATCACAAGCACTGAAATTGAAACTGTGATTAAAAATCTTCCAACAAACAGAAGCCGAGGACCAGATGGCTTCATAGGTGAAATCTATCAAACGTTTAGAGAAGATCTAACACCTATCCTTCTCAAACTCTTCCAAAATATAGCAGAGGTAGGAACACTCCCAAACTCATTCTACGAGGTCACCATCACCCCGATACCAAAACCAGACAAAGATGTCACAAAAAAAGAAAACTACAAGCCAGTATCACTGATGAACATAGATGCAAAAATCCTCAACAAAATACTAGCCAACAGAATCCAATAGCACATTAAAAGGATCATACACCATGATCAAGTGGGGTTTATCCCAGGAATGCAAGTATTCTTCAATATACGCAAATCAATTAATGTGATACACCATGTTAACAAATTGAAGGATAAAAACCATATGATAATCTCAGTAGATGTAGAAAAAGCTTTCGACAAAATTCAACACCCATTTATGATAAAAATCCTCCAGAAAGTAGGCATAGAGGGAACCTACCTCAACATAATAATGGCCATATATGACAAACCCACAGCCAACATCGTTCTCAGTGGTGAAAAACTGAAACCATTTCCTCTAACAAGGTTGCCCACTCTCACCACTATTATTCAACATAGTTTTGGAAGTTTTAGCCACAGCAATCAGAGAAGAAAAAGAAATAAAAGGAATCCAAATCCGAAAAGAAGAAGTAAAACTGTCACTGTTTGCACATGACATGATACTATATGTAGAGAATCCTAAAGATGCTACCAGATAACTACTAGAGCTAATCAATGAATTTGGTAGAGTAGCAGGATACAAAATTAATGCACAGAAATCTCTTGCATTCCTATACACTAACAACGAAAAATCAGAAAGAGAAATTAAGGAAACACTCCCATTTACCATTGCAACAAAAAGAATAAAATATCAGGAATAAACCTACCTAAGGAGACAAAAGACCTGTATGCAGAAAACTATAAGACACTGATGAAGGAAATTAAAGACGATACAAACAGGTGGAGAGATATACCATGTTCTTGGATTGGAACAATCAACATTGTGAAAATGACTATACTACCCCAAAACAATCTACAGATTCAATGCAATCCCTATCAAACTACCAATGGCATTTTTCACAGAACTATAACAAAAAAATTCACAGTATGTATGGAAACACAAAAGACCCCGCAAAGCAGTCTTGAGAAAGAAAAACGGAGCTGGAGGAATCAGGCTCCTGACTTCAGACTATACTACAAAGCTACAGTAATCAAGACAGTATGGTACTGGCACAAAAACAGAAATAGATAACAATGGAACAGGATAGAAAGCCCAGAGATAAACCCACACACATATTGTCACCTTATCTTTGATAAAGGAGGCAAGAATATACGATGGAGAAAAGATAGCCTCTTCAATAAGTGTTGCTGGGAAAACTGGACAGCTACATGTAAAAGAATGAAATTAGAACACTTCCAACACCATACACAAAAATAAACTGAAAATAGATATAAGATCTAAATGTAAGGGCAGACACTATAAAACTCTTAGAGGAAAACATAGGCAGAACACGCTATGACATAAATCACAGCCAGCCCAGGGATAGCTTGTGTTGTTTTAAAAGTTCACCTTAAAATGCTTCCTTCAGAGCCTGTACTTCTAGAAGAATTGACAAAGTTGTCATCACAGCTGGAAGAAAACTGGATCCATTCACAGTCACTCTTCAATCAAAGCATGTGTGTCTTAAATTACATTAAAAGTGCTTTGTTGTAAAAATAAACTTAGGTGACTAAATAAAGACTTTTATAATAAAGAGGCTGAGTTTAACTTATAACCTTGTTTTCCAAGTTTCAATGTGAAAAGAAAATAAATACCAGGACTACCAATTAGTCATTCTCCACTTTAAATGCTAAATACTTTCTTGAAATAAAATTATACCTATTTTTTGTTTTAAAGGCATAAAGAATATTCTCAAATGATTTATCTTCTGAGTCTCTTCATATCAGTTACTTGGATATGACTTCTTTTGAACTGTCATCACCAAGCTCATGTTTTTTGAATATTTGTAACATATGAGGTGCACTGGGTGTTTCACGTAGAATACTGCTGAACTAAACTGAAGATCAAACCAATACATAAAATAGTTATAAAAATGCCTTCATGTTATGAGGTAAAAAGGCATGTTTCCTTCCTTGGTGGCCTTCGATGAAAACACAGAGCCGGAAGTTGTGTCAGACAGTGCAGACCTCTTGCATTGCAGAAGAGGAAGCTGCTGAGGTCTGCTCAGGATCTCGGGGACAGATGCAGATTTTCTAACACTGGCCTAGTTAGTCCTCTCTCCATTGCAGCCTTCCTAAAGGAACTTATTCTTTTATTCTTTTATATGAAAGATGCTTTCACAAGGCAACTTGCTATAGGAGGCAGTTGCTAAGATAGGTGAGGCAAGTTCCAAATTCCACTGAAGATACCCTTCAAAGGTTTTTCTTTCCCACTGATGACCTTTTTCATTTGGGAAGAAACTGCTGGCTATACTTTTCTGTCATAACCATTGTGAAGCCAGATAGCTCTGGCACGTTTTTTTTCTCATCATCATCGTTTCTGTGGTTCAAGATTTCAATATGTGAATTAAAAATAAGTAATCCTCAAAAGCACACTGTTCTAAACACTCGTTAGTACACTCAAAAGTAGTGTCAGGGGACTTCCCTGGTGGCGCAGTGGTTAAGAATCCACCTGCCAATGCAGGGGACACGGGTTCGAGCCCTGGTCCGGGAAGATCCCACATGCAGCAGAGCAACTAAGCCTGTGCGCCACAACTACTGAAGCCTGCATGCCTAGAGCCCGTGCTCCGCAACAAGAGAAGCCACTGCAATGAGAAGCCCGCGCACTGCAACGAAGAGTAGCCCCCACTTGCTGTAATTAGAGAAAGCCCGCACGCAGCAACAAAGACCCAACGCAGAAAAAAAAAAAAAAAAGTAGTGTCGGGCTTCCCTGGTGGTGCAGTGGTTGGGAGTCCACCTGCTAATGCAGGGGATGCAGGTTCGATCCCTGGTCTGGGAGGATCCCACATGCCGCGGAGCACTGGGCACGTGCACCACGGCTGCCGAGCCTGTGTGCCACAACTACTGAAGCCCTCACACCCGGAGCCCATGCTCTGCAACAAGAGAAGCCCACACGCAGCAGCGAAGACCCAACGCAGCCAAAAATAAATTTATCTAAAAAAAGAGGTGCTCAATAAATATTTTTTTAAAAAGTAGTGTCATTCATAAAATTCAGCTGGTTGTATTTGAATGCCAATACCATTCTAATTAGGATGTAGTTTTACAGAATAATCTTCAGAAGGAATAGTCCTCACAAGCAGTTGATCAACGGTAACTTTAACTGTCAAAGTGTTTCTGTTTAATGGTGAAAGGTAGAATTAGTAAACTGCTGAAGAAATAAGCCGATCTGGTTTTGTACTTTGTTCTTTTAGAAATGCATATAAACTTAATAAAGCCATTGACTTAAATGTTAACAATGACTTAGGTTCTAACTTTAGAAACTGTATTTCCCCTTACCCCAAATACTATATTCTAAAGATATGGCAAAATTTCAGTATACAATTATGTACTTTGTGAAGGTTGTAAATATCTAAAACAATAAGAGTTCTAAACTGAAAGTGTATTGCTGTGACAAATCTTGAACTGAGCTTTCTCTTTCAGGAGAGAATACAGGAGTTGGGTGTACTGTTTTTATTGGAGATAGTTTTAGACAGTATTAAAGCATCATTTCAACAGGTTAAAAAAAAAATGCAACACAGTTTCAGCCAAGGAAGTTTTGCAATGAAAACAACATGCTACAACCATATGACTCAGCGATTCTACTCCTAGGTAGAGTACCCAAAGGGACTGAACAGAGCTATTCAAAGAAAAACCTGTTCACTGATATTCATAGCAATACTATTCAAAGTAGTGCTATTCACAATAGCCAAAATGTCCATCAACAGATGAATGGATAAACAAAAGTGATGTATTCATACAATGGAATATTGTTCAAACGTAAAAGGAATGAAGTGCTGATACAGGCTATAGCATGGATGAACTTTGAAAACATTATGCTGAATTGAAAGAAGCCAGGCACCATACATATTGTACGGTTCCATTTTCATGAAATATCCAGAAGAGGAGAATCCTTAGAGACAGAAAGCCCTTTAGTGATCAGGAGGAAATAGGGATATAGGGGAAGGGAGAGTAACTCAGTGGGTATGGGGTTTCTGTTTGGGGTGATGAAATGTTTTGTAACTAGATAGAGGTAATGGTTGTACAACATTGTGAATATACTAAATGCCACTGAATTGTTCTTTTTTTTTTTTTTTTTTTTTTTTGCGGTACGCGGGCCTCTCACTGTTGTGGCCTCTCCCGTTGCAGAGCACAGGCTCCGGACACACAGGCTCAGCGGCCATGGCTCACAGGCCTAGCCGCTCCGCGGCATGTGGGATCTTCCCGGACTGGGGCACGAACCCGTGTCCCCTGCATCGGCAGGCGGACTCTCAACCACTGCACCACCAGGGAAGCCCCTGAATTGTTCATTTTTAAAAAGTTTAAAATATGAGTTTTATGCTATGTGAGTTTTACCTCAATAAAAAATACAAATTAAAAAATAAATTTTACCAGTACTTGAAGACTGTAAAATATTCCAGTGAATATTTTGGCGAACCCTACCAAGACGTCTACATTCTTTTGGTTAAAATATAACTTAGCATCAAAGCACTATCATTTGTTTCAACTGCTCTTCGTATTTACTAAAAAGACAGCAAAGATTTAAAAAAACTCCCAGAGGGATATAAATACTCAGATACTGATAAGATTTCTTTGAACACTGTAATAATCTAGTGTGATGAACTGTGCCCCAGTGGTCTATGGAACAATGAATGCAAAAGATATCTCGGGTGAAAAGAGAGTCTGAATTATGCAACATACATTTAAAAAGCATTCTTTTTATTTTCTTGAGTCTTGAAATTGCTTAGTCATTTAGGAATAACGATGGGTGCCTCATACTATGGATTGCTTTTCTCAACATCCATTTCAGTCCTCTGCTATCTTACAAAGCCTGGGAAGCTTTGAAACAACTACATTTCCCAGACTTCCTTGCAGCTAGGATTCTCTTCACCTAGTATAGGTGCTTTGGGTTCCACCCATCAGATGCATTTTCAAGAATTTTTATTGGCAGAGAGGCAGAATGCATGCATCCATTTTGTAAGTGTGGTTCATGGAAGAGATGGTGTGACTTGAAGTCTAGAAGTTGTCCTGGCAGCTTCCTAATTTAGCAGGTGTTTTCCCAGTTCAGTAGTTTGAGCAACAGTGATAACATATTCAGAGTCAGGATTGTTCTGGTTATCTACTGCTGTGTAATGAACCACCCCCAAACTTAGTGAATTAAAACAACTACTTAATATTATTACTCGTGCATTTACTGGGCTCAGGTAAGCAATTCTCCATTGGGGTCTCTGATGAAATTACATTTAGATGTTGGCTGGGCTGCAGTTATCTGAAGGCTCGACTCGGCTGGATGTCCAGGGGGCTCACTCACATGGCCGGCAGTTGATACTGGCTACTGGCTGGGAGTTCACCTGGCAATGTTGACTGAAGCACCTACATTCAGCTTATGCAGCTTCTCCATGTTGCTCGGGATGCTCACAGCATGGTCTTTGGGCTTAAAAAGGAGCACCCAAGGGCAAGCATTCCAAAAAGCAGGAAGCCAAAGTCACCAGAAGCTAAGGGTTATGACAAGAACAGGCATAGCATCACTTCTACCACGCTGTTGGTCAAATGATGTCACACAACCAATCCAGGTTCATGAGGGTGAAAATAAAGACTCCATCTCTTGATGAGGGAGTGGCAAACTCAATGGCAAAAAAGCACGTAGGATGGAAGATATTGTTTATGCCGTCCTTGGAAAACATAATTTGTTACAAGGGTAGAGTGGCTTGGAGGGCTAAAATTACTCTTTCTGCTTTTCTAGCCATTTTATAATCACCCAATTCCTCACGTGAAATCTCCTTCTGCTTGACTTAGCCAGAGTGGGATCTGTTGACTACAACTGGATCCTGACAATACTGGAGGGCAGGACTTCACTGTTCCCAGGCAAATGACATTCCAATATATTACCCTGTATACAACTGAAATACAGCAATGATGCTCTGAGGTTTGAGTATCTGGA
Organism: Delphinapterus leucas; assembly: GCF_059928025.1. Classification (NCBI taxonomy): domain Eukaryota; kingdom Metazoa; phylum Chordata; class Mammalia; order Artiodactyla; family Monodontidae; genus Delphinapterus; species Delphinapterus leucas. The sequence continues at coordinate 102,013,237 of NC_143134.1, read as the reverse complement.
ATTGGAAAGTCTTGATCTTGCCTAAGCCACTTACCAGTAAGTCATCTACCCTCACCAAGCCTCAGGTTCCCCATCTGGAAAATGGAAATGATGATGGTAATAACATGGCACCTAACCACATATAATTACTGTGCAGATTAAATGAATCCAGGTGCAATACTGCCACAAAGCCTAGTCTGTGGAGATGATGCTAGGCGAAGTTTGTTTTGGTTGTTTACTCAGCTCATACTGCCTCCCTGTCTTTAGGAATTGGTTTACCTGCAAACACAATGAAGTTAAGTAGCTGGCCCAAAGGCACACTGCCAAGAGTAGGGAAGATAGGATACAAACCCACATAGTCTGGCTCCATAGTCTATGCTCCTAACTCTTAAGCCTTCTCTTAAACTGAAAATTGAAGTTGATTGCAAGTTATCTAGGTGAGAAGCAGGTGCTGCAAATGGTGATCATGCCATGAAAATGGGGACGGAGATGAGGGTAAGCAAAGGAGTATTTTAGAAGATGGAGAGAACAGCACATAGCAAAGCTCCAAGGAGGAACAGACGTGGGGGGCATTCAAGAAAATGAGAGAAGGCTAACGTGGCAAGAGAACTTTCTCCCCTTGTTCACACTGTGGCCCACCTAGAAGATGATACTCTTTGTATGGGCCATTGGAGTAAGTGGATGAGCTCTTTGTGGTTGGAGGCACCTGCCCTGGGGTCTGTGGGTCTCAATCTTGGGCACACCTGTAATGTATTTGTAGGAAATCTGGTCTAGAATGTAGGGAGCAAGAGGAAAGTCAACCAGGAGACTGGTGTGGTGAGACAGACCCAGGACATGCACAACCTCATAGGCCATGAGAAAGACTTGAATGTTAGTTCGAGGGCGTTGGGAAGCCACTGAAGGATTTTAACTAGGGGGAAGGTGTAAGTCAATTTGCCTTGGGCCTTCAGGAGAACACTGATCACTGAGAAGAGAATAGATGGGAGAGCACGGTATAGAAGCAGGGAGCCAGTTAGGAGGCTGGTGCAGGGGTCTTGGCAAAAGAAACGAGGACAACTGAGACTAAGATGGTGCTGGGGGAGGTGCAGACAAGAGTACGGGTTTGGGATATATTTCAGAGTTGGAACTACCTGGGCTAGAGATGAATTCAATATAAAAGGTGAAGGAGAAAGGATAATAATGTTGCCTCTCTCACATTTTTCTCAAGGGGGATTAAATTGGATTACATACAAGTTCTTCAAAAAGTTAAACATAGATTTACCATATGATCTAGCAATTCCTCTCCTAGATATATATCCAAAAGAACTGAAAGCAAGGATTCACACAAATACTTGTGTATCCATTTTCATAGCAGTATTATTCACAATAGCCAAAATATGGAAACAAGCGAAATGTCTATCAATGGACAAATGGATAAACAAAATGTGTTATATTCATACCACAGAATATTATTCATCCATAAAAAGGAATGACGTACTGATATATGCTCCAACATGGATGAACCTTGAAAACATCATGCTAAGAGAAATAATCCAGACACAAAGGGAAAAATATTGTATGATTCCACTTACATGAAGTACCAAAAGTAGGCAAATCCATAGAGACAATGTAGAATAGAGGTTAACAGGAACTGGGGGTTGGGGGGTGGAAAGGAATGAAGGGTTATTACTGTTTAAGGGGTAAGGAGTTTCTGTTTGGGACAATGAAGGGTTCTGAAAATACAGAGTGGTGATGGTTGTACAACACTGTGAATCTCCTCAATGCCACTGAATTGTACTCTTAAAATGGTTCAAATGGTAAATTTCATGTTATGTATATTTTACCACACAAAAAAATTGATTTTGTACATGGAGTAATTAGCACATACGTGGCCCACAGTTGTCTGGGCTCAGTGAATGAAACTATTGTTTTCACAGGTCTGGCACACACTTGCCTTTTTCAGAGAGGAATCTCTCTCATTCCATAAGGCCGAGAACCTTGAACTTAGGAGTCTGTCTGCCCTGGAGCACTCTTCGACATCCTGAGTCCTTTCCCATCATACCTGGGTCTCCTGTGGACACTGTCCACATGGAACCCCAAGTCACAGTCTACTTAACAGGATGAGGCCCCTCCTCACTGGAACCAGCAAGAAGACATCCCAGGAAGGCCTCCCATCCCTCACCATCTTGCCCTTTTGGTCTTTCTAAGGCTACATCACTAAGCGGTAGAGGTGGGATAATTTCAGAGAGAAATCATTACAGAGAAGAGGAAAAGGTAAAGATCAGGCTATCTTAGGCCTTCCCTGGAGTCTCCAGTGGAAAGAACTCAAAACTTAAGTCCTTCACCATGACAGGATCCACTCGTGTTGCTCACCCACCCCCACATATACCTGGCTCTCCTGGCCTTTGGCTCGCCAACCATCTCCCGTATGGGCTTCTTCAAGTCTCTGAATCTCCGCCCACAAATGATTGGCCTTTATAGTGCCTCCGGTCTGAGTGATCCTCTCTGGAATAGTGCCCTAGTGATTAAGTGACACCTTTGTCACCCAAGTCTTATAGAAGAGCTGGGTCCTTTGAACAGGAGTGGACTTGGATCCTCTAGGCCTAATTTCCTTAAGTTCCCATGAGAGCTGCAGGGATAGTGGTTCCTTTCTTGACTGACCCTGTTAGATTAAACACATGCTTACCTCTCAACACAGACTTTCATTTTCAGGTTCAGTACAGTTTAAACCATATGGAAAAAAGAAAATATTTCTTCAAATAACAGGGCATCTCATCCCTTTCTGGTGTCTGGAACCCCGAGCAAGGTTATTTCTTGCTCCCCTGGTGAGTCCTCCCGAAGAATAAAGCATGTCCTTTCAGTGGTAGCCGTCATCATTTTTCAGGAAGGGCTCCAGCTCAATAACATTTTTCATTTATTTCAGAAGACTCTCTGGAATGGGATACCATTGCCAATGTTTTCTTACACTATTATTACTGTAATTGCAACATAAGGAAAGGGAAGTTTATTCAATAAGTGCTACTGTGCAACTGGACAATTATTTGGAGGAAAAATAGCTAGATTCATGCTTTATCTGAAACTCTCACACTAAAATCAATTCCAAATAGATTAAAGATTTGGGTATTAAAAGAGAGAGAGGAACCATATGAATTAAAGAAGGAATTTAAGCTTCCAAAAGTCAGGCAACCAGCAGTTGGTAGCCTCTCCTGATTCTCATCGGAATACCTACAAAGATACAACCATAGAGCGGGATAACTATCAATATTAAAAGATGAAGACTGATAAAGAAATGCCAAATATAGTAGAAATTGAGTCCAATTTGATGGCAGATGCAACTGGACTAGAATGGAGGGGTCCCTATTGTCTTCAGCTCATGCTAGAGAGGCTCCCTGATTAAAAAGAAAAAGGATGAAGAAGCTCGGGCTATTTCCCACCATTTATCTCTCAACCAGAGACCCAGGGACTCAGAAATCTGGGCAGCTGGCTCTCTAGAGCAGTGGAGAACGTTAGACACATACCAATCTCCAGATACCACCCCAGACTACGTGACTCAGAATATTTAGGGGAGGCACTCAAGCATGGGTGTTTCTTTTAAAACTCCCGAGGTGGGACTTCCCTGGTGGTGCAGTGGTTAAGAATCCACGTGCCAATGCAGGGGGCACGGGTTCGAGCTCTGGTCCGGGAAGATCCCACAGGTCACAAAGCAACTAAGCCTGTGCACAACTACTGAGCCTGCGCTCTTGAGCCCGCGAGCCACAACTACTGAGCCTGCATGCCACAACTACTGAAGCCTACGCGCCTAGAGCCCATGCACTACAACAAGAGAAGCCACCGCAATGAGAAGCCCACGCACTGCAACGAAGAGTAGCCCCCACTTGCCGCAAGTAGAGAAAGCCCACACCGAGCAACGAAAACCCAACACAGCCCCAAAATAAATTAATTAATTAAAAAATAATAAATAAAACTCCCAAGGTGGTCTGAATGTGTGGCCAGATTGAGAACCAGTCTTTTGTGTATATTTCTCAGATACCATTCTATAGGGCAGGAAGGTAATCAAGAGATTCTGTCTCCCCCTTTTGGCCAGTCTGGCTCTTTTGCGACATTTCTTTCCTTCCTTACAGTCTGGGATGGCCCTCTTCACTGTTTCTCCTCCTATCATTTTGATTTCACTTCTTCTGTTTTCAACATTACCTTCTTACTTCTGCCTGCCCCTTAAATATTGGTCTTCCTAGAGCTTGGTATCTTGAAATATCCTCCTAAATTAGAAATTTCATTCAATTCTAAGACTTCAGCTGACACATATGGACTGAAGACTTCAATTCTTATACAGCAGGGTGAACATTTTCACCTTCATAACCCTCTTCCTGGAGTATATACCCTCCCACTGATGGAGCCCTACCCAACCCAAGCCAGGATAACTGCAGAGGTCTTGAGGAGGTGGGGGAAAGAGAGTCTTTTTTTTTTTAAATAGTGGCACAGAAGTTATGTTAAAAAGTAGTCTTGTAGAATCCCCACTAGCCTAGACCATTCATCCCCTCTCTCAGTAGTTAGAACATAATGATGTACCAGATGCCAAGAGGAAGAAGTTAGATGCTGGGACAAGAAAGGAGAAAGAAGAAAGTAGAAGTGCATGGAGGAGACCACTCTTCTGCCCATTAAACATGAACTTGAACAAGCTAGTGGGGACTGAAAAGGGAAAAGAAAGCAACTTTGGACCATCTCTCAATTCTCTATATGCGTGACTATCTAATGATAAAACTTTTCCAATAATGAACTGTATCATTTTCACAAACAATGACATCTGCTTCTCTCTACCAAGCTTCTAACTCCCTCCTGATGACCCAACAATCATAGGTACCTCAAACATAACATCTAAAATACATCCCTCCTCCTCTCCCTTGCCCCAATCTTCTCCTCTCCTGTGCCATCTCTGTGACTGGAACTACCATTTCTCTACCTGATATGGGTTAAATTGTGTCCCCACCCCCAAATCCATATGTTGAAGTCCTAACCCTAGTACCTCATATGTGACCTTGTTTGGAAATAGGATCATTGCAGATATAAATAGTTGACTTAAGATGAGGTCATTAGAGTGGATCCTAATCCAATATGACTAGTGTCCTTATAAAAAGGGGAAATTTGGGCACAGAGACATGCACACAGGGAGAACACCATGTGAATATAAAGGCAAAGATCAGGTGATGCTTTTCCAAACCAGGGAAAGCCAAAGGTTGCTAGCAAACCACAAGAAAGAAAGTGAGAGGCACGGAACAGATTCCCTCTGCAATGCCCAGAAGGAACCAACATTGCTGACACCTTGACCTTGGACTTGCAGCCTTCAGAACTCTAAGACAATGAATTTCTGTTGTTTAAGCCAACCAATTTGCGGTACCTTATCACAGCAGTACATACCACCCAGCAAAGTATATAGCATATATGTATACGGCGAAAAACACCCAACAGACTTTCACCCTCCATCTCTCATCCAATGTCCTATGGCTAAATACCATCCAGTTATTCTCCAAGATGTCTCCTAAATTCAGCTACTACTGTTTCCACTGCCTCTGTAGATATTTTGGGTAATTGGGTAATTATGTTAGGAGAAGATAGAAAACTTAATCTGCCAAATGGAGCCAGGATAGGCTGAAGCTGGTGTAAGAGAGAGGGTTTAGGATTCAAAGCGGTTACAGACATGGTGGGGCTAGCAAGCAGAGGGGGAGAGCGCACGTAGCTGTGGGTAAGATAAACACCAACTTAACTGGTTGGGAAAAGCTGAGACCACAGAGCCTACGTCAAACGTCAAAGAGGTGGGGCTGGCTAGAGGCCAGGGCTCCCCTGGCTCTGTCCCCGCAGTGACTTTGGGGCTGGGCTTTCTCCTGAGTTGCACACTGGGCGGTGAGTGGAGGTCTCAGGGGTACCTTTGCTACTGGGTCTCCCTCTGCCCGGATGCTGGTGCATATTCCTGAGGCTCCAGCTCCTTTTCCAACTGCCAACCGAACAGGCAGGTTTGCTGACAAACATCCTGTTCCAGTTCCAAGGGGTGTGAACCAAGGCGGGCACTTGGCATCCCCCAGCACTAGCTCCAGCTCTGCCAGGAAACAGAAGGCTTCACTGTGGCTCCTGGAATCATATTCTACACTTTCGGATCAAGCAGTGAAGGACCTGGAATAGGATACTCCTTGGACCCCAAAAGGCTCCAAGCAGCTCTGCTTGTCCTTCTCTCTGTCCCCGGCTCCTCCCCTCACTCCCTGCCCATCAATTTCTCACTTTCACTCCCTCCCTGCCCCCTCCCTCCTCCTGCTGCCCCCCACCCCGTGCTCACTCTTCTCTCCCCCCATTCATCCCCCATGGCTATCACCTCCTTCCTCCATTCTTAATCCCCTCTTTGCACCCCTTCCTTCCCTCCTCCCCCTCCAACTTTTCCTTCTCTTTCCCGCCCGCTCCCACCCTTCTCCTTCCCCCAATTTCTCGCTCTCCCTCCCTTGCTCTTCTCCTGATCTTTCCACCTTTCTCCTCACTTCCCTCTCCCCCCTCCTCTCCCTGAGCCCTACCACCTCCCCCACCAGCCCTGCCCATCAGTGTTTGCTTTGCTCCCGGAACCGGATGAAGGGGTTGCCCTGCCCATGCCCTGCCCTGCCCCACTTCTGGCAGCTGGGGTCTCCCTTCATGGCCGACGGCTCTGGGACTCAGGCCCCAGGGAAAGGGCCCCTGCTCAGCATGCAGCTCCTGCGAGCGCAGTACGCAGGCCTGAGACGGCAACAGAAGGCCCAGGCCCACGTGGTGGTGCTCCCGAAAGGTAAGGCTGGGCAGGTGCTGGGGGCAGAAGGGAAGGGCACGAGGGCCTGGCTGTGGGCAGAATGCGTGGCTGAGCCGTGGGCAGCGCAGGGCCAGGGCTCTGCTGGCCTCCTGGTGGGGAAGGGCAGGGAGGCGGGCTGGCCTGTGCAGGGCCTTTCCGCTGGGGCCTCAAGCCGTGATGTTCCCAACAGCTCGGGCGCTGGCCAGAGGAAGCGCAGGGCTCAGGGACCCAGGAGGCACCCAGGCTCTCGGAGCGAGCTCTGCACCCCCTCAAACAGCAGCTGGGGAGGGGCGCTGAGACACAGAAGCCCCGCCTCCAGGGGAGCAGCCTCCTTCCTCTGGGAACTCAGACTTATTCCAGGAGGAAGTTAGGAGCACAGGGCTGAGAAAGCAAGCGATGGTCAAATCCCGGCCCTTCATCCTCTAACCGAGAGGGCAAGTCAAGAGAGGTAGGAAGACCCCCTGAAAGGTCAGGGCTGTGCTCTGGGAACTTCTGTGGCTGTTTATACAGTTCAGGACTCACTGAGCAGCCCACCCCACTCTCGGCGAGTCTGGGAAGGAACCAGGGGCCAGAGGGTCCTCACTGTCTGGGACAGGAAGGGCACTGCCTTGGGCTAAAGGCACCCACCTCTCATAACTTGGGCTGTTGCCAGTGAGTGGGGTCCATTTGAACTGAACTGGCACAGCCGAATAGCCCCCTCTCTCTGCAGGGCAGAAGCTGGGAGTTTCCTAAAGCCCTAGTCCATCCTCAGGGGTATTCACTCATTCAGTTACTCAGCAAGCATTAATTAAACTTGTATCGAATGAACGCAGATTTAACACACCTGTGGTTCAGACTCACCCATCCACGTGATGGGTATGCCCCCAAAGACATCTCAAACTCAGCACGCCCGTAGAATTGACCACCCCTGCCCCACCCCTCCCTGCTGCCCCTTTCTCCTGCATCCTAGAACTCAAACCTCCCTCCTCCGTGGTCACCCCTTGACGAGTTACGTCATGAGTTACAACAGGGTAATGCGAGGGGGAGTGCTCAGGCTCTGCTTCCCCAGGGAAGACTGCTCACCCGCAGGCTCAGTCAGAGTCTTTCAGGGCATTTCTAGCAGTTTGCAAGCCCACATTGTTGCTCTAACTGTGAGAAGTAGTGTGCTCTCTGATGGAGTGCTCCTGTACTTTGTCTCTGGAGAAGGGCCTGAACCTGAGTCCCAGCTCTGCCACTGAGTTGCTCTGTGCAGATTTGAACGAGTCATGTACGTTACTGTCACTCAGCTTTCTCGCCTTTCAGCTGGGAATAACTGTAGCCCCCAAAATAGAGAGAGGGTTGTGGTGGGAACTAAATAAATTCATACGTATAAAGCTCCTTAGGGCTTTCTGTGCTAATTGGCTGAGGACCAGATCCTTACGTCACACGAGTCTGAGTTAGAAGGACACTTGAAGCACTTGGACTGGGTGTGAGGAGTAAGGTGGTTCTCCAGGGAGAAATCAGAGTAAGATTACAAAAATGAGGTGAAAATGATGCTGGGGGAGGGGGCAAAAAAGCAATTTTGCCTGCACATTGGCAACAGGCTGGATGGTGGTACCATTCACCGAGACAGAGAATATAGGAGAAAAAGATTTCTGATTAGGAAGAGATGAATTTGTTGGTGAATATGCTGCATTTGAGGGAGTTGTCTGTAAAACTTCCAACCAGCCTGGATCTCAGGAGAGAAATGTGGGCTGGAGATATAGATTGGGGGGTCATCAACATATTGGTAGTAGTTGAAGCCATGGGCACGGATAAAATTGTGGAGGACCAATGTGTAAATTGATAAGAGGCTGGGATGACAATTAGAGTTCTACAATACTCAAATACTGAAGGGACAAGCAGAGGGATAGTCAGGGAAGATAGCAGTCAAAATGGTAGCAGACAAATATTAGCCCGAAAAAGGGAATTCACACATGCTGAATCTTGGATGAACCTACATGAACCTTGAGGACATTATGCTAAGTGAAATAAGCCAGTTACAAAAAGACAAGTGCTGTAATGATCTACTCATATGAGGTACTTGGAGTAGTCAGATTCACAGAGACAGAAAGTAGAATGGTGCTTGCCAGGGTGGGGGAGGTGAAGAGTTGTTGTTTAACGGGTACAGTGTCAGTCTGGGAAAGATGAAAAAGCTCTGGAGATCGGTTGTGCAACAATGTGAATGGACTTAACACTATTGAACTGTACACTTCAAAATGGCTAAGACGGTAAGTTGTATGTTGTGTGTCTTACCAGTTCATTTTTCTTAAACGATAGGGGAAAACCAGGAGATATTAATGCCATGAAGCCAAGCAAGTAGAGGGAGTTTAGGGATCCTCCATGTCCCTAAAGAGACTCAGGAAGACAGAGTGGCCATTGAGATTGGCTCCCACTAAAACTAGATCTCAGTGTCTTAAGGCACTGGGTTGTATCTGGAAGGGCACGTACTCCGGGAGCTGATTAATGGAAGGAAGCCCTCTGGAATTAGCTTTCTTCCTCCTTAGTGTTATGGAGTGAATTTAGGTTCTAGAGATGCAGTGGCAGGTGTTCCGGATTCCTAGCACTAGAGTTCAAGGGCTTCCTTCTGGCTTTATTCCTTCAACACCATCTCTCCACTCACACCATGTACTCTGTCACCTAGGGGCCTCCAGCAGGGACAAATGTCAGAATGCTCAAGGGAGCTTCACTGCATTTCAGAGGGAATTCCAGGCTGGCCACAGGTCTCCTTTCTATAGGACAATGCCTTTCAGTCATTTCTCCAACCCTCAATGCCACCAAGAGTTGACAAGAAACTATCATGTTCCACAAGGTGGTAAAAAGATGTCCCTGAGAAGGAAGAAAGACATCGGTCTGCCTTCTCATCCCTGAAGCCAGTTCAGGGAAGCAGTAGGTGCTCCAAACATGTTCCCAGAACAGTGGCTATGGTTCAGAAAGATAAAGACCAGTCCTCCAAAAGGAACTGCCTCAAAACACAGTTCCCCTCTCCTCTGCCTTGGGTGCTAAACCCATTATCAGAATCCCACAACACAAAACCCTGTAAGTTAAGAATAACCCTTTCCACTGGTCAGTGTATGTGAATCACACATGTGGGTGAACACATGTTGTGCCCTTGGTCCCTGTTATTCTTTTAGTCTGAAATGCGAGTCCCCTAGTTCTTCCTAGGGTTCACTCCCTCACTGCAGTCAAAAACTGAAGTCTCCTATTAAATTCTATCACACTCGAATGTTTTTTTCCATAGCATTGATTACCACCAGAAACTTTATTATAGTATGTTTATTTGCTTATTCTTTTTCTACTCCACTAGACCACATCATGAAGAGGTAGATTTTGTCTCAGTGTTCATTACTGTATTCCCAAGACCTAGAATAAATAATGCCTGGCACATTATAAGGGCCTAATAAATATTTGTTGAATAAATGAATAATTGTGCATGAATGTGTGTGTGTTAGAGAGAGATAATGCAGTGTGTTGGGTACCTGGCTTCCTTGATATATTTGGCATGTCCTTCCTTCATCTTGAAAGCTCCGAGACCCCCAAAATGAGAGCCACCCATGTACTTTGCAGTGGTGACCCTGCTGGTGCCTTGCTTTCTCAGGAGGGAACATGCCTGCTCCTGCTGAGGCCATGGTCAGTGCTGTTTGGATTAACAAGGAGAGAAGGCATTCACTGTCCCTAGAAGAGGCGGATCCGGAGGCAGAGGAGATGCTGGAGGAGGCTGACAGAGGCTGTCTCCAGGCCCCCGAGTCTCCATGGCACACGCACCTAGAGATGCACCGCTCGGTCCAAACCTTCCACCAGGAAACCAGTCATCAAGTAAAGCACAAGGACAAGTTCATGGGGTCTGAGCAAAGGCTCCCAGGCTTGTTTGAAGACACTCAGATGACTCAGCAAGGAAGCACGATCCCAGAGGCAGCCCAGCATGAGTGTCAAGTGGGCGATACCCAAACAAAGGCAGTGGGATCTGGCTTAAGCATTGGCGCTCAGGGCCCTCCTCCCATAAAGAAGCCACACAGGTCTGGAAGACCAGCTCACTATCCATTTCCCCAGAGGAAAACTCCCAGGATCTCCCAGGCGGCCCGGAACCTGGGCTTATATGGCCCAGCCTGAAGGTTTCCACCCAAAGGTCTCAACCTTGAGGCCATCTATGGCCTCACCTAAGAACTTAGGAGGCAGAGGCACAGCTAGGGCCTCTAGCTGGGAGCAGAACTGGACTACATCAATCGTCAGGATGGTGGGACATGAACTTTGCAGTGGGCACGTAGACTTGTCCTTCAAAAAAAAAAAAAAAGAGAGGTTGCCCAGACCAGACTGCTCACAGCTCAGGATGAAAGAGTGCTGTCTGATCAGTGCAGCCCCATTCTGCTTATATAAGAAGACATTGCTATGGACATCGACTCAGTCCTTAGAATTAGAGAATTTTGAAACATTAGACAGAGACCCTAGCCAGGGGATGCCTTTGCAGTGCCCTGGAGTCGACAGGCGTGGGCCATCTTGTTTTCAGTAACTTCTGAGGATTTCTCACATTCTGGAGAAGAGAGGGGCTCTGAGAATTTCCTTTTTCTGGTCGCTATGCCTGGAGGCCAGCTCACTTACAAGTCTCTACATTCATTGGTAGTGACCACACCATTTTAGCTTGAGCCTCCCAAAGTATGGTCACCCTGGGTAAAAAGGGTCAAAACAATCCCACCTACTGTTCTGTGTGTTTAAGTGTCTTTAGGAAGGGTTGGTCATCTCTCCCCTCTCATTGAGACTGCACATTCCGGTCTCATTATAGATTTATTTCCTTTCATCCTTCTCTCTCCATCCTTTCCTTCCTTCCTTCCTCCCTCCCTTCCTTTCTTCCTATTTGCTCTCTTCTTCCCTTCTTCAATCTCTCTGTCTCTCTCTCTCTCCAAATTAAACACTGCCCATCATTGAAGATATATAGTAATAGAAGCCTGAAAGAAGAAGATAAAGAAATGTTCCTGCTTGGGAAGTTTGTGTTCCTCAAAAGTTGCTGCCTTTTCAGCCAAATTTGAATCATTCAGATCCTTCCTGGTATATTTTAAACCAAAGACAAAGTGAAGCAGGTATTACTTGGGTGGTGGGGAAGAAATTATCTTACCTGGTTAATGTTTAACTTTAATAAACACACCTAAAGTGACTTTTCCTCATGCCAGATTCTCTCTCTGTAAAGTTTTACCCACATCTTCCTTTTGTTCCCATGGTGATCCAGTCTTGCCCACCCACATCGAGAGATGTTACCTAGGAGTGTCATTTCCTGTCAAAATATGTATGTGCCTTCTCCTTGGGCCATCCCTGAAATTCCCTCCAATTTGGGGATTCACTGTGATTCCTTTTGTGAACAATAAGAGCCAGTTGTTAATTTTTTTAATAGTCTAATGAAAAACAAGGAAATTTTCTGAAAAAACTTTTCCTTTGCTTTTGTTTTAAAGAGGCTTCCCAGAAGTAACTCCTCTTTCTACAGTGTATCAATTAGGATAGGCTATGTTTTGCTGAGTAACAAACAACTCCCAAACCTCACACAGAAGCTTTTTTTTCCCCACTCATGAAAATTCCACTGTGGATTTGGGCCAACTTCCAGGGCAGCTCTCCTACATTGTTACTAACAATTCAAGCTGCTTCAATATTGTGGCACCACCATATCAATACTGGTTTCCCTAATCACTGTAGCCGAAGAAAGTGCATTAAAAGTCACATACTGGCTCTCAAATCACTTTGCTTATGTTTCATTGTCCAAAGCAAGTAACACAGGCATATCTCCACTTCAAGGGTATGAGGAAGTGCATTCATTTCATGTGCCCACAAGGAGAGAAGGAATGGAAATATGGATGAGCAGAACTAATGGCTAACACAGGTAGAGAGGGGCCAGGTCATAGTACAATATTAGATTTTATTTTGAATACAATAAGTAGCCATTAAGGGATTTACATATGAGACCAAAATGATTGGATTTGCAGTTCAACCAGATGACTCTGGTTGTTCTATGGAGAATGAGTGGATGGTCATGTTAAGAGGCAATGTCAGGGGAAATTACGGCCAGGGGAAGTTCAGTGGGAAAGATGTTGTTAGCTCAAGCAAGAGTGGGAGCAGAATGGTGCTTTGTGAACACCTAGAGGGGTGGGATAGGGAGGGTGGGAGGGAGACGCAAGAGGGAGGAGATATGGGGATATATGTATATGTATAGCTGATTCACTTTGTTATAAAACAGAAACTAACACACCATTGCAAAGCAATTATACTCCAATAAAGATGTTTAAAAAAAAAAGTGGGAACAGAAAAAGGAAAAAAGTAGATACATTTGATATACATATACTTTGGAGATAGAAACAATAGGATTTACTGAAGGAAAATTACAAGTTCAGTTTGAAGGATACTGAGTTTGAGGTGCTCAGAGACACACCAACAAAGATATCAAATAGGCAAGTGGATAAATGAGACTAGAGTTCTGGGCTAGACATAAGAATTGAAGTGTCATGAGTATGTAGAGGTACTTAGAATGAGAAAGGATGGATTCACCTATGCAGAGAATAGAGAGAAGACCGGGTCCAGAATGAGTCCTGAAAACTCCCAATTTACATAGTTGAAAAATCTCTAAGGATTTTTCCAATTCTTACTGAGAAGAGGTGGGGTCAGGGAGGAGGAGACAGTGAGGGACACTGAAGAAGAGTGACCAGGAGAGAAGGGGAGCCCGGGATGTGGGGTCTCAGACCTCAGAGGCAAGAGACAGTGCAAGACTTTGCCCAGGTCACTCCCCTAACTGCAAACCTTCTACAAATCCCCATTTTCTAGAGTCCACATTCTTCTGTCTGGAGTTGCTTTTCCTGAAGCACTGGCCAGAGTCCAAGAGGCAATGCCGGATATGGGAAAACTTTTCAGCCAAGGGCAGGCCAGTTCCAGTCAGAGCCAGCTGACAGCTACCAAGGCTGAGGGTGTGTTTGCCCCAGAGACATAGCCTTCTCCTGTGATGGGGTCATTCTCGTGCCTGGGGTGGAGCTGAGGATTAAGTGTTCCCTGTGGTAGAGCTTGAAGGGAGAGGAGCAAGAGGAAGGCTGCTTTTGAATCCTCCCACTCCCTTCCCACAAGGCTGCTTCTGCCAGGAGCATTAGACCAGAGCAATCTCTGTTTCTCAACCACACTCACATGCTTCTCCCAACCCATGGGTGGTCAAACATGTGGGGCAAAGGGCTCAGATTATGTCTGGGCTGTCACGCCACCCACTCTGATCGTCTCCCCCGACAGGACTGGAGCTAACCTTCTTTTCCCACACTCTCCCCAGGGTTGGCAGAAGGTTTTCCTAAACTAGAGAATAACCAGATCACATTGTAAATCCTGCCTCTGGCAGCTTACCTCAGGGTCACCCAGCCTTCCAGCCCACAGTGAGGACCTGCCCCCAGGGCTGCCGTCTTGCTGGGCTTGAAGATAGGTGTACCTGGGCTCCAATCTCAGCACTGCCATTGGTAAACCTGACCCGAGCTGAGTTACTTAACTCTCAGAGCCACAGATTCCCCAACTGTAAAATGAGGCGATAATAGCCCCTGGGGTGTGGGGCTGAGGAAGGGAGGATCCTTCTCATTAGCTGTCCTTTTTTTTTTCTTTTTGTGTTACGCGGGCCTCTCACTGCCGTGGCCTCTCCCGTTGCGGAGCACAGGCTCCGGACGCGCAGGCTCAACGGCCACGGCTCACGGGCCCAGCCGCTCCACGGCATGTGGGATCTTCCCGGACCGGGGCACGAACCGGTGTCCCCTGCATTGGCAGGTGGACTCTCAACCACTGCGCCACCAGGGAAGCCTGACAAATTCTATTTTGACGGAATGGGCATGACCCTTTTTCTTTAGGGATATGAGGCTGGCAGGAGGCTGCCCTTGGGACTGATATTCTCTCCTTGACCAAACTCTAGCTAGGCGCCTCTGAGTCCTTTCCCTCTGACTAGCCCTCAACCTAGAGGACTAGAGCCAACATGAACATGGCTTCTAAGAGGTCAAGGCAGCATCCCCAGGATGACCCAAGCCCCCCCTTAAAGAAATCACAACAATGCCAAAAGAATTTGCTATTTTGTTCCAGCCAGCACCTGAAGGAAGATAGGCTCCCTGTCTCCTAGTCTCTGTTGGAGGGTAGGAACCTAATTTTGATAGGTACCAGTTAGCAAACCCGGATGGGTTTCACATGGACCAATCCCACCTTTCCTAGTTTCTGTAATTTTCATCTCCCTGACTTGAGTCCCTACTTGCCTCCCTCCCTACTCCCGCATTCTCCCTTTAAAACACACAGCCACCTCTGTACCAATGGAAGTTTTCAGCTCCCTATTGCAGTTGTATGCTAGTGATGAAAATCTGTACTTACCATTTTAAGTAGTGTCCCGCTTTGTTGACCTTTGACAGGACATATCTGTGTAGAGGCGATTCCCTCTTCCCCTACCCACGGAGTGAACACCAGAAGGAGAGGCAGGAAGGTCAAAGAGGTTTTGTTTTTTTTTTAAAAGTTGGTAGTATTTGCAAGAAAGGGGGCGGGGCAACACATTATTCCCCAAGTTGGATGGTTGTTTGGCAAGTAGGCTTGCCCCAAGAGATGAAGAAAGACCTCGGTGGGAAAATGTCAGTATAGAACCACCAGGAAGATAAGGTGTTAAGGGTAATCACGGCACATAGGTGCAGAAAATACCGCCCCCCACCCCCGTCCCTGTCCACAGGCCTAAGTTGGGCCAGCAGAGGGCAGATAAGACGGTGGCCACAGACGAAGAGAGATGGACCTCTATGGCAGAGTTTCTCGTCTGCAGGAGCCCGTGGGGGGGGGCGCCACCTGTCCACACCGAGCCTGCAGACCCTCAGCGAGGTCGGTGTAAACGGTCAAGGCCAAAGAGACCAAAACTACGCCACAGCCAGTCCACACAAGCTCTCTGTGTCCTTCTAGCCTAAAGCCAAAAAGGTGTGGCGCACAGAAGGGGGAGGGTTGTGTGAGCGAGAAGACCACGCCCCTCTCTCTAATCTTAAAGGTATAAATCAAGGCTGTGCTTGGGGGTGGGGAGGTTGGTGGGATCTGACTTGAATATGCGAGACACTTTTAAATTCGAGTCGTTTCAAGTCTTAAGAACTGGGATGAAAGAGCTTTAATGATGGGGAGTACCTGATAAGTTAGGGAATCAGGCTGAGCTGGCATGAGGGGACCCTGCCCCCTAGCGGGGATGGATTAGAATTGACAGCCAGGGACTTCCCTGGTGGTCCAGTGGTTAAGACTCCTCGCTCCCAACGCAGGAGGCCCCGGTTCCAAACCTGGTCAGGGAACTGGATTCACATGATGCAGCTAAGAGCCCCCATGCGCAATTAAAGGGCCCGCGTGCCACAACTAAGACCCGGTGCAGCCAAATAAATAAATATTAAAAAAAGGATCCCGCATGCCGCGGAGCGGCTGGGCCCGTGAGCCATGGCCGCTGAGCCTGCGCGTCCGGAGCCTGTGCTCCGCAACGGGAGAGACCACAGCAGTGGGAGGCCCGCGTGCCGCCAAAAAAAAAAAAAAAAAAATAGCATTTGTCTCCCAGCCATCTCCAGCTTCTCAAATGTGGGCGGACATCATAATCACCTGGAGGGCTTGTTAAACTACTGATGGCTGATCTCCATCCCCTCAGCTTCCCACTCAGCAGTTGTGAAGGGGCGGGGCAAGAATTTGCATTTCTAACAGGGTCCCGGGTGATGCCGATGCTGCTGGTCTGGGGAACACACTCTGAGAACCACTGCTCTTGGGACATATGGCTGACCTACAGACCTGGCAGTTCTTAAAATGTGGGGTTCTTTGTGCCTTTGGTTTTCAGCTGTGGATTACTGATTACCATTTGGGGGAAAAGAAGGATTCCATGGGCACCACACCTCTCCTATTGTAGTAGCTATTCAATAATCTACACCCCCCGTCCCTACCTCACCTCCAGGCTGTACTAGACTGAGGGGGGCTGTAGGCAGAGACAGGAGACTATCACCATCCTCACTGTGTCTCAGCTAAGTGAGAGGACTCTGCTTCTGCTTTTCAGTAGGAAATTAATCTTACAGTAGACCCGCAGTGGGAAGGGAGATATTCCCCTCCAGAAGCTGAGCTGTTGATTGGGTGCAGATACCAAAATCCCCAGCCACTTTTTAATCCAGAACTTCCCAACATCTGGATTCCAGACAAACGCAGGAAATGCGGCATCCTGCCCAAGGGTCCCTCCAGGCCCCTCCGTAAGCATTCAGGCTGCTCGGAAAGCGCCTCCAACACTCCTGCTGCACCAGCTGACCCCAATTTAAGCCACTGGCTAGGAAGATGGCTTCTTCCATGGTCCCTTGCTCTCCAATAAATTAGGGCTTTGTTAGCACCTCTGTGTGTATATGGAGAGGAGCTCCGCCACCGTGGCCGATGGAGGAGGTTGGTGGAGGGAAGGGCGCTAAGAGTCTAGTTCCTCCCCTCCTTGGGGAGCTGGAGTCAAGTTCTGCCTCTGAATATCACACCGATCCACCGTGTGAGAAACAGTGCCTCACAGGGGCATTGCCATGACCACTACCTAAGATGTCTGGTCTCTTTTTTGACCTTATATATTATTTTGAAAAAACAATTTTTTTAACTGGGTTTTCTTGGGTTTTGAGAGAGGCGTCGGGAAATTCTTTCAGCTTCTGGACAAATGTGAAATATTTTCTGGTGGTACCTCTAGGATTAGGTCCTTCCTGAGGGGATCCTTCTTTGGGGTGACTGTCCTATTTAAGAACTCTGCATCTCAACTTGTGAGTGGGGTACCCCAGATTGAAGGCCAATAGTTCTAACACGGTTATATAACTTGCTCAAGGTGACACAGCTAGCAAATTGCAAAAGGAGAAGCAAACTCAGGCAGCCACACTCTAAACTCTTAACTCCTATTCAATTAAACAGGGAAGCCATTAGTCGGAGCTGGCTCTAATGCCTGGTTGGCCTGCAGGAGCAAACCAAAATCTATGCCCATCAATGCCTCAAGGCTACAGAATGAAAGCTAAGGGCAACCAATCCCAAGCAGCCAACTAGGCTTTAAGCTACAGCCAATTTCCTTGCTTTGCTTTGGAGTCTTCGCTATAAAAGTCTCTCCCCAGCTCCTGTGGATGGAGTGTGCCTAACCATTTCCGGTTTGGTGCAGCTTGATTGGAATTGATTTTTGCTCAAATAAACGAAGGCACATTAAACATTTTAAGAGTTTATCTTTTAACACTACTATGTTAAACCACCTCCTTCTGACTCCTTCCCCTTCATTTATTTCTGTAAGCATCATAGCTGGGAAATCCCCTTCCAGTGCTGATGGTGAAACTGGTGCTTCCATCTGGAGGCCAGAGAGAACTGTTTGACTTTTTCCAAATACTCTTCCTAAAACTAACCTTTCCCCAGCCTTTGAGGCGTTGGTTATCCCTACTCTGCAAAAACAGCCCTTTAGGTCACTTCCTTATTGTTGAGAAAGACCCAGTTCACCACCTTCAATTTTTTCCATCTGCATATAAATTCCTAAAGTCTTTTACCGGCTGCAATTGTGTTTCTCCCACAGCTAATGAATAATATGCTTCCTAGAAACAGTGTTCAAGGGACTGAACTTTTAATATTATGTCTTGGCCTTGGATTTGCGGCAATTACATTGTTTTCCCCTCAACTTCCATCCAGAAAGATGATGCACCCACTATGTATTAGTGATCCTTTTGTCTCTCCTTTGTTCACCGATGAATCCACCCCCTGAATTCCCAAGTCCAGGACGATAACCAAGACTTGACAGCATGTCAACCCCTTTGTCCTGGCCGAGAAATACTGGGTTGGCCAAAAAGATTCGTTTGGGTTTTTCTATAAGATGTTACAGAAAACCCAAACTTTTTTTGGCCAACCCAATAGATGCAGGAAAAAGCTGGTGGTGGCAAAACTGCATCTTCTGCCAACCCAAACTCCAAGTGTTTGTAAGATGAGCCTAAGCCAGCCCTCAAAATCAATATCAAGTCCAGATCCAGGTTAGCAAATCTCCCAGGGCAGGAGCTGCTCCCCTTCCTAAGAAATGCAGGTACTTTTGTGGTTGGTGGGTCCTGAGTGTCAACCAAAAAAAAATTAATAATTATGATAATAATGCAGGAGCCTGCAAATAAGAAAAGGGTTTATATGGGGTCTTAAGAATTGCAGTTTGGGGGCTTCCCTGGTGGCACAGTGGTTGAGAGTCCGCCTGCCGATGCAGGGGACACGGGTTCGTGCCCCGGTCCGGGAAGATCCCACATGCCGCAGAGCGGCTGGGCCTGTGAGCCATGGCCGCTGAGCCTGCGCGTCCGGAGCCTGTGCTCCGCAACGGGAGAGGCCACAACAGTGAGAGGCCCGCGTACCACCCAAAAAAATAAATAAATAAATAAAAAGAATTGCAGTTTGGGAGACTGATTCGGGTAACCCCAAAAGAGTGTTCCAAGGTAGAGAAAGAGGCAGGGGCTTATAAAGACCAAAAGCCACAAGGTTGTTAAAAGTTGCCTGGCAACACATGAAAAGATGCTCAACGTTGCTAATTATTAGAAAAATGCAAATCTAAACTACAATGAGGTACCACCTCACACCGTTCAGAATGGCCATCATTTAAAAGTCTACAAATAACAAATGCTGGAGAGGGTGTGGAGAAAACGGAACCCTCCTACACTGTTGGCGAGAGTGTAAATTTGTGCAGCCACTATGGAAAACAGTATGGAGTTTCCTCAGAAAACTAAAAATAGAATTGCCAGTATGACCCAGCAATCCCACTCCTGGGCATATATCTGGAGAAAACTATAATTCGAAAAGATACATGCAACCCAATGTTCACAGCAGCAGTATTCACAATAGCCAAGACATAGAAACAACCTAAATGTCCATCGACAGGTGAATGGATAAAGATGTGGGACATATATACAATGGAATATTACTCAGCCATAAAAAAGAATGAAATAATGCCATTTGCAGCAACATGCATGGACTTAGAGATTATCATACCAAGTGAAGTAAGTCAGACAAAGACAAATACCATATGATATCACTTATATGTGGCATCTAAAACATGACACAAATGAACCTATCTATGAAACAGAAACTCACAGATATAGAGAACAGATGTGTGGTTGCTAAGGGGTGTGGGTGTGGGAGGGATGGACCGGGAGTTTGGGATTAGCAGATGCAAACTATTACATATAGAATGGATAAACAACAAGGTCCTACTGTATAGCATAGGGAACTATATTCAATATCCCGTGATAAGCCATAATGGAAAAGAATATAAAAAATAATTTATACATATGTATAACAACCACTTTGCTGTACAGCAGAAACTAACACAACATTGTAAGTCAACTATACATCCCCACCCCCCCGGCCAAAAAAAAAGTTGCCTGGTGAGCATTGTGATTGACTGACACAAGTCAGAAAACATTTGTCCTTAAGGAATCACAAGTGTTTTAGGGTAGGAGTCCTATAAGTAGATAGACTGCCAGGAGTTATTTTAGGGTAAGGGTCTGATATGTACTCTGAGTTTCTGGCAGGTGTTTTGGATAACTTCATCAGGTCAAAAGGTCAGATTCCATACAGGCTGAGCCATGCAACAGTCACACACCTTTCATGGCCTCCCAGCTCCATTTTACAGAGCTCTCTTAGCAATACCGACCCCATTTTGATTTTCTTTTTGCATGAGAGAGCCCGACCTCACTCCCTTCCCAGCCATGGGTTCCTGCCCCTGCCTCAGACTCCACCTGCCCGATTCTCCAGAGCCTTGCTCGCCTCTTAAGGGGCTGCCCACAACATGTGTGGCCACACTCACAACCTGAGGTAGGAGGGAGATTGCCCACCAAATCCCAGACTCCTCTCTGCTGTCCCCTATCACAGCCTGGCAAGATCCATGGGAAGACCCCTGAGCAGCCAACTGCCAAGGAGGTGCATGCCAAGGGCGTGCCCAGTCCCCAAAGGGTGTGTGTACCATGGAGCCTCAAGTGCCAAACCCCAGTGAGTTGGACCTTCCATGAGCTGCGAGGCCCCTTTGGCCTCTCTAGCCTGAGGCACATGCCAAGGTCGGCCCTGTTCTCCAAGACAGTCTTCTCAACCCTGCACAAGAGAATCATCAGGAACCTTGGAGAACATTCCATTAAATTACAATCTCTGGAGTAGGGCCTGAGCATTGGTATTCTGTATTTTGCTTTTTGATCAAGGCATAAAATATGAAAAGTACGGGAAGTGCACTAATCTTGTATTTATTTTCATGTATATATATGCTTATTTTCACAAATACAGATATACACACTTATATAATGTAGACCGATATACATTTCCAGCATTCTAGAAAGTTCACTTTAGCCTCTTCCCAGTAATTACAATTTACTTTTTCTTAGCCCTATTTCTTTCCATTTTTTGCCATTGTGAATAAAGCTACTCTCATTGTTTTTACAGGTCCTTTGGTGGACATTTGTTTTCATTTCTTTGTTCATTTCCTGCCCTCTTCTTTTTACATTTGCCTGTCTAGGTGGGCTTGTCTTGAGGATGACCACGAAAGCTTCCTCTGGATATGTGAGGTCAGCATTCAGACCCACTGCCTTAGGACCACTCAGACTGCAGATGGGAGGCACTGACTAAGTTGCTCAAGGGGCAGAGTCTCTCGCCGCCGAGCACAAGCGGCGCCCATCAGAATCTTCACGGCCTTTCTCCTTTGGGTCCCACTGTTATTCTACCTGACTTTCCAAGGACAGGGAGCAGGGCCGGGGCACAGTCCCATGTAAGAGGCAGCCGATGCCTATTTGAATCTCACCAGCTCTGCGGGTGGAAAGATGAGGAATGATCTGGTCTCTCAGAAAAAGAAAGTTGACCAGAAGGGCCGTGGTTTCTCTTAACAACACGCAGGCTCAACTGTATCCTCTTGTGGGGTCGAGTTATGGGGAAAGAGAAACCCTTGAACTTCCTCACTAGGAGCTAGCTGTCTGCCTTTCATTGTACCTGAATCAGAAACACTGGTCACCTCCTGTTGGAAGGCTCTCTACTCAGGATTCTTCTAGAGAAGAACTAGATACCATAGCGGATGAGGGCGTGCTCAGGCATTACAATGAGGAACGCTTGCAAGGCAAGGGGCTGTAATAGTTTGGGCAAGAAGTTCCTATATTACTCAGCCATCAAAAAGAATGAAATAATGCCATTTGCGGCAACATGGATGGACCTAGAGATTATTATACTAAGTGAAGTAAGTCAAAGAGAAAGACAAATATCATATAATATCACTTATATGTGGAATCTAAAAAATGATACAAATGAACTTATTTAGAAGACATAAACAGACTCGCAGACATAGAAAACAAACTTATGGTTACCAAAGGGGAAAGGGGGAAGGAATAAATTAGGAGTCCACGATTAACAGATACACACCACTGTATATAGAATAAACAACAGGGACCTACTGTATAGCACAGGGAACTATATTCAATACCTTGTAATAACCTATAATGGAAAAGAATCTGAAAGAGACTATATAGATATGAATCACTTCACTGTACACCTGAAAATAACACAAAATTGTAAATCAACTATACTTCAAGAAAAAAAGATTTTTTAAAGCATTAAAAAAAAAAAAAGAAGTTCCTGAAAACCTTCACCGTGGTATTTAGCCAGAAGTGAGGAGGGAGGGCAAAAAGTTATTTTCAGAGTGTTTTTCAAGACACTTAAAACAAATTTCAAAATGATTAATTTCAGAGTGGTTTGAGGTCGCCAGTGGCAACCCAGCCAGTCTCCTGTAATCTAGCTCAACGGTTCCAGAGTGTGTTCTGTGGATCAGCAGCATCAGTGTCACCTGGGAATGTGTCAGAAATGCAACTTCTCAGGCCCCGCCCTTAAACCACTGACTCAGGAAGCCTGCGGGCGAGGCCAGCAGTCTGTGTTAATGAGTCCTCCAGGTGATTCTGATGCAGGCTCAAGTGAGAGACCCACTAGTCATGATACAGGTTGTCCCCTGCCTCCATGTATGATCAGTATGGATGGGTCACGCTTGGTAGATTTCCTCTTGTAGATTTTTTTAAAGCAAAAATCATCCCTATTGGGCCTCCCTGGTGGCGCAGTGGTTGAGAGTCCGCCTGCCGATGCAGGGGACACGGGTTCGTGCCCTGGTCCGGGAAGATCCCACATGCCGCGGAGCGGCTGGGCCCGTGAGCCATGGCCACTGAGCCTGCGCGTCCAGAGCCTGTGCTCCGCAACGGGAGAGGCCGCAACAGTGAGAGGCCCGTGTACCGCAAAAAAAAACAAAAACAAAAACAAAACAAATCATCCCTATTAGTGTCCTAAGTATGTGCACAGAGATGTGGAGAATTGCTCACTGGTTCTGGAGAGACTATGCCATTTTGACAAGTTCACTTAGGAACTTTCAGCCCCACTTTCCTATTCTGGTCTAAAGAATGGCAGTCCTATTAGCCTCTGCTGAAGAGGGCGAGGGGTGATGGGGAAGAACAGTTGCCCCCGACAAGCCCCACAGGAAGAGCCTAGAGCCCCCCACCCTGCGTTACAAGAGCCCCCGGGCTGATGGCTGTGAGATGCCGCAGCGTGTTCCCTTGCCGAGTCCAGGCTGGTGTGGTGTGATTAGCAAGCAAGCAGCTACAGAGAGAGCACACCTTTTCCAGGCTCTGAATGCCTCCCGCAAGCGAGACTTACAGGAAAGTCACATGCTTTGTTCTTAAGGAACGTTAAGTAACAACATTGAAACGCACTGAACCGGACAATTCATGGGAAATTGTCACACACAACTTTGTTTGCCTTCTGCAGCCATGGATGAAATTTATGGCTGGGCCTGTTTCTGTTCTGACCCCTCAGAGAAATGGAAAGCGCTCCTGGCCATTCTATGTCACAAAACACAGAATACACCCGCTCAGGTGTAATTTACAAAACAAAAAGTCTGACTTTGTTCAAAAGTAACACGTCTTCCTCAGCAGCCCTGGGCTGGATGTACACAGTGAGAGCCGGTGGGAAGCTCCTTGAGTTGCTCTCCCACCTGGGGCTCTAGCTCCTGTCCCAAAATTCCTTCAAAAGTGTCTGTCCTCTCCAGGGTTGGCAGTGGGTAGGGGCTGGGAGGGAAGGAGGGAGGTGAGGAAGGACCTTACTTGATTAATACCGTCATGAGACAGGCAGGGACGGAATTAACCGCCGACACTTTCTCTTTCCTGGTTTTGGAGACTCACCTTCTCATCACCGGGATCTTCCTTTGACCTGGAGGATGCATCTCTGCTCCAATGGTTGCTTAGGACTGGTCTTCAGCTCCTCGGCAGGCACGGGTAAACCTCCAGCTTCTTTCTGCCGTTTTTCCCTCCCCGCTCCAGGCAGCCCTTGTGTACGGGATCCAAGAAAACCTCACGCCATCCCTCTTGAATGGGAGGCCCATCTCTGCTCCTGGGGAAACAGGCACCATGCTTTGTGCCCACAGTTCAGGAGGGAGGCCAAACTCACACTGCAACCTCTCTTTGCTGTGCTCTTAGGGAAGCTGCCTGCTATAACCTGGAGCCCTTCATAGTTCTCAGGTGTGCTGCATCCCAGTTCCTGTTTCCCCCGCTCTCCAGAGAATGTTTAACAAGCTGTTTGAGGGCTTCTTTAAATCCCTTTTCCCTCAGCTTAAGGAGAACCAGCTTCCCCTACTCTCTCCCTTCTAATTGCCAACTCTGGATGTGGGTACCATTAAAAGTTAGGTATGAATACAATGGAATACTACTCAGTAATAAAAAAGAATGAAATAATGCCATTTGCAGCAACATGGATGGACCTAGAGATTATACTAAGTTCAGTAAGTCAAAGACAAATATCATATGATATAGTTTATATTTGGAATTTAAAAAAATGATTCAAATGAACTTATCTACAAAACAGAAATAGACCCACATAGAAAACAAACTTACAGTTACCAAAGGGGAAAGAGGGGGGAGGAATAAATTAGGAGTTTGGGGTTAACATATACACACTAAAATGTATAAAATATATAATCAAAAAGGACCTACCATATAGCACAGGGAACTATACTCAATATTTTGTAATAACCTATAAGGGATGGGACTTGAAAAGTTCTGACATTAGATAACTTGTATTTGCCTCCACCTGCCCAGTCCTCACTTTCCTCTGTCTGCCTGGAGCGGGCTTTGTGCTTTTACCTCTCACTTACAAGTAAAGAAGATCACCTGAATCCTTTTTGCTAACATTTACAAAACCCAGAGCGTTACTGTTGAGAGCCCTCCTCATTTCCCTTATAATAAGCCTTTGCCTTTCCAAGTCCCGGGACTGATTGCCAAGGACCAAGTGCACCTGGCAAGCAGGTGGTTTAGGTGCCATTAAGATTAGGAGCATGAAGGTGCATCAAGAAGATATGTGTTAATTACACATTAATTACCTTAAATGTTCTATTGCTGAAAGGACTCACAGTTCAATTTATACTCAGACCACCTTGTTAAAGGTCAAGGGCGCAATACAGCCACTACAGGAGAGAGAGATGCATTGGAAGGGGTCTGGCGCTCCCAGGCACAGGCTTCTTTGTCCTCCCAGCGCTGAGTGGTACAGGTCTCATGTCACCACCATCAGCATACAGAAAAAGCGCCTGAGAACCAGAAGTCCCAAGTCTACTTGTGGTGGGGGATTTTTATAGTGAGAGCTGGTCCTCTAAGCACATTCCAAATACGTTGCCAGCCTTAAATGTCAAAAGCCCCCAGATTCCACCAATACCAGGTGCATATCATAAACCCAAGTATTATTACTAAGCACTGCTGGCAGGCTAGGCTGGCCCATCCCTCCCTGAAACAACTCGTGAACCTATGGGAAAAGAACATAACTTATCTTGAGTTAATGCATTCTACAGTGTCAGCTAAGGGTCACTGGCATGCTCCAGCAGCTCTGGAGATAAGCATGAGGTCATTCCAGACTCGCTGAGATTAACCCAGACTAAGCAACATGGCAGCCAGCAGAATCTTCTTCAGGTCAATCCATATGGCTTGCAACCAAAGTCAGAGAAACCGGTACAAGTAGAAGCAGCTGCATGACCCTGAGAGGCTCCGAAAAGCCCTCCTCAGCTGCCCTTGAGTGAGATGCAGGTCATGTGACTGAGGGATGTCTGAACACTGTCAGCTTATTTGTATCCGTGAGTGACCGTCCTTGTGGCTTCATAGCCCAGGATAAACTCCCCGTTAGTCCCCATTAAGCATGCCAACTCTGCTCCCGTGATGTGCAGGATTTGTGGAACGTGGGTATTCAAGTGATATTTGGGTAGCAAGAGAAGACATGCGTTATCCTTTATGCTAAGATACAGGGGATATCTCGATCCATCCAGAGGACTTTTCAGGACTAATGGACAGTTATTCTATGTTCATCTGTCCTGATAACTATTCTTCTTCCCACAGTTTGTGCAATTGTAAATATGGGAAGAGATAAACCAGACGTGGACTGTGTCATGAGGGAAGATGTGCAAACTTAGTCAAGTTTTAACAGCTTATTCCTTTGGACTTATTGGGTGTGGTCACAGTGGAATCGCTAAACTTACTGGGGTTTTTAGAATTATTTTTATTTATTTATTTTGGGGCTGTGTTGGGTTTTCATTGCTGGGTGCAGGCTTTCTCTAGTTGCAGCAAGCAGGGGCTACTCTTTGTTGCTGTGCGCGAGGTTCTCATTGCGGGGGCTTCTCTTGTTGCAGAGCACAGGCTCTAGGCATGCGGGCTCAGTAGTTGTGGCGCATGGGCTTAGTTGCTCCACGGCATGTGGGATCCTCCCAGACCAGGGCTCAAACCCATGTCTCTTGCGTTGGCAGGCAGATTCCCAACCACTGCGCCACCAGGGAAGCCCCTAGAATTACTATTAATTAATCTCTAGAAGCTGGTCAGCTGTCTGTCCTAATTGATGCAGGGAAGCCACAGCTACTGAGGATCCAGGGAATGGGCACACCTGGGTTTTCAGTAAATGGCTTTACTGCATCTTACCATTTCCTAAGGCTGGACCATGCCCATGACAACAGGTCCTGAGGGTGACAAGGAACAGGATGGAAAGAGTTTGACTCGAAAAGAGGCTTAAAACAAACTGCCCCCGGATTTCAAATGCTTCCCCCTTGGACTGTACTGTGAGAGAGGAATAAACTTCTTCTTTACAGCCGGTGAATTAATTATTGGCTCACTTCGTTGACATCTACCTGTACCCTACCCGATACAGAAACAGACACCTGGAATTGGGGTGATTCCATAAAATGTGTGAACAGTGAGAGCCAAGGAAAGCAGATGCTTCAGGCTGGAGATTATTTCTATGATGCTCCAGAGCGTTTACATAACTCAGTAGGTATTTGGGAAAACTCAGAGGACAGACCACATGCCTATGTGCTCAGGGAAGCAGTTGGGAAGAGCCAAAATTGTAGGGTGTGTTGGCTTTTAGTGACAGTGGCTACTTTTAACAGAGACTGTCCACATCCCACTCATATCCCCACACCTTTGCCACTTCAGCATACAAGCCCAATTTTCAGCTGTCATAGTACCATCTCCCTCTTGATGCTGGTCTGTGCTGAAGATCGGCTCTACTAAGAGAACGCAGAGCCGGCCCAGGACAACGACTGGAGGTTTGTGTGCTATTGAATCAAGTTGATGAGAAGGAAAGTTTGGGAGGTCAGAGTACAGGCTTCGGCGCAGAATCCTGCCTGGCTTTGAATCCTCCCCTCACCCCTGATCATATCACCCAGAGCCAGTTATTCAAACACCCTGAGTGCGAGTTTCCCCATTTGTAAAATGGAGCAGATACTAATAGTAGGTGCCTCAAATGGGTGTTGTAAAAACTGAAAGAAAGGCCTTCCCTGGTGGCGCAGTGGTTGAGAGTCCGCCTGCCGATGCAGGAGACGCGGGTTCGTGCCCCGGTCCGGGAAGATCCCACATGCCGCGGAGCGGCTGGGCCCGTGAGCCATGGCCGCTGGGCCTGCGTGTCCGGAGCCTGTGCTCCGCGGCGGGAGGGGCCACAGCAGTGAGGGGCCCGCATACCGCAAAAAAAAAAAAAAAAAAAAAAAAAAACTGAAGGAAATAATCCATGTCAAGTGCTCAGCACAGTGCCTGGTGCAGAGCTAGCCCTTAAGAACTATGGGCCATGCAGTTCCCTGAAAGATTAAACAGAGTTACCACATGACCCAGAAATTGCACTCCTAGGTTTAAAGAGAATTGACAACATATGCCAACACAAAAGCTTGCCCATTCAAAGGTCAACTGATGAATGGATAAGCAAAATATGGTATATCCATAAAATTGGATTATCTTTCGGCAAAAATAAAGGAATGAAACACTAATACATCCTACAAATGGAGGAATCTCAAAAATCTTATGCTAAGTACAAAAGAAGACATATTGTATAATATTATTTATTTGAAATGTCCAGAACCGGCAAATCCATAGAGGCAGAAAGCAGAGCCGTCATTGCCTAGTACTGGGGCAGGGCGAGGGATTGGCAGTGATGGCTAAAAGGGTACAATATTTATTTTGAGGGTGATGAAAGTATTCTAAAATTGGTTGTGGTGATGGTTGCACAACTCTTCAAATATAGTAAGAACCTCTGAATTGTACACTTTAAATGGGAGAACTTTATGGTATATAAATTACATCGTAATAAAACTGTTTCAGAACAAAAAACTATGGGCCATGAATGGAGGAGGCGTGCAGGTGTATGCTGCCACCTGGTGGCAACCGTCAGTTTTCCACTGAAGTGTAAACGTAAATGCAGAGCCACATTTGACCTCCACGTCTAATTGTGCAAGTGGTGTTTTCGTTGTGGGTTTTCTGGAGTAGCTATATGTAGGTCTCAGCAGATTCCTGGCTTGTGTGAAGAGTGGGAAACCTCCTCCTGACGCCCTAGGAAGGTTCTTGGCTGGGGAAGCTGCTTTTACTTTAGAACCACTGCCACCTAGTGGCCACATTCCATACTTGCAGGCAAAGGTGAGCATCTTGAAGTCAACGGAAAACATTGAAAACAGTGAGATCAAACTCCACCTTCCCCGTGATCAATGAGGTGATTCTGTACCCTTCGTGTTCATCTTGGGAGGTTCCTTCCTAAATGTCTCCTCGCAAGCTTCTAGCACCCTCTGACTCTCCACTGATGCGAGTCAGTCTTTCTGGCATTTACTAAACATTTAATCACTTGGATATTTTCTCTTGCCCAAAAGAATACAAGTATATGGGTTCCCCAGAGAAGGAAAATTAAAAGCATCTAAGACAGTACAGGTGACCACTGGGTGGCCCTATTTAGTAGGCAGATGTGGAAACATTACGTGGCCTTGGAAGAGGTTTGTCCCCACAAGCCCAATGTTAAGGAAGAGCTCCCCCAATTCCAGCTGAAACCATCCTAACAAACCCCATTTTAATTTGTTCTCATATACACAGAGCTTGACACATAGTCGGCACTCAGTAAGTGTTTGCTGACTGAATGCAGGGCTTTAGAGGAAGTGAAGTCTGGAGGTGTGCAGAAGAGGAGTAAATAAATACTAGGGATGTAACGTACAAATGATGCATGGAATTTACAAGCTAGGGACGTAACATACGAATGATACGCGGAATTAACAAGCTAGGGATGTAACGAACAAATGATACATGAAATCAACAAGCTAAGAGTAGCTCCTGAGTTCTCATCACAAGGAAAAAATAGATTTTCTCTTTTATCTTGTTTCTATAGGAGATGATGGATGTTCAGTAAACTTACTGTGATAATCATTTCACGATGTAAGTCAAATCATTACGCTGTACACCTTAAACTTATACAGTGCTATATGTCAGTTATATCTCAATAACACTGGAAGAAAATAAATAAAAAAATAAAGGGAGGAAACTGAGCACATCTATACCAACCATTCACCAAGCACTTTACACCTAACATTTAATTCTCATAGCAACTCCGTAAGTCAGGAATCTGATCTTGAGAATGCAAATAATCAAATGTTCCACTGAAAGAGTGGTGGGCCCAAACCTGAGTCCCCTGCCTGATCCCAATGGCTGAACGCTTGTCAGACACTCACACTAAAAATGGAATTGCTCAGAGATACTGGGAAATTGTCTGCAACACAAACTGTACTGTATCACACATTTGGTCTTCCCAGCATCTCTTCTTCCCCTTCCTCTGTCACAGGCCTTGGCAACATGGGTGGGCACATGACTTAGGTTGGGTTTTTGTTTTTTTTGTTTTTTGGGGGTTTTTTTTTTTTGCTATCTAGGAGGAATCACGATCATCAGAAGAGATGGTCAGAATCCTGTTATCTCTGATGGCTACCTGCTGTGACAGGTTCATAAGAGCCATTCCAAGCTAAGAAGTCTCTTATTAATTAGGCTCTAGCTCCACACTTCTAGGTTCTGTGCATCTTCTAGTCACAGTAGTTTTGTTCTCCACCAATTATTTAATATTCAGGAATTCTGAGAACCGGTTGTTAAACTGTTGGTATCTTGAAAGCAGCCATCATAGGAATATTTACACCACGTAAATTGACAAACACTTATCAGGACAAATGGGGGAAATGGTCATGGCTTCACCTGCCAGAAATAATTTTGTGGCGTGTTTGGCCTTTTGTCCATTCCGGCTCTTGCTCCGTGTGCACCTGTTACAGGTTAGAGCACGCCTCTGGCACCCCCTTGTGGCTTTTCGTCCCTCACTTAACCTAAAAGGTTTACCACCTGGACACGCCATCAGCCTGAGCGTGCAGGCTTCCTCTAGGGCAGAGAGCTAGAGTTCCACAGAAGTAACAACAAAGCCCCTTTGCAAAGCCCCTCTCTCAGTCACCAACACTGTGCTCTGTCTCCTGGGACCAATGAGATGGGTCAGTTCATCCCCTCAAGGACCTTTACTCATTTCACTTTGATGTTACCCCTAAGAGTTTTCTGAAGGGGATCAGGTCATGAAGCAAGCACATTCCTCCCCTAGTCTACCCCCTATTCTCAACCCTGGCTACACATGAGAAACACCTGAGGAGCTTCTAAAACCAACCCATGTTCTGACCCCCTTTTAGGTAAAATGACCAGAATATCCAGGGGTGAGGTCCAAGCACCAATATCTTTAAAAAAAAACCCACCCTGGATGATCCTGATGTGCGATGCAGCCAGGGTTCGGAACCACTGGACAGTGGATGCTCAAATCTTGCTCTGTATTAGAGTCCTCTGGGGTGCTTTTAATTTCTATTAATGCCTGGGCTCCAGCCCAGACGAACTGAATCCAAAACGTAAAGCTCTCCAGGTGATGCAGATGAAGTCAGAATTGAGAAGTGCTGCTCTAGACCCAAATCAGAATGACCTCTCTCTTTGCATCTCATCTTAAATTATGCAACCACGTTATTCAAACATTTGCCATTGAGTCCTGACACTGTTATCAGCCTACACGATAAGACCTTCTTCCAATACTCTAAAGAATCCTTTGATCTCACCCTGAAATTAAAGTCTGAACATACATACTTTCTTCCTTATCTGCTCAGCCCTGGTCAGAGGGTCCTCACTCAAGAGTCTGAGTGAAATCCTGGTCCTGCTTCACCAAGACCCACAAAGTAGTGAGTTGCTGTGCTGGGCAAACACTGCCCCCAAGAAATATTCAAAACCAGCCCCAAACCACATGTGACTGTACCTGCAGCTTATAAATCCTGCATCAATTCCCCAAGTTTTCAAACATAAATGGTATGCTCAGACCCTATTCATTACTTACACCCCAGACCAGTGAGTCTCAAAGCAAGGTCCTTTGGACCAGAAGCAGCATCTCCAGGAAACTAGTTAGAAAATTCTTGGGCTGCACCCCAGCCCTTCTGAATCAGAAACTCGGTATGGGTTCAATTCTGTGTTTAACAAGCCCTCCAAGTGATGCAGGGGTCCTCTCAAATGTTTGACAACAGCTCTCCTCAGAGGCAAATCACTGTTACTAGCTGAAGACCACAGCAGAGGCCGAGGCCGAGGTTGTCTAAATGAGAGGGCAGAGAAAAACCAAAGAAGGGGAAGAAAGATTTGTGATCGTACGTCTCTAGGGGACCAACAGATCCACTCCACTTGTTGCAAGCCCACCACCTGTGGACTTGGAGCAAGTCATCTGGGTAAGTCTATCATCAAGATGAACCGACAGTGAGATTACAGTATCTTGGTGGAATTAAAAAAAAAGTCTTTATCAGGCAAATGTTCTCTGAGAGAAGGCATCTGAACGCTTGGGTAACGCTTAGAAATTGCTGGTGTGGTACCTCTAGGTATTTCCTGAGGCCCCATTCTTTGCCTTAATGTCATCTTGTACATTTCAAACCTTTTGAATTCTTCCTTTTAATTCCCCATTTGTTTTCTGTCCCGTAGCAGCCCAGTTCTGAATTTTGTGTGGGTTGTGTGCAGGGAGGGCGACAGTCACCACCCTCTTGTGACCCAAGGAGCCCATGATTAAAAGGAGCAACATTCCAAAGGAACCTCATTATTAGTCTCTTTGCCACCAATAAAACCAGGGGAGTTGGTGTGGAATCTAAAAAAAAAAAAGAATGCTACAAATGAATTCATATACAAAACAGAAACAGACCCACAGACATAGAAAACATGGCTATGGTTACCAAAGGGGAAAGGGGGGAGGGATAAATTAGGAGTTTGGGATTAATATATACACACGACTATACAAAAAATAAACAACAAGTACCTACTGTATAGCACAGGGAATGCTACTCAATATTTTGTAATAACCTATGAGGGAAAAGAATCTGAAAAAAATAGAAATTATGTATAACTGAATCACTCTGCTGTACACCTGAAACTAACACAACACTGTAAATCAACTATACTTCAATTTTTTTTAAAAAAGGAAAAAACCACAGGGGAGTTGAACTAGGGGGTAGTGGCCACAGGCCCCCTCCAGCGCCCCACTGATACTTGACATCGCAGAGCAAAAGGCCTGCATACCTGTCCTCTGCTCAGAGGTTAAGGCCTCGCATTGGTGGGTTTTCGGGGAGAGCCTCCTCAGTAAGAATCACCCCTAAATTCTTTCTACTCTGACCGTATCAGACTCTGCGTACCGCTCTCTTGCGTTTCCAAAGCCTGAGTGCCCACCAAATCTCGGTCCCTTGTATCCTGACTCACCTAGCGCTGCCTGATGTCCCCCAGGTGTTAGCAGTGACTGATGGAAAGAGGACCAGGACGCTGAATCCACAGCCAATCACAGCTCTACTGCTCCTGGTTCCTGGGGGGCACCCCTGGGACAGCAAGATTTCTTCCTGATTAGCTGGTGAGCTGGTGGCCAAATATTGGACTGAATGACTCCTCTCGTTCCTTTCAGCCTGAGGCTGTGTGGCCTCCTCGATTCCTTTCCCTGGACTCCGCTTCTGGTTCCTTGATTCCCTCATCCCTGTTTTTTGCTACAGCTTTCATTGCAGTGTGATTTACATACCATAAAATGTACTCATTTCCAAGTGTACAATTCAGTGATTTTCAGTAAATGTCAAGTTGTACAACTGTCATCGTAATTCAATTTTAGCACATTTTCATCACCCCATTTGCAGTCGTTTCTGGTTCCTTTTTGGCAACAGGGATGCCTCGGTCATCTTCTCCCACCATCTCCTGGGAGAACTGATCCCAAAGGAAAGAGCCCAGAGGGAGTTCATTCAAATAAAGACACTTCTTTGCTGCTGCCACCAAAACCCAGCTCTCCCCCAAGATTTGAGCCCCTGTCACGACCTCGGCCTCGGTCCATGAGAGCCCCTCCTCCTGGAGAGCATAGTGGGAGGAGGTCACCCAGACCCACACACATCATCGGATCTACTGGACCTTGTATGTGACGTTGCCGATGTGCATTTTTACAGGAAGAGTGGGTAAGAGGAACAGTTGAATCAGAGTGCCCAGGTTCAACTTCAAGCGCTACTGTTTACCAGCCCCATGGCAACCGTTCCCTGGCACGTCAAATGGAAATCAACATAGTACGCCCCAGGGAATTCGCCGGCAGTCCAGTGGTTAGGACTCAGCGCTCTCACCGCCAGGGGCCCGGGTTCCATCCCTGGTTGCTGGACTAAGGTCCCGCAAGCCACGTGGTGCAGCCAAAAATATCCCAACCCCCCAAAAAAACCAGAAGAGTACACCCCGTGGAGTCGTAAGAAAGAGATTACATTTGTGGAAATCACGGCAAGTGCCTGTCACATTCTCAGTGCTTCATAAATGTTACCCGTTATTGTTAGAGTTTGATCCAGTTTTCAAAGGGGCCTGTCACCCAACCTAACCCCTTCCCATCAAAATTCAGAACTCTCACCAGAGAGAGACTGCAAGATGATGCCACACGGAAGAACAGGAGAATACAGTTGGAAAGCCTGGGAGGTTTGGGGTGAGGGAAGATTGGAAGAAGTCCTGTAAGTGGGGATAGAGAAAGAGGCAGCTGGAAAGGAGACCCTAGGAAGAGAGATGGGCCAGCGGGTGGTAAGGAAGGGCAGGAGACTGAAGGTCTGGGTGCAAGTTAGCTCCGGGATGGAGCGGCTGGAGACTGTGGGGTTGGGGGGAGGAAGCTTCCTGATTCACCTGTGGTCTCAGATGCTCTGTGAAGTCCGAAATTCTCTATTCCTCAGAGGAGAGCCAAATACAGGTGCTGGGAATGGAATGAATAATAAAAATTAGAGCCTAAGAGCCACGTGCAAAGCTTGACCTTTACTGTTTGTCCTACCGTTTGCCCCACCATCTCTTTGACCTTGGAGTCTACCTACCTCAAGAGGCATGTGTATCATTTCTGTGGGTCCTGTCGGAGTTTCCAGGTCTAGCCACGGCAGCTGGAGACAACATGGCCAAAGGAGGCGTTGGGAACAGCCTGTCAAAGGTCTGCCCCGCCAGCTAGTACTGCTTTCTTGGTTCCAAATATGCAAGGAGCAGATGTGGCCCCATGGAATTAGAGGCAAGAGAGCTAGCGTGCTACCCTCGGGCTGCTCGGTCCTCCAACCTCCCCCGACAGTCAAACAAGTGGCCCTCGTTTATAAAAGCACAACACACACTGGATTTTAATGAGAAAATAATTGTATACTTGCAGTGAATGCCTCACAATCACTATAAAACCGAAGCAGGATAGTAACATTGAAGTGGTTAACATACACAGGAGAGCCAGATACAGAGTATCATTTTCAAACACAGTATTGCTGCTTCGTGCCCCCTCCTCCAAAAAAGAAAAAAAAAAGTCATTTGGGTAAAGAGGAACACAAAATCAAAATTGGCAGCTCACTCACTGAATGCTTAAAATTCAGGAAATTGGTTCTGTTACTACAACTGGATATAGTCACCATCTCTAAACACTTAGGCTATTTTTTTTCAATACATAGTTTAATTACATCCATTCTTTAGTTGGAAAAAATGTTTAATTATTTGTCTTCTGAGACGAGTCAACACTGTCTTAGTGTTCCTTGTTATGCCTTGTGTGTGTGTGTGTGTTGTGTATATATGTGGGCACTGATCTATATACTGCTTATATGTCACTGTCTAGGGTGGGCAGCATGCATGGGTGTAAAGAGGCAAGGAAACTGCATGTGTCATGCACGTAGGACACAGCCCAGCCTCCTGCCACTGACAGACCCTGTTTCCATAATTTCTGGATGAGAAAGCCAAGGAATGTCAGTCATCAGTTCCAGAGGAAAGTGAACATCTATCAACACTGCGGAATGGAATACTTTCAGGAAAGCTTTTAACATCTACAGAATCTAAGCATCTGTTCAAGCTGAGATTAACAAGCTTGTGTGCTATCTGGGGGCAGGGATGAGCATCGGAGGCCGGGTTTTGGACAAGCCTCTTCTTCTCGATGGATTAGGCACGGATGACGTTCCGCCAGGGGTCTGCTGCATCTTCACAAAGTTAAAGGGGTTCATTTGGGATCCCAGAGCCTAGCACAGTGCTATGTACAAAGCCATGGCCCAATGTTTCTTAAATGAGTAAAAAACTCAAGAGCACAGAGAAAATCTGGCTCTGCTAAGGAAACTTTAATTTACATTTTAACAGGATGATACGTGTGTGGAACAAGGAAATGGACAGCAGTCATCAGAAGGCAGCAGAAGGGAACAAGCAAAGGATGGAGATGTAGGGGCCACAGTTAAACGGTTTTGTGACTGTGAGAGAGTCACGGAAACGCTGCATTTGTTGCCTATCCAAAGTGCGAACCAAAGGATCCTGGCTCTATGACTCTACATAGTAAGTGTGTCTGGGTCAATCAACTGCAGTCAAAGACCAACTTATCTGCCTCTAAAGCGATTCCAGGAATTGTGTGGCCTCCTAAGCTTTCTTTTCAGCTGCCCATTCTCTTCTCAAATGTCGTTTTAAGGTGGGTACACAGTCTCCTTCAAAACAGAACCAAAAACTTCAGGGAAGTCCTGAGCACTGTTTCCTCTTGCAAAAGATGGGGAGTTCATCTGTATCAAGTCTTTGGTCACTACCAGATCCAGAGTTAGTCCAGAAATCATGAAGCATGTTTCACTTTTTGTGCAACCCACAGAACCATTCTGTTCTCCAGGCATCCTAGCAGCTCCTGCATCCCTGGGCCACACGATGCTGCTGCCCCGACTGTTTTCATTCCCGTGCCTGTCTTGGGAATGCTGGAAATCCTCAGACAAAGCATCCTTCTTTCCTGGGTGCCCCCATTCCACCTGTCAGGACTCCTCATCTCATTTTCCTGGGAATGTCTGTCTCCATGCCAGCCTCTCCCACCTGAAAATAAATTCCTAACGGCAGGGATCTTATTTGTTTCATATCCCCAGCGTCTAGCACATTTTGTTGACTATTCGTTCAGAATGTTCAGGAGCATGAACCATACAAAGATGGCGCCAATTATCCATCTGTAGAATTTGGCTTCAAATTGCAAGTTCCCTTGGCAGCTCCAAAGGATCCTTGTAAGTTATCAGAGAGTTCCATTTTTTACTTTGTGTCCACCACTTGCTTACGAATAAACTTTCCCCTAACGTTGACACTAGTCTAATAAAAGAAGATAATGTGCATGAATCTACATACAAATTTGGTGGAACTGCTACTTGTCAGGACAACACATTAGCGCTTATGACATAAAGACATAAAAACAAAAATGAATTTTAGTGAGGTCTGACTTACTTATTGCTTTTTTAAAAACCACAGTTTTAAAACAAAGGGGACGGAAAAAAAGAAGGCTGGTCAGTTTTTTTCTCATGGCCAGAACTAAAAAATTTCTCATCCAGAAATTGAGGGCATTCAACGATTGAATACCCTTATCATATTGCTTTAAATGACAGAAAGAGTAAAGCTGGTGTCCTTTAGCGTATACTAAGCATGGATACAAAGCATGAGAATAAATATGGTACTTTCCTAAATGTCAAATTACAAAACTGCTCAAAACTTTGCCATTGTGACTCATGCAAATACCATGTTAGGTCAACTTAATATTACAAATACTGCATTAGCTCGGAGCCTCTATATCCTTTTCATAAAAAAGAAATTCTCACTCACTCCTGACGCTGGCAAACAGCTTTGGAGGAAATAAGTGAACACCCTTGTCCCATGATCATCCTGGAATTTTAATCCTCACACACACACATACACCCTTACTCATGAGCACACATGCGCTTTGCACACATACACAAAGGCATGTGTACACACACACACACACACACACGCACGCACGCACACCACCTTTAGGATTTGTAGCTGAACCTAAGCCTGCACTTAAGTTTCTATTCTATATTTTTCTCTGTATCATCCTGAAAAATACTGGTTGCTCAGAAAAAATAATCTCTCTAACTTCCTTACTTGCCCACTCTTTCCCCCTCCCTTCTTCTCTGTCTACCTTTCGTGAGCTTTCTTTACTGTCTCTTTCTGATTGATCCAAAGTATCATTCTTCCTACTCCCCCGAAGGTCCACTTTACATATAAAATATAGTTATAAACACCTCTTTATTTCTCATCGTCTACCTCTCTAAGGCAGAGTTCGCCCTTTTTTCAATTATTACCACTCTAAAAATACCTCTCCCCTCTTGAACCAAGCTGTTCAATGTGTATAGGTTTTATACATGGATATATTCCCCCATCCCATCATAAAAATAGTTGTTGCCCACTAAATATAGTTTTCATATAAAGAAACAGAATTGTGAAAATGTGTTCTCGTAAACTGCAGCTCAGTCAATATCATAAGCAGACAAGATCCTAAAGCTAAAATAATCCATTTGGTTTGGCTTTCTCCCCCCTTCCTAAACCTCCTAATGCAGAACAGGTTGTGTTTGCAACATGAAGAAATCTTGTCTTCAAAATATGGACTGCGATCCTTAATTGCTCCCAATTCAAGACAATTAAACGGAATAGACATGGAACCATAGATGCCTCTTCTGGGCAAATAGAGAGAGAAGCATTATTTTATAGCTGCTGGAGTAAATGGGGTTAGTCCAACACCTCTGATGCTATGATAGGTGGAAACCGGTGCAGGTACAGGGAAATATCCTCTGCTGGGTGGATGGCACCAGCTCTGTGGCTTCTCCAAATGGCCACATTACCATTGTTTTCCTCATCACCCAGAGAGGCTAGTCTTGGTTCTGCCTGTAGCAACCATGTCAATTTGCTTGTAACTTCTTTGTCCTTTTGGATCAACTGTGGTCCAAACCCAGGGGATTCTTTGAGTTACAAAAAAAAAAAAATCCTTTCTCTTCTGACTCCCGGGAGTTCGTGTTTGATGGGTGGACTTCTTTTTTCACTTGATTTTTCATCATTGTACATTGCAACTTCTTCTGGTCTGCATAAGGATTGCCGAGTTTGTTTGCACTTTAATAAATATTCTATTAAAATGCTTTGATGTGTTGATTTCTTGGTTTCTTGGGAACCCAAGCACCAAAGAAGCTTCCTGGGTGGAAGGATGTTGACTATTCATTGTCCTCTTCCTCTTGGTTGGCATAGATCCCCGCCTCCCAGCGCAAGGCCAATGCGCTCTTTCTTCGATTAACCCGTGTGGCCTCAAGGACCTGAAGAGAGAGGGAAAAAAATTATGCAGAGTTCATGATTGTTCATTATGAACACAAACCAACTTCCCTGTTTCCTTCCTCCTTTCCCTCTCTCAACAGCATCTAATGAGGGGGAAAGTGGTAAAGCGTCTGGTACAGCTGGGAGGTAGGAGAGACGTGAAAGTAAAGGTGGCGGGGTGGGAGGTTCTGGGTAGCATTCACCTCAGAGCCAAAGTTCACTTTTGACCCATCGTTTTCAGTATAGACAGACTGAATTTTCCTGAAATGTTCTGCAAGTTTTGTTGAACTAGACCTGACTCTGCATCAAGTTTTTAGATAACGAAGTGGATTGCTACATGCTATATAGATCAGTGCAGTCTGATTTCAGTGATCTGTATCTGCACCATCCAATATGGCAGCCATGAGCCACACGTGGCTACTGAGCATTTGAAATATGGCTAGTGTGGCTGAGAAACTAAATATCAGATTTTAACTAATTTTAATTTCAATAGCCTCATGGAAATAGTGACACCATACTGGACAGCACAGCTATGGACAGTCTTGGTCTCTTCATAAACAAGCAGACGGAAAAGTAATTCCAAACAACTGAACCAGTGTGAATTCATTC
The DNA here is from genome assembly GCF_059928025.1 of Delphinapterus leucas. Lineage (NCBI taxonomy): Eukaryota > Metazoa > Chordata > Mammalia > Artiodactyla > Monodontidae > Delphinapterus > Delphinapterus leucas. Next base: position 101,973,997 of record NC_143134.1, on the reverse strand, counting down.
CACCAAGCTTTGTGGACCCACATAAGCTGTGATCATATCTGTACCACAAAAATCTACTTTGGTATAATTACGCTTGAAAGAAGAATTAAGTGAAAAGAAAAAGAGCTTCTCAGGCCACTAAAAAACGGAATCTGAGCATTTTGATGTAACTTCAGGGCCACAGGTGCTGGTAAAGGAAGTGAAAGGTGACAACATCAAGGACAAATAGGCTCACCACCATCGGGGTGAGGCCACCCTCCCTCCGGCTCCCCAGAAGAGTCTGTGGACCCCAGGGGGTATCCTTCGCCAGTCTGCTCCAGCTTGAGTTTGGTCCAGATGACATCCAGATGAATGACATTTAGGTTGCCAACGCAGGAGAAACGGCTCAATTTCATGATACTGCACCGAAAGCAAGCCCCTGCATGCCAACCAGTTAAACGACTGTGACATTAGCTTAGGATGTGCAGTTTCTGAATTTAAAGTCTAGCAGAGCCAACACTAGTTGGTTATCCAACCAACAGGCGATGAAGTCTTTGCTTATTCTGGGAACAATCATTCTGGCAAGGGACAGAGATGCTGGCAACTCCAAAAAAGCAAGGAGAGGCAGGTTTACCGGCAGTGATGGGAGCCCAGACGTAAGCAAATTCTGGTCAGATTAAAGGTCTGGGCAGGGAGCGGGCATCTCAACTTGCTTCTCTGCACCTCTGACAAATGCATGGACTTCCCAGAGCAGCAGTGTCTTTCCTCCAGGAAGGCTTCCCCAGTCCTCCTAGCAGGGACGGCTTTGACCGGATGTATAGGACACAACTCAATCATGTCTCCTGAAGGAATGTTCACCAGGAAGCACGTAAGCCATGCCCTAAAGTGTTGGTGTGTAAACATATCATGGTCACCTAGTCAACATCTAAGAATAACAAATCAGTAGGAGGAAAGCATGTTTCTAAGTCTGGTAGAGTTAAACAGTAGAATCTTCTGGTCAAGGCCTAGTAACATGGTACTGGAAGGCAGTGAGGAACTGGAATTGCAAGTCCTGAGCTTTGTTTCCAGCTCTGTGCCTGTCGTTCATGGCATCTTGAGTCTCAACTTCCTTTATCTGTAAAACGGACACAACACCTGCCCTATTTCACAGGCTCTCTCAGGAAGCAATGCAGCCTCTGAAGTCCAGGCAGGTCTCAGTTTAAATCCTAGTAACTATGTGACCTTGGGAAAGTTTATTACCCTGTGCCTCAGTTGCCTTATATGTAAAAAGAGAATAATAAAAACCATAGTACCGAGGTGTCTGAGGAATAAATGAGGCAAATAAATGAGGCAAAGAATTTACCAAAGTTTCCAGAGCATAGCAAATTCTTAAACAATAACTACGTATTTCTCTCATCATGTGAAAGGGCTTTATAAGCAATCAAGTGGTATTCAAACATAAGACGTTTTGACAAGGAGCTCTACATTGTGGTTTGCCTTGCAGACTGTACATACAAACTGAAAGGTTTACATAAGAGCTAAAAATAAATCTAAGGTTCTGAAAAAAATAGTCCCCATCAATTTCAGATGTCCCTTGTCTTGTATTTGGGCCCTATTTTAATTCTCAATCATCTTGAAAATTTTAATTTACTCTGTTCTTTGGGAACCCATTTCAATCCATCTATCCATCCATCTTATAGCTATTTATTGGGTTCCTACCAAGTGTCAGGCACAGGGCTTCATGTTCAGGATAGAACAGCCTCTTCCCTCCTCCAACAGACCTTTTGAAGATTCAAAAAGCCAAGCCCTGGGCTTCCCTGGTGGCGTAGTGGTTGAGAGTCCGCCTGCAGATGCAGGGGACACGGGTTCGTGACCTGGTCCGGGAAGATCCCACACGCCGCGGAGCGGCTGGGCCCGTGAGCCATGGCCGCTGAGCCTGGGCATCCAGAGCCTGTGCTCTGCAACGGGAGAGGCCGCAGCAGTGAGAGGCCTGCGTACCGCAAAAAAAAAAGCCAAGCCCTTGGGGAAGGTATGTGAATGAGTATTTATTCCACAATTAATTCAGAGTACTGTGTGTGAGTGAGTGAGGTGTGTGTGTGTGTGTGTGTGTGTGTGTGAATAAAGCTCTAGCAAATCTAGAACTTTTCTTCTAGATTTCTGCATACTAACTTTATTTCCTAAAGTCCATTCCTTTCCTTTCTGGGTTAAAAAAAGCACTTGCCTCTGGGGCTCTGGTAATAGTGAACACTTACATCACAGGTATCATGAACCAGCTACAGGTTTTAATCCTCGCCTCTGTTCTATGGGATTCATACTATGAATTTCACATATGAAGAAGCTGAAGCACAGAGAGGTTTAAAATAATCTAACATCAGTTAGTAGGAGGAAGAGCTAACATTTGAACGCAGAACTCTGGGTGCAGAGTCGATGCTCTGGGCCAGCATGTTCCACGGCTGCTCAGTGGCTGGGGGGAGTATGGAGGAAGAAGCATCAGAAAGGGCAATAAATACTCTCCATAGGAGTGGAGAGAGAAAACATAAAAAATAATAATAATACAAAGACCTGATTTAAGGTTTTATCGTTTTCACAAATTAAATCAGATTTAGGTCTGGTGGGAGAAAAAGAAAATCAATTCTCTTTGAACAATCCTCTAGTATTAATTTTTCTCTCCAGTGCTTAGGGAATTCAAGTGAATCACTTCAGTTTGAGCAGCAATCAACCTAGATAATTTTATTCTGGGATATAAAACAAAAGACAGATACGTTAAATAACATTTATATTAATATTTTATCCCTCATATCTTCCACTGAAGGCAGACAGAGCCTAGTCTTATCTTCCTTGGATGTATTTGACCAGATTTTCATCAATCTTACATTGACTCCAAGGGGATGTGGGCTCCTAGGGTCTAATTCTTAAACCAGCATTTCCTCACTGAGACCCACAATTAGACACTGAAGAAGGTCCATGTAATGATATTTTCAATATTCATTTTACAGTTTGTGAAAAAAACCTACTGATAAGCATCAGCTCACATCTACAGTTAACCATAATTATTTTGCTAAATATGGAGATGTGAAATATATACTGTGCTATAGGTAGCACAGCCAGTTTGAAGAGTAGTTTGCAATTGGTAGTGAATGTGAGGATGGGTAAGCCCTATAACCAGTACTTTTACCCCTAGATATATTTAGAGACTTTCTTCCATAGGTCACACAAAGAGCTGTGTAAAATAACATTCATTGACTCGTTGTTTGTAATGGCAAAGAAAAGGTACAACCTACATTTCCATCACTAGAAGAATGAATAAATAGATATGTATTCATTCAATGGAATACTATATACGGCAATTATAATGAGTGAACTAGAGCCATAAGTATCAACATGGACACATCTAAAAATGATGCAGACAGAATAAAGAGTACAGGATACTACAATATGATATATTTATATAAAGTTCTAAAACATGCAAAACCATTAGATATAATTTATGTACATAGACATACGTAGTACAAGGATAAAAACATGCATGGAAACAATCAACACCAAACTCCAGAAAAATTCCCTCTCAAGAGGGAAAGAAATGGGAGCTGGGAGAAGTAACAAGAGGGCTTGAATGGTATTTGCAATATTAATTTCTTTTTAAAATATTATGAAATGATAAGAATGCACAAAGCTGGCTAGGGGGCTTTATTATTTTACTTTGCCATATCCTTGACACATTGACATGCCAGCTCCATGGCATCAGGGACATTGTTCAGGTGACTGCTGTCTTCTCAGAACCCAGAAAGTGCCTGATGTGTAGTAGGATCTCAATAAATTGTCAACAGGTTAATGAATAAATGATTCTCTACAATTCTGGATATTTACAATAATTCTTTTAAAATAAAAATAATACAATGCTCTAGAAATAAAAAATATAAAAGCCAGTATGCTTTCTCATAGTATATAAATAAGTCAATATATATGTGGAAAAAATAAAAAATATTGTGCTTTTTCATAGCACAGGTTTGTGAAATCTGTGTAAAGGGAAGTTGTAGGGGAAAGGAGGAGGCTTGGGGGAAATTCAATGCTTAAAGAAGCTTCCAAACCAAAAATACAGGTTTAAAGATGGAGGGGGGGGGAGAACTGCTTTGGTTCACAGTAGGAATAAGTTATCCTAAAGTGATGGCATGGAGCTCTCTGGGTTTGTGTTAAGGTAAACAAAGGACTGATCCCAACCGACAGCCCAGTCCTCTTGAGCTGCATGGTTTTCTAACCAGACCAGAGTAGATTTGCTGTCAGCGCCTGAAGAAACAAACAAACAAAAATCCAAACAGCCCATTGGCCGTACCCTCTAGTGCAAACATCTTCCAGATCCATGAGCAAGACAGAATCTTCTCCAACCCAGAGCACAGCACAGCAAAGCACAGCCGCGTGTACCACTGTTGCATGGACGCTAACATTTCAAGGCAATCACCCCATTCAGAAAAGGCAGGGAGAAAACCCCATGAGGAAATGGCAAACCACGACAGCATGCACCTGGATCAGGCATGCAAGAAGACCAAGACAAACAAGTGGAAAAGTACCTCGGAAGTCACCTTGCAAGACAGTAACTTAGAGGTGTACTGGCAGAGAGGGAAAAACCAGGGTTAGTACATGGCAGAGACACACTCACAAAACGCCCCCCAGCTGGGAACTGGCACCACGCCGGTGAGGGGGGAGGGGACACAAGAGGGGAGGTAACATCAGGAGACCAGGACACACCCACACCAAGACTTGCTTCATCTGATATTCATTTATTTAAAAGTCTGTATCTTTTGCAGCAAGTAGATACCCTATTATTCCTCCATAAAAATATCAGATAAGCCATACTTTGTTAATTCAAGATTTGTTGCTTCCATCTTCTGTGCTTTGAATTAACAAGATTCTTTCCCCCCGGGGTTGTATGCAACCAACTGCCCACCAGCAAGATCCTTAAGGGCATTCTGGATTTGTGAGAATCTATGGACAAACAGCCCTTCCCCTACCTATAGGCGTCTCTGAAGCCCAAAGTAGTCTCGTAGTCTGTTGTCCCATGAAAAGAAGGCCCTAACCACAGACAGGGCACGGTTTGGATGCGAGGTTTGCAGAGGCAGATTCTCTGGAGCTGATCTAAGGATGGCACTGCCAAGGGAGACCAAGCAGCCTCCCTCATCACGACCTTGCGGGTCCTAAATAAGTTCCTGAAAGTGGAGTGATTAAGTAGGAACTAAAAGGGTCCTTTAGTTCCTATAAAGGAAACTAAAAGTCACTACAAGAAAAGCTCAGAGAAAAAATGTCCCGGCTGTGGGTAATGAGTTAGAAGGACTGACTCTGGACAGCCTCCTCCAGAACAGTGGTCATGACCTTGCATTTACACTCACGACTTTAGAGGCACTGATTGGTTTCTGGCATGGTGACCATGCCAAAGAGCCCATTGGACTGGATAGGAGGGATCGTATGTCTGTGATCACTGACTGCTTCTTAGGTACTGCACTTAAAAATCACAGCTCTGGAGCTTCCCTGGTGGCGCAGTGGTTGAGAGTCCGCCTGCCGATGCAGGGGACATGGGTTCGTGCCCCGGTCTGGGAAGATCCCACATGCCGCGGAGCAGCTGGGCCCGTGAGCCGTGGCCACTGAGCCTGCGCGTCTGGAGCATGTGCTCCGCAACGGGAGAGGCCACAACAGTGAGAGGCCCGCGTACCGCAAAAAAAAAAAAAAAAAATCACAGCTCTGTAATGATCAGACAGATGACTGGGGGCTGATAAATGTGGAGTGCTCGTCTCCTTTGCACCTTCCCAGGGCATGTGTGAGAACCCGAGAGAGCTGGGGGCACAAAGCATCACTGATGTTGGCTGAGCTTCCCACAGAGCCTGTGGTGGCGGGGGTGGGCACTGGAGCCAGACGGGCTTCCTCCATCCACCCAGTGAGAGTTTGGCTAGAACTCCCAAAGGGTGTCCTGGTCTAGAAGGAAGTGTGTGCCAGGAATTCTTGGAAAAGCAGTGACTGCCAGCCCCCAGCTTGGACTTAGCCCAGGAATCAAAGAGGCCTTCATTTATTCCAAGACAGGAAGGGAAGGCTGAAAGCCCTCCCAGTAACTATTATGGGGGCAAAAGAGGAAGAAAGAGAACATAGGAAAAACCCACCTAGATTGTGTGCTAGGAGGAGGGATGGGGCTCAATGTCCAGGAGGCTGTAATCTGGACTCAGCCCAGCACCCCCTCAACTGAGAAAGGGAAAGCAAATCTACCAAACAGGTTCAAGAGCACCCCTGACTCAAGAACTCATTGTCTTCTGAGGCTCAGGTCAGACTGTGGGGGAAAACTGGCCAGAAAAACAGTGTTGCCTCAGTATCCTTCCTTTGCAAGGTACCAAAAAGCCCTACAGGAAACTATGGTTCATCAGGCCATTATGAGCTGCATGACTGACCAGAGATGGCATCAGGCCCAGATAAGGGGACATTTCCACTTAAGATAACATTTCCAAATAGAAGAAACCTCCACTAAGAGCAGGACGGTTGCATCTGGGTGGGCAGCGTGTGTGTTGCACAAAAACACCAGGCTGGGGGGATGGATGGGGTTGAAGCTCAGACCCCCGACTCCCCTCACCAACCGTGTAGCTGGTGCAGGACTGCATCCACACAGAGTTTTGAAAAACGGTGCCTTTTGCTAATTCTCACAAAGGCCCTGCATAGGCTGGGAAACAGCCCAGGGTAAGGCGTGTGGGTGGAGGTTAGCAATCCTCCTACCCCCAGGTTAGCCAACGGGTCCCTTAAGAGGTGGAGCCTGGCTCAGCCTTGAGCATGGAGACACTCATCAGGGACCACACCATGCAGAACAAGGAAGCCAGCCCCGGCGGATGAAGACTGTCGCTACTCAAGGGTTATCTCAAGGCCTGAGCTGGGAACAAGGATGGCCGTTTGGGGGTAATCTTTTCAGAAAAGGGGCTTTTTCTGGTTCCTTGTCATTGACTTTGTCACCAACTGCAAAAGGAAGCGAAACATCCACAGGTGACTTCATACGACAGGTGACTTCATACGACTACTATAGTGACTCCTGGGCAGACATTCCCAGAGAGAGATTCATGATTTAATGTTCCATCTTCCATCATTCTCTGAGCCCTCACTGGGCTTCCAGCAGGAGAGAGGCCAGCTAAGAACATGAAAAAGACCACTAAATACTGCACGGTTGTCCCCACCCCACCCCCTGGCAGGGATCCCGTGAGCCAGAGGCCTCCCTCCTGTCCTGCAGGTGATATTTTATCAAATGGGAGAGTGGAAGGGTCCTGAACTGGGGACAGGACTCCAGACACCATCGCTGCTCTGGGGCACAGGGATGCTGTACCTGTTCTGCTGGTGAGGATGAGGTTTTTTTCCCCAGATAGGTTGGTGAAAGCTACTCATGGAAACGGCGGGCACAGCTTCATTTGCCTTCCCTCTCTTTCTCTTTCTCTCCTTCACGCTCACTGACATCATTGTACCCAGTGCATCACTCTGCATACACCCCAATTACCCCACTTTGTCTTTAAGTCTACCTTCTCCTTGGGAAGTACAGCAGATAAGAATGCTTCTCATTCTATTCAGAAAGAGCTTGCTGCTTCCTATGGGTGAACAGGTGGTTAGGTCCTGATCATGCGTGAGGGACTCATAAATTCTGCCAACTGACTTTTTGGAAGGAATATTGGCAGGTGGAAGTGCCGGGTGACACGGGACCCAGGTGAGCCAAGTGAGGTTCATAGAGGGTGGAGGATCTAAGAAGCCACAGCTTGCCCTGGGGACAGTCTATGTGGATGAAGCCAGGAGAGCAGAACTACCAACCTCTGGAGCAGGGAAGCCAGTTACAACACAACTCAAGCTTCAAGCCATCCAGCTGCCCGCTATGACTATCCTTCTGGTATGAGAGACCATTAAAGAAGGGGCCACAGATCAACTAGGAAAAGAGATGAACTTCAACATATTCTCCAGTGATGGATGACGACACAACAGAAAGATCCCCTGAATCAAAAGAACTAAGACAGGTTAACAGGCGGCTCTGAAATGAAGTCTTACTGATGAGCATATATTTGCTTTAGATATATATGGGGGGGTTGTTTTTTCCAGATTTGGGTCTCTTAAAAGAGGATACAGTGGGTTGGATAGATTTTTTTTTTCTGTTCCTAAGAATTTTCAACAGCAACAAACTTGGTTCTCTTGTAATATCAACAACAGTGCAAAACACTTGGCCTTGAATTTGAGATCTGGGGATATTAACAGCTTGATTAGTTAGCAGGTTTCTTTCTTACCCGAAATGTTAATTTACTTGAGAAAAATAGAGACAGGAGGCTATCACTTCACTGTGTAAGTGAAGGGCAATCAGTATGTTAAAAGGCTGATTCTAGGGCTACCCTGGTGGCGCAGTGGTTGAGAGTCCGCCTGCCGATGCAGGGGACACGGGTTCGTGCCCTGGTCCAGGAGGATCCCACATGCCGCAGAGCGGATGGGCCCGTGAGCCATGGCCGCTGAGCCTGCGCTCCGCAACGGGAAAGGCCACAACAATGAGAGGCCTGCGTACCGGAAAAAAAAAAAAAAAAAAAAAAAGGCTGATTCTAAGCAGCTTCCTTCATGAAAAGGGAAAATCCAACCTGGTTGACATTCACCAGGTGGCTGCCTGAGTGTTAGTGTGTCAGCCTCTGCCTATGAAATGAGTAACTTCACTTCTGGGTATGGTGTTTTCCCCTAACACCTGCACTTCAACACAAAAGGCATGCACAAGAGATACAGAGAGTGTGCTTCCAAATCACTCAGCTGGGTCACAGGCAAGTGGTCCATTGGTTCTTCCCCATCTACACATCCCAGCTAACTTCCACCAAAGCTGCTGATGTATGGTGTGGAATCATTGAAGAAAAGCCCCTTATAGCCCTAAGCTTCAAGGTGGTCACAGACTCCAGAAAATACCTAAAAAGGGCTGAAAAGAAGAGCCAGATAAAGTGACTTCGTGGACAGAAAAGGTCCTACAGGCTCAGAGAAGGAGCCCCGGCAGTTGAAACCCGAGCAGCAGCCATCAAGGGCCAGGCCCATCCCACTGTACAATACAGGGAAAAGCCCAGAAATATGCCAGCCCAACAGAGGAGCTGGGCCAGTATTCCAAGCAATTTAGGCCTCAAACCCAAGTGAGAGGAGACTGAGACACACCAAGTGGGTCATTCAGCTGCCATAGGCGTGTTTGCTTGCTTTCTTTACCACTAAGTGTTCAGTATCTGGCTTCAACTCCAGAAAACCTTTAACTCAGCCAACTTGGATACGAGAGGCAGTGAATCAGCATGGAATTCCTACTGTGCGCCCCATCGCATTCAAGTTTAAGGTGACCAAATAATTTAGCATCCAAACTGGGGAACTTTTAAGAGGGAAAGGAGATGATGTTATTAATAATTACTCCAGGACAACAGGCATAAACCAGGACTGTCCTGGGTCAACTGGGGAGTATCCTCAACCCAACCAAGCTATTTGGGGGGAGGAGGTAGTTACCTCAATAAATGCTAATGGATTCCAAGGAGGTTGGCACGGACCCCTGAGGCTGATCCCCAGGCTCCTGGCTGTGCAGGCTGTGGACAGCACTGGCTCTTAAGCCGCTTACTGGAGAAAGAAACCACAGAGTAGACGACTTCCTTTGTGGTTGGTGGGAATGTCATGTGCAAAGTTCTCGGGGTTGAGGGTAGCAGGGTAACTATGTGGTTTTTAACTGTCATTTTAAGTGGCTCTCTCCTGCCAGACTGTACACACTGGCTTGGTAACAGCCCAAAACACACTGTCTTCTGAGCACTGTGTACCATTTATAGGGATCGCCCAGAGCAGACACTGAAGGAATAGCATCGTCATAGTTCTCTAGAGAAATAACATCTCTACAGAACAGGCGAGCGATGGCTGAGATCAGCTCCCCGGTGCCTGCGGGTGATTTCAGGGAGCTTGTGTCCTTCCTCCCGCATTGCCCCTGCGCGGTGTCTTTCTACACACACACCCCACACCTCACGCACTAGCCGTACCAGTAGACTCAAACTAGAACTTGGCAGCCAAAAGACCCACTCTTTGCATGATCAAAGTTTTTGAGAACAAGGCAAAACCCCCAACCCAACTGCAGGTATGTTAAACCACACATTTGAAAATTGGTGCTGGAACCACAGTGCTGGCCAGACAACCGCACACACATCCATGCCTGAACCGGAGTACCGTACGCCGTACTGAAATTCACCCTTGGACACGGGAAAGAGGAAAGGAGGCGAAACTTACACTACTATCATCCATTCTCTCGCGCCTTTTAGATTTGTGTGTCTCATAGTCTTCCATGAGGGTCTGCATCAGATTCTTGGGCCGCTGTGATCCGGCAGCCTCTTCGGGGGCTAAGTCAGGCTGCAAGCTGGGACCTTCAGGTGTGGGGGATGGAGGAGGTTGGACTTTCTCTATTTTCCCTGAAACAACACGAAGAGAACACCCTTTCTAAGCTTGTCTGGTCACGACTGCTTTCGAAAAGAAGAGAAGAACACTGGCAAAAAAAGCAACCTCTGACATACTGAGTGGTACCAGAATGATGGTTAAGTGCAGGTCATTTTATTACAGGGATCAACGTGCTTAAGGATTAATGTCACAAACCCATCCAACGAAGACCTCAAGGAAACCGGTTTTAAAGTCAGTCAGACCAAAGAGGGCTCTCAGGCTCTTTGCAGATATATGCCAGGCAGACAGACAAACAGACAGACAGACAGATGCTGACTCCAGTTGTTTTGGGGACAAGTATTCTATCACAGATCATACAATCAGACTGTCAGAGGTGGCGGTGCCTTTGAACCTTAAAGACCCATTTCTTACAGATAAGGAAAGCTTAGGCTCGACAAAGGGAAGGCTGCGTTGGGCTACCAGGAGCTGGCGATGGTATCCAGGTCTCCTGGTTTCCTTCCCTCTTTCTTCTCTATCAAAGGTCACCAATGGTCAGATGACCAGCCTGGTTTTTTTGTATGGGCAACACATGTTGTAAAACCTCTGAACGAGAACTAAGCTGTTCTTCCCAGGTCACTCCAGTCTTACACTGGCCAGCTTCATTCTTTACCTTACCTGCCACGGTCCTGAAAGCACTTAGGTTTGAGATCCCGGATCTTAAGGAATGAATGCCAACAACAGCAGCTTCAATGTTGTAGAAAAGGGGTGCGTCAGACTTGGGAAAGGTGAGGTTTTAGTTTTTGAGATGCCATACAGGTATTCTCAGCATGAGAAGATTGGGTCCACAGTCATCCACAGTGGTGTGGTGATGCCAGGCACTGTCACTAAGACCGCCTGCATCCCACCCTCTTGGGAAATGCCTTCTGGCCAATGAAGGAGTGGGTTATATTGCCAGAGCCCCAAACGCACCGCTGAGAAGTACCTTCAGGTGCAACAGTCATGATTTTTCCAACTATGCCCCTTATGGGAGACACGGCTAGGGTCTGCGAACAAGGAATGTGGAGAAAACACACAAAATAAATGGATATTTCAAGCACAAAAGTTCAGAAACCACCAGGGGAGGGTAAAGACCCATTTGACCTCCTCCAGACCCAAGATCAAGACAGCTCATCTTTCTTTGCCTCACTCCCCCCAAGACTGCCTGATGGAGCTGGAATCACAAGTGAAGCCTGGGGTCCATGTCTCTGTGTGGGTGGCTATAGGACTTTACTGGGCATAGGTCCTTTGATGGGAGTTGGGAAGCCCCCCGGAGTTCAGGAAGCCCGAGTTTTAATTTCTGCTCTTCCATGAACCAGCCATGAGGTTGGCTGTAGACAATCATGTAATGTTCCCCCTTTAATCTTGAGCTGATCACTTAAGTTCTCCAAGTTTCAACTTCCCTAGCTAGAAAATGAGAATTTGGGGAGAAGTTGTCTTGGAAGTCCATTCTAACTCAAACATTTTGCTATTCTATCAAATACATTTGGCAAGAAGATCAACCTTTATTGATTAAAAAAAAAAAAGTATATGGCCAGCACATTTGGCAGTTAGGTGGGGAAGTGGTTTTTAATACACAGACACTCCATCTGTAGACCCACCATTACATTAGTGAACTTAGTGAAACTCATTGCTTTGACCTTAATTACCCAGATCATCGATAAAAAGTCTTTTGATATTAACAGTAAGGTTACAAATATTTTAAGGTCTTCAATCTTCAAATTCTCTAGAAACGGTTTCTATTTTTTATTATGGAAATCAGGGAATGCTATCATGACACCTATGGACCCATCAACTATATTAAACATTTATCAAGATTTTACCACCCTTGCTCCATCTGTCCTGCCTGCCTGCCTTTCTCCCACCCTCCTGTACTAAAATATTTAAAGGAATCTCAGACCTCAGGCAATATTACCCCTGAATACGTAGTGTGTATCTCTAAAAGTTCTGATTGACTTTTTTAACTTTTATTTATTTATTTATTGGTTGCGCTGGGTCTTCATTGCTGCACATGGGCTTTCTCTAGTTGTGGTGAGCGGGGGTTACTCTTCGCTGAGGTGTGCTTGGGCTTCTCGTTGCGGAGCAGGGGCTCTAGGGCGCAGGCTCAGTAGTTGTGGCACACAAGCTGAGTTGCTCTGCGGCATGTGGGATCTTCCCAGACCAGGGCTCGAACCTGTGTCCCCTGCATTGGCAGGTGGATTCTTAACCACTGCGCCACCAGGGAAGTCCCTGATTGACTTTTAAAATGAAGCTTTGAGAAACAATACAGCCCAGTGGTGAGCATGCAGTTCTAGAGCCAGCCTGCTTGGGTTTGAGCTCATTAGTTAGCAGCCAAATACCCTTAGGGCAAGTTACTTGCCCTTTTTTTTGAAGTTTTTCTATCTCAGTTTCCTGATCTGTAAAATTGGTATGTTGATAGAAGTACCTACCTCATGCGGTTGGTACAAGAACTAAATTAATGTCTAGAACGGCAAGCACCCAATGAATCTAGTTAGTATTTATTTGGAATCTCAAAGAATAATATGTCTACGGAGTAAGAATGAGCAATTTCATGGGAAATTCTGCATAAAAATGTCACAACTCTTCTAAAACTAGAAATAGATACCACAGGACCAGGTTGGTCACTTTCTAATTGACCTCTCAAGTGTCCAAATCATCTCTCACCAGCCAATCCTCCAGCATTAAACTTCTAGAAAGCATAGTACATATTCACTGCCTCTAACTTCACCCTTTCACATATACCACCCCTGCCTCATAATACTTTGTTTATACTTCTGGGAAAGCCTTTTTCACATACTGACTGTATCAATCTGGTTGTTTAAGCTTTTCTTCTCAATAAAGCTGTAAAGTCACCTGAAGATAGGGACCATTTCAATCGGCTATGAATCCCCCTAACTCATTTGAATGTAAACTCCATTAGAGGAGGGCCTTGTCTGTCCCGGTCAATGCTGAATCCCACAAGGCAGGAGTTCAGGCTGTTGAATGAATCAGCAAGTCCATTATGAAATATACAGAGCAGCCACTTATTAAATGCTTGTGGACTGGGACAGAATTCCCAATACAGAATCTGAGCAAAGTGTTTAAATGTCTTCACCAAAGCACATGAGACAAAACAATCTTGGTCTACAGAACCACAGACGCGATGGCTTTGGAGTAATAACAAACACATTTATATGGCATTTCATTGATAGGCTTCATGTCATTTGATCCTTACAAACACCCTAGGATGTAGTCAGGGTGAATGTCATGACATCTGAACAATTTAGACCATGGAGGCTCAGATGCTTAACATCAATCCAAATTACATTAGTTAGCAACAATCAGAGTCAGGTCTGGAACCCAAATTGTGTTGACTGTTGCTAAATTATATAATTGGGTGTGTGCTGAAAGAGAATCGTAAAGAGGGTGAAAAGTTACTATAAAGAGTGGACATTTCCCGCTCATTTCTTAGTATGCCAGCAAAATGAAACCCATCCCCGGAGCAAGTTTTGCCGGTTACAGCCACTAGAGGTCACATGAGTAACAGGAACCAAAGACTAGCTTAGCGGGTCTGGAGCAGTGTCTTCCAAAGAGAAGGTGGCTGAGAGGTCTTGGAGAGAACAGAGGGGTTCAGATAACCAAGGCCACATCAGAGCCTCAGGAGAAGCTGCCACAGGTCTCCAGAGAAAGGGAGCCCCAACCCCGGACTTCTGGGCTGGTTGACATCTGGGGAAGTCGGCTTGGCTGGGCTTCTCTACCGTGATCTCCAAGCACCCTGCCTCCAGTACGGTTCCAACCATGACTGGAATTCTCACGCAATCTTAGGAACCACACAGGCCATCAAAAAGCTGGAGAGGGACCTAGCTTGCAGCCTAATCAAGTTTTCTCTTTGATTAGGATGGTGAAAAAACTTCTCGCGCTCTTCCACCAGTAATAGACACTGCAGGCACCACCGCTGTTTGGGCCATGGGGGTCATGACATAAATGTGATGCAAAGCTTGGGAAGTCTGTCTCATCTTCTATGGCCTTGGAAAGCACTTTGAAGTTCCTTGGCCCTGAGGACAAATCTCATTAGAATCCCCAAACAATGATGGTTATCTTTGGTGTTCATTAGCGTGCATCCAGCACTTCCCCAGTACCCCCAGGTCCCATTCCCACTTGTCCCATCAAAACTTGTTCTCATATAAGTCTATTCACCTGGTGAATGACTGAATAGCTGATGGTAGCTGAAAGTGGCCTCTATTTTCAATGATAAACATCCTGCTATCTAGTTTCTCACCTGGGCTGAACACTCTACAAAATAGCTCTCTTGAAGGATCCCAGAAACAACATGAACAGTAAGTGTCATGCAGACCTCAAGGCAGACCTGTGGTGGTCTTGGCCAAGGCCTGGTCCCTGACATTTACAGAGCAGGGAGCAGGGGCAACGTGAGCTTAACTGACATAGGAACCAACAGAAGAAAGCTAGACTGGAATTCAAAGTGGACGGTAGAAAACATACTCGAGTTTACTTCATACATATGATTTTGTCCAAACTATTCCATCTAGAGTAATTTTAGACTTAAGCATTTAAAGATGTTTGAGGATAAGCAGCTTCACTTGGCTGGGATGATTCCAAAGCCATGTTTCTAAAATCACGTCCTATTACCTTAGCTTTGTAAGAATATTACTCAACACTGCAAACGGTCAAAAGGTCATTGGTCAAATAAGTTTGAGAAACACTCGACTAAAGAAAGCTTTAACGATAAAACGAGATAGATTTCCTTACCAGGGGACTTCTCTAAGGTTTTAGTGCTAATATGATTGTGAATCTCTAGTTTAGGAATGGGGGTGCAGCGTTTCTCAAATTTATTTAACCACAGAACCTCATTTCATAGAATCCCTATTAATATCTTGAGGAAAACAATTTGGAAAATACTATTCTCTGGTGTATACTAGTTAACCACTAACTACTAACTTATGGGCACAAGTTCAACTAATAAGTATGGGCACAAAGCTTATGTACAAGAACTTTCACCATTGTTCATTTGTTTGCTTATAATTACATATGTGGAAACAACAAAGGCATCTGACTATAAGAGAATGGTTAAATTAGTTGTGGCTTATTCAGATGATGGAGTATTATTTAGCCATTATAAGTCATGTTTTAGTCTCTCAAATTTAGAGGAATAGTTATGGACATGGGAAAATATTCAAAATACATTAAGAGAAAAAGCAGGTTACAAAAGCAGAAATACTGCAGGGGTTTAGGAGTGCAGGCTCCGGAGTTGGACTGCTTGGGTTCAAATCCTAACTCACTACTTATTAGCTGTGTAAAAGAAAACAAAAGTGCACACATGACACACGGTAAAACTTAGTCAGGATAAGATGAACAGTCTTGCAGTTGGCAGAATAATGGCTTCCACAAAGATGTCCAAACCCTAATCCCCCAAACCTGTGAATATTTACCTTACATGGCAAAAGGACTTTGCGGGTATGATTAAGTTAAAGACTGTGAGATGGGAACACTATCCAAGATTATCCAGTTGGGCTTGGTGTAATCACAAGGGTCCTCATAAAAGAGATGCAGGAGGGTCAGAGAGAGAGAGAGAGAGAGAGAGAGAGAGAGAGAGAGAGATTTGAAGATACTATACTGTTGGCTTTGGATATGAAGGAAGGGGCCACAAGCCAAGGAACATAGATGGCCTCTAGAACTGGAAAAGGGAGGGAAATGGATTCTCCCCAAGAGCCTCTAGAAGAAACACAGCCCTGCCAAGATCTTGATTTTAGCACAGAAGGACACTATTTTAGTCTGTTTGAACTGTCATAACAAAATACCATGGATTGGGTGGCTTAAAAAACAGAAATTATTTTCTCACAGTTCTGGAGGCTGGAAGTGTCAGATCAGCATGGGTACCAGCATGGTCAGGTTCTGGTGAGAGCTTTCTTCCTATCATGCAGATGGCTACCTTCCTGCTGTGTCCACACATCACAGAGAGAGAATGGGGTCTCTGGTGCCTTTTCTTATAAGGGCACTAATCCCATCATGAGGGCCCCACTCTCATGACCTCATCTAACCCTTACTATCTCCCAAAGGCCTCATCTCCAAATACCATCACATTGGGGGTTAGGCGTTCAACAACATACTGAATTTGAGAGGGGACACAATTCAGTCCATAGCTGACACATTTCAGATTTCTGACCTCAAGAACTATAAGATAATAAATTTCTGTTGTTTTGAGCCACTATATTTGTGGTGATTTGTTACAGCAGCAATATGAAACTAATACACACGTAGACCCAATGTTATCTTCCAGGCACATGTGTGCATGAGAAAAACTAGGCAGGGAGTAGTTAGGATTATGAATCACTTTGCCTTTTATCTTTATTCTTTACTTTCCAAGTTTTTTTCTACAATAAGCATGAATTAATTTTAAATTATAAAACAAACCAGAATTTTTTTCTTTTAAGTATTACCACACATGCTAATAAAAGCAGATAAAGCTGGGGCTTTAACCTTCATGGACCAGGCAGATCCAGAAGCCTTTCTGTCTCACCAGGCAGCACACACAGGCCCAGGGGAGCTACTGAGCTGACACCTCCTGGGGCCTTAGAGAAGCACTGGTCACATTCACCGGTGACTCTCACAGGCAGACTAAGGAGAAGAGTGGGGGAAGCAGAATTTCACTCCAAATTAGTAAATGCTGTCTCCCATGATTAGTGGAAGAAAAAACTAGGAAACATGAATTTGTGTTTCCTGTTTGTTTAAG
The DNA here is from genome assembly GCF_059928025.1 of Delphinapterus leucas. NCBI lineage: Eukaryota > Metazoa > Chordata > Mammalia > Artiodactyla > Monodontidae > Delphinapterus > Delphinapterus leucas. The sequence continues at coordinate 101,956,896 of NC_143134.1, read as the reverse complement.
TAGTTAAGCCACACCTTGTCCAGAGAGAAAAAGCCACGCCTTGACTGCGTTTCTGGATTCTCCAAACAAGATGGATTTCCCTGTGCTGATGGGGGCAGAGAGAAAAACCCTCAACTCTTCCCACCCAAGGGAAACTAGAGCTAGGGCTGCATGTCCTCAGTACACAGCTGCTGCCATCCATGACAGCCCACACCCTCCCTCTATAAGAAGAGGACTAACTTCTAAAAAGCCAAGAGGGTGGATTCCCAAAGTTAAGAATTTATTTTGGTCAAACATTAGGATTTTGGTGATTACTATATTCTATACACATAGCATCTGACGTCTTAAAAATAAAAGATCCTTTGTTTCTACATTTCTCAAAAGAAAGGAAAAAGCCATCACCCACTCTTATTTAAAAACCAAACCGAACAAAGACGCCCACCAGATAACATGCTTTGGCCCAAGCCCCCTCAATGATCTCCTTTCTTCACGGAGCCTTGGGGTGAGCTTGCAAATGTCTAAACGACTCGCAGATCACCAGAAAGAAAGGGGCTCAGACTTGCATTTTAAATTCCATTTCCTCCCAATACAAGGGAATACCCTGCCTGTCAGATCCGGAGTCCATGGGCTTGTATGGTTCCAGCTATGACCCACACACCAAGAGCTGGTCCCTGGTCCTTTCATCTCCTCCTTTGAAGGCCCCAGGGGTGGGAGAATGCAATGATACGAATCTTCAGATTATAAGACTAGCTCAGAAATGAGAAACACCCCTGCCTGGTGACACAAGTCTGAGAAACTTCCAAATATTATTACTTCAAGGTACGGTGGGATGTTGGATGAGTTGTCGATATTGGATCATTCCTCTGAACAGAACTGGAAAATGAAAACTGGAGAAGGAAAGAGTTTTGCATCTGCAGGGGAAGCATAGTTTAAGACCAAAAAAAGAAAAAAATTTAATTAAAACAGTAAGGATAAAAATCATGGTAAGTAGCAATTGCTCCGCCAAGATCTTTTGGTTAAACACATTTCTACCAACACAGTGAGCTCAGCTCTATGAACATTATCACCCCCCTCCCCAAAAAAGAAAATATTTTCACGGTAGTTTGTAATTTCACTGTCACCCAACATGCTTAATAATGGCCTTTGTTTTTTGAAATCACAGCTGACTATTGAAAGCTAATTCTTGAACTCTGATTTTATATGAGAAACTTTAATTCTAAAGAAGTAACTATGAATAAATCTCAGCTAGGACTAGAAAGCAATTTTATAAAAGCATGTTGTATCATTTACATCAGGGCTCCAGTGGCTGCAGAAGAATAACTCATAAGTAACTCTGCTAAGGTTTTCTAGGTCTTTTCTTAGAACAAAAACTGCAGTAACGGGACTTCCCTGGTGGCGCAGTGGTTAAGAATCTGCCTGCTAATGCAAGGGACATAGGTTCTAGCCCTGGTCCGGGAAGATCCCACATGCTGCGGAGCAACTAAGCCCAGGCACCACAACTACTAAGCCTGTGCTCTACAGCCTGTGAGGCACAACTAGTGAGCCCTCGTGCCACAACTACTGAAGCCTGCGCACCTAGAGCCCGTGCTCCACAACAAAGAGACACCACCGCAATGAGAAGCCCGCACACCGCAAGGAAGAGTAGGCCCCACTCGCCACAACTTAGAGAAAGCCCGTGCACAGCAACAAAGACCCAATGCAGCCAAAAATAAATTAATTAATTTTAAAAAAACCTGCAATAAAAACAACTCTTATTGGAAGCCTTTTGTGCACCAGGCACTGACTGTACTAACTTACTGATGAGGTTGGTACTATTTTATTCCCGTTTTACTGATGAAGAAACTGAGGTTTAGAGAGGTGAAGTAAGTTAGTTACACAGCTAACAAGCAGTGGAGTCAGGATTCGAACTTCAGATATGAATCCAGAAAAATGACTGTCACATTTAAGCACATGTTTAATTCTCCTTGACCAGCTTTGGTATGAATTTATATTTGACTAATGAGAAATAAAGACAAAGAGACTTGAGAATACCTGTGATGTCAGATGCATACAACTTTTGGGGAAACCTTTGACCTTTACATTCAAGGTCATGAGAAATAAAATACCATTACATGTAACATGAATGTGTTCTTTGGTGCTCTAATGGCCTGTCCTGCACCCTCTTCCCACCACCACCCCTAGTCCTCCCCCCGTAAGTAGCAAGCAGCTTATTTACAAAGATGAAATGGCTCTGAAACACCAATCTCCCTAGGGAAGCTCACAGCGAGTTGCCATGGTTAGTAAGAGACTGTCATATCCTGCCCTAAACTCCAGCAGTCACGGGGGTCATCCTGCTCCCAGGCCTGGTTTAGATTAGCTCACATTTCTTACCAGGCGCAGAGCAGGGATCTTACAAGAATTAGGTCCTTTGATCACCTTTTCGTTCTCAGCTCAAGACTGCATGTTACTTTGTATGTAGGTTCACACAGCTGTGCAGTTGAGTCTGAATTTTTGGAAGCAGCTCTCCTAACTTGGAGCATGGGGTAACCAGGCATCGGTAAAGGGCAAGTAACCAGGCCACCATGTGATGTCCCCAGCAAAGCAAGGGACAACCCAGACGCTGTGTGTACCAGAAGACCCAGCGCAATCAGCAGTGACAGCAGAAGCTGTTACAACACGGAATGGGAGGAAGTGTTGTTCTCCAAAGTTCTACGTCCCAGAAGCCATGACCATAGGCTTGTCACAGAAGAAAGAGCACAGTCTGTATCTTCTCAGGAGTGAAGGTGATGGGTTTAACCATGACAGTTGCCCTTTTCAAACCACTGAAGGCAATGTCCAGAAAGAACTTTGAATTCTGGAATTGGAGAAGTTCTGACCTCACTGAACACCTTCAACCTTCACCCCTTGCCGAACTCTACTTCGACCTAACCTTTTCTTACCAATTCCTTCCCAAATGGCATGTGTTTTTAAAAATGAACATATTCGCTGGGTTCAGATAAATAAAAATACAGGGAGTTTCTGATCCAAGGCAGAAGGAACAGTCTTAAAGAGCAAAGGGGAACAGCAGAGAGCAGACATGGTGTTCAATGACCACCAGTAAATGAATTTGGCCAGCGCTGGCCCTACTCCACCAAACCTGGTCAGGTAGTGGAGTGAACACTTATCCCCGCGCATCCTCAAATTAAGAAATGGATTCCTTGCTTGAGCTCCCAGTCCTTTCAACGTTTTCAGGCAATGAGCTGTCTCCAGAGTGAATGACTGAGCTTCCTCCTGGGGCATGAACTTTCAGAAAGAATTCACAAAAGCATCCAGGCTAGATGGCTGACGTGGACGATGCTAGTCCCTCGCCATCTGCCCAGATCTTTGGACAGCACCAGCAATTTGACTGTTGTAGTTTGGAGCACTGAAATTAAGTTCTGAAAGCACAGAGGAACGATTAAAACTAAGTTTTATCATAACTTATTTGGCAGCAAAACCCGAGGTGAACCAGCATGAGGTTCTTCTTGGTCTTTATTGATCCCACTTAATAGAACAAACTCTAAGTTTCACAGCAGAAATCGAATTTGATGACAGGTGCAGCCCCAGACTCCACTGGGTGTGTTCAACAATAGTACATGTGTTGCATTGCTTTTCTAAATAATGGTGTGGACACTTTACGGCCTTTCTAAAATCAGAAAAATGTGGAATATATCTGGTCTCAAGAGTTTGGGTAATTTGGATTCTATCCTAGATAGCTGTTGGGAGGGTTACATGAGAAAATGAGAAATGAGAACACTGTGTGTGAATTATAGTACTGGGCTTTAAGGTCTCGGTGAGTTGCAGCTACTGTGATTATACTTCGGTCACCAGAGAATGTTCAAGGAACTTGGCGGTGTACATCATCATCTGTAGGATACTCCGCGTTCAGCTTTAGAACCTTCACACAGCCAGCTGTGCTCCTATAAGATACGCAATTTGTACCTGCCTGCAGCAAAGGGAAACACTGCACACTCCTGAAGAAGCGCTCTCTCTTACCTGGGCCTGGGAGGGAATCCTTCTGTCAGTCACCCTCACCAAGGTCTTCTACTGTGGAGGACTGAGGGCATCTCAAGTGAGACTTGGCCTCATTCAGCTCTAATTCAGCATGGAACAAAGGCACCAAGCTCTGAATATTGTGCTGATATAAACATTTTTTTTTTTTTTTTATCTAGGAGTTTTCTTTGTGATATTGGGAGATACTGAAGGGAAAATAGACCCAGTCAATAAGCTTTATAATAATGTAATGAACATCACATGTGCAATCAATTCAAACTGACAACAGAAGTCAAAACACCTTGGAAATCTTATTTTTATAAGATGTATAACTAACATATCTTTCCACATATTAAAAGACCTAAACAGACAGGTTATGGGACTCAATACCCACAGCTTTTCCTTGACCGCTGTCCAGAATGGCCCACTGGGCAAATTGTCTGACTTGGTAAATCAACATGACACCTGGCATGAAAATGCAAACTAGTTCCAAAACCTAAGCTAATCATCACCTAACTAACTGGGTCTGCCTAGAACTTGGACGTGAACCCAGGATATCCAATAATAGACACAGGCACTAAAGAGAGAACTGTCTGCTGATAGCCCTCCTATGAAAAGGCATTTTAACAGGTCTAAAGTGTAACTTCGGTAAAATGTTTGGGTTTTCCTCCCAAACTCATTCCTCAAGGGCGTTTTACAAAAGTGCGTGGGTTACACCTTCAAATCAGGCTTGTGCACCTGCCTAAGTGCTTCTTTTAGTCTCTGCTTCTAAGTACCATCAAGAGGAGGCCCACGTGTGTTCATTCTTGGGAGCATGGCCTCTCCCATAACCCAGGGCACTCGTCAAGATGGCGGCCGGCCTTTAGACGTACATAGAAAAAAAGCCGGTGGAATGGACTCAGGAAAGCAGGAAGACTTTTAATTCATCAATTCATGCATGAAGGCAGGACAGCTTGGAGATTTGTGGAGATAATTGCCCCTTGGAAAATCCTCACTGGCTTCCCACTGACCGCAGGATAAAGTCTAAGATCTAAAACCTTTGACATGATTTACATAGCTCTTCACTGTCTGGCTCCAAATCAACTGTCTTTTGTTTTGTTTAAAATCTCTTCCTTTAACCCACCCTAACTTTATTTAGGCACCTCAAACATGCCAAGTTCTCTTCCTCTGTAGGTGCCCTTCCTTCTAACTGGAACGATCTCCCCCACCCCCTGAACCCAACCCAACTCCTTCAACTCAAAACTTAGATGATAGTTTCCCAAGAAAGGAAGACTTTCCTTATCCCCCCAGTGAGGCGGTCTTCCTTGCTCTGATCTTCCACAGGTCTCCACGCTTCTCTGTTATGAAACTGCCACCTTTCTTTGATGTTTCTGTTACTGAACTATAAGCTCCCTGAGGGCGGGGACTTTATCTGCCTTGTCCACTTCTGTATGAACAAATGCCACACGAACCCTATTTAAGTGGACCTTCTTCTGTTAAAAGTCATGCAAGAACCAACGAGATTCAATTTCCATATAATTTTTCCTAATAAACGGTCTTTGAAAATGATTACATCCTTTTAAAAATAGAAATCTCAGCATCTTCCATCTCGAAAGGCAAGGGAACCAAAAGCAAAAAACAAGTATCTTTTCAACACCTGGGAAATGGTTGGAAAGCACTTCTCTTTCCTTATCACACCTTGGCTCTCAGTGGATTTTATTTGCCTTAAGATTTCAGGATTCCATCATGTCACCAGCATAATTTCTACCAGAGGAGATGTTAAAAATTATATTTTTCATCACCTAATATCAAATTGTCACTCTGTGTCATGCAGTGACCCAGCTGAGTCACCTCTGCTGGCATGTAGTAGGAACTCAACAACATCTCCATTCACAAAACCAGAGTTGGAGCCAGCAGTTCTGACCCTGGCCATGAAAGGTCCGGTTTGGCTGCTAAGAGTGATATGTCAGCCTCCTTCCTGATCACCAACTTGGAAGCTGGCTGGCTAAGCATTACTCTAAACGTTTCCAGGCACGGATAGAAAAAAATTACCTTTTGCATTCAGCTTCTTTCAATCCAGGTTGTAATTCTGGGAAGCCCTGCCACCTACTTTCAATGTTCTAGAGGGAAATGTGAAGAAGTGAGCTGCACACACATTATCTATCACGACTGTGGTCAATGTGACAACCAGACCCAAGCAGGGTTCAGACTTGCATGGATGAACTACCATCTTACTAAAGGAGCAGAAACCAAGCCTATGCGGATGGGATATGGGGGAGGAGATCAGCATTAGCATAGGAGGAAGTATGGGAGAAATCGGTATGGGGCTACTGGGATGCTGAAAGCAGACATTAGGACTCTGTCCTGTTTTAAGCCTGGCGGGAAGCATGACGGACCACAGCAGGTCAGGGAACTAGAGGAAACTGTGGAGATGTCTTAATTTTTGTTTGTGTGCTAGAAGTAAAGTATGGAGCAATAAGGTAAGAGGTTTAATTAGAGATGGAGTGAAGAAAACTGAAAATACCACTGAGCATATGCAGTGTAGAGAGGGTTCTATAATGAAATAATATCAAGGGAGGGCTAGGTAAGTGGAGCCAGCTGTAACTGATAAAAGAGCCATGGAATCCTGCCTGCCATGTGAGCAGAAGTTGCTGAGATGCCTGCAGAAACTTCCTCCACCAGTGAGGCTGCAGGTTCTCATGAAGGCCCTTTACAATCACTTACTTGTGAAGCAGGCTCCCCAGACCGGGCTGAATTCAAGTGGTACCAAAACTTTTTTTAGGATACCATATGGAGAGCCCAGCTGGCATCTCTGTGCCAAGCCATCCCACAACAAGACTTTAGAGTGAACTCGACAAGTAAGGATCTTTGGGAAAAGCCAACCAGTCACTGTTAAGCACAGACAAAGAGCCTCTTCTGAAAGTTTTCTTTGCCTCAAACATTCAGCTGGCCATTGCTCCATGACCTGAAGGCATTAAAAAACATATCGAGAGGGGCTGCCCTGGTGGCGCAGTGGTTGAGAGTCCGCCTGCCGATGCAGGGGACACGGGTTCGTGCCCCGGTCCGGGAGGATCCCACATGCCGCGGAGCGGCTGGGCCCGTGAGCCATGGCCGCTGAGCCTGCGCGTCCGGAGCCTGTGCTCTGCAACGGGAGAGGCCACAACAGTGGGAGGCCCGCGTACCGCAAAAAAAACAAAACAAAACAAAAAAAAACATATCAAGAAAGTCACCATGCTCTCCCTCTTCCTGCTCCCTTCCCTTTCCTTCCTGAATAATTTAGTCCAAAAGCTATTAGGTGGGGCTGAACAAGATGAGTGTCTGCAGGGAGGGTGGGAGGAACCCCAGTGGCCCAGAGTGGTGTGCTGGAGCCAGAGCAGGGTGGGAAGGGACACGGGTGACCCAGCACAGGATGTTGGAGCCCAAGCTGGGTGAAGAGGGTGTTGGTGACAGGAAACAGCAGTTGCCACCCAGAAAGTGACACTTGAACCCATGTTTGGTGAGGAAAATAGTAGATTGGTTCCATAAGGGGGGAGGGGTTTGATCAAATAATAAATATATTGAGGATAATAGGAACCAGGTACCTTGTTGTCAAGGAGGAGGTTACAAATATGGAAAGAGAGAAAATGAACCTAGTGGTATTGGAGTAGAATTAAAGGTATCAGGGTGAGCTCATGGTTTTCAAGATAGGTAGGTAGATAGATTGATTAATCAATCAATCAACTGACAGATAGAATGTGTATATATTCTCTAATTTTGACCATTGAGAGTGCCTGAGAGCAGTGCCTATCCAACAGCAACGAGCACATCAAACACTCAGACTTTGGTTTCTAAATACCACTCTCCACTAAAAGGAACTAAATGCTCTTTGTTGAAAAGGCTGATTTCAGGGTTAGGAAAGTATAAGACGAGATTGGAACATCTTGTGGCACCAGAAAGTAAAGATGTGCCCAAAGAAAAATGCGGACATGTCAAAAGGACACTGAAGTTAGCCTGAAAGGGCTCCTGTGAACTATATTTGAACAATAGAAATGGATTATAACCCACTAAATGTAATAGGAATCCATGAGACCATCTGTCATAGATAGATAGATAGATAGACAGATAGATTTAAAGTCTGAAGAGGAGTGAGATAAAGATTACGTGGTACCAAAGCATCTCACCACAAAATATTTGTTAATTACAAAGGGAAAAAGTAACTATTGTACAGAAACCCTCAATCAAGCGATCAAAATTAGCATCATGTGAAAAAAGTTAACATCTGTCCCCGTAATGGGACAAACTGACACCACGTACTACCTGACTGGATGCTGTAAGAAGAATAAGCATCAGCTCTGTGGTATTCCTACCAAACATGCGTAGCCTGAACACAATCATGTGAAAACATCAGGCAAACCCAAACTGAGGGGCATTCTACAAAACTGGGGGTGATCAAGCATCATGTTGGCAATTTACTCTTAATTCAGAATAAAAAAGATATTTGTATTTAACTAGGGAACTTTCCTTTAGCTTTGAGATTATTTCAAATTTAAAAGTTAATAATGGGAAGAGTTAACTTGTGTTATTATACATTTGATGGAAGCCAAGTGTCAATGGGCTTAAGATCTGGATGGACCAAGAGAAATGCCAGTAATTATATGTTAAGGCAAGACTTCTTAAATTATCTCTAGTGAAGGAACAGTGTTTCTGCCCAATCTATTATGGACCATCCATTAAAAAAATACAAAATCCCACACTTTCACTTGAGGACACTATCAAATTGCTCCAAGAGTTTTCAAATGCTTACTCCCTATGTCTGTACTTAGCATGGATCAGGAATAGTCAAGAACTAGCTTGGACCACACCTTGAACAGCTCTTCTCTTTGGTAGGATGTGTGGTTCCCCAAGTGCCATCATGTCCAAATGAGAAACAAAAATTACTCGTCACAGTGTTATCCATAATAGTAGCAACAATAATTACCACTGTAATTAACATCAACCATCTACACAAAGTATTCAAGATAGGGACGGTCCAGGCAATGGGAGAAGATTAGAGGACTGTCTTTACATATAGTAACTCAACTTCTCCAAAAGGGTCACAGGACACAAATAGATGCGACCACCTTGATTCCAAAGTAATTGTTTTATGGTGACTTAAAGAAAGATGTAAAGAAAGACAAATCCATAAAGATCAATTATACAGAAGATGGACCAAAACATCTTCTACGGGTCCATCTGCAACACCAACCCATTCCTGTCATTGCTGGGAAGACACTCAGCGTTCAGAAGGGGTTAGGAGAAGACATCCCCAGATCAGATAGGTTCGATTTAACTGCAGATACTGACTTCAATACAGTCCACCCAAGGGCCGACTCTGGGCCACACATAGCCTCTCCCTCAGCCAAGAGAGAACAATTCTCCACAGTAAACCAAGACCACAGCAGAAGGACAAGAAAGGAGCAATTACATCCTTTGGGAAATGGCAAACACCATCTAGGCTCAGGGTTCTTCCAGAGGACACTCTGACACTCCCAATGTGTGTCTCCGAACACTGAAATCCCTGTTCCAGTGTGCCCCTGACACCAATTCCAGCCACACACAGAGGAGGGTCCACATATATACAACCCTGAAAGCTGGAATCAGCAACACCGATTTCTGCAGCATCTGTCTCTGGTCCGTGGCACTCCACTTACCTGGAGCAGTTTTGTAGCACGATGTTCGGGAGGGCAGTGATGGGGCATTCTTTGCCTTGGGGCTCTGGGTACTCTGCAAGACTTGTCTCTGCCTCTTCAGCTCCTCTTCCCTTTCTTGGGCTGCTCGGATCTCTTCTTCGATCATGGACAAAGTCCGCTGCTTCCTGGACCTCAGCTTGAAGGGCCCAACCATCACATCGGACTCTTGAGTGGCCAGGAGTGAGGCTGTGCTTCTCAACTCAGCTGCCTCTGAGTACTTGCTGAAGTAGCTCCCTTCCAGTCTGGTCTCCTCCATGTTTATTGGGCCACTGGTCTGCACTGCCGGCAGTGGCTGGGAGGGCCCCCTTTCCCTGAGCGCCCTGTCTTCAGTAGGCAGAATCTTTGGCAATACATCCCTTTTCTCTTGAACAGGGGAGGACACCTGAGGTGGTTCAAACATGCTCTGAGGCTTCTCTGAGCTGGAAGCCCCAGTCCCAGCTTCCTCCAGACTTGCTTGAGGTCCCTGCTGTTCTGCTCCACCCTTGTTGGTTTCAGACACAGCTCTGTCCACTTGCTCGGCTATGGCTTGTTGAATGGCATTCTGCACCAGGAGACCAGCCTGATATTCCAAGGGGTCATCAACCGATGGAGAGTCTCCCAGCGTGGACGAAGGGGAATAGAAACCATGATCACTGAATGACTTGGAGACACCTTCTCCTCGGCCCTCTGAGGGGTTGTCAGTTTGGGGAGTCTGGGGCAGAGAAAAATCAGCCAGCAAATTTTCCTGGAGAGCATTGGTTGTCTCATTGGAGGCCCCACTGTCACTGATGTTGTCCATGCTGAAGTCATTGGACAGGGTCTCCAGGACGGTGGTATCCTGGGACCTCACCGACAGCTCATCCAAGCCGGAGTCAAGTTCCTCTGGAGTCAAAGAGACATTGACTGACCTTGAAAACTGATCCAAAATCCCAGGTTCGTCATCTTTGACCACAGTGAGGACAGCCCGGGCACTTGTAAACTCGCCGTCCTCTGCCCACAGTTTGGATAAGGGCCCGCGTTTGGAGGGCTCACTGTACGGCCCTTCCTTCCCCTGAGGAGCTGTGCTGCCCTGGCCCCCTCCTCCAGCAGACTGGCTCTCCAGGGCACAGTGGGCTTTCTGTCCCTTGGCTGCTGAGGGGTCTTCGGGAGGTCCCCCGACAGAAGCTGGCCTCGAGATGGTCAGTGTCTTGTCTGAGTTGACTGGCCCCAGAGGTCTGTAGAAGGGCTTGATGGAGAAGAGCCTGGGTGTACTCTGGCCCTTGGCCACTGTTTGCCTGGAACTCTCCATCAGCTGGAACTGTTTGCGAGCCGCGGAGAAGTCTATCTGCTCCGTGACGATGTCCTCCTTTGCGCTGTCAGTCACGCTGGAACGTTCTCGAGAGGATGCAGGGGCCGTGCCGAGCTGCGGCGCGGCCGGCTGCCGCCGTATCAGCAGCTGCTCTTGCTGAGCCCTCCTCTCCTTGCGCTCCTTGTACTTCTTGTGCGACTCCAGATGTTCCTCGTTCAGCTGCTCCTCGATGGTCTTTTCCTGCGGAGGGTTCCACCATTTGGCGGCGATGCCAGGATTCTTTTTCACGGCCTGACTCCGGATGAGTTCTCGCCTCTCCTTTTCCAGCTCCAGCATCTCTTCTGAAGGCCTCACTTTCCTGACGCAGTACTGTTCTTTTTCACTCTCGTCATCCTCAAAGAGCTTGGAGGGCTTCTTGTCCTCGTGGAAGGCACGCAGCTCGAACTTGGCTTCCTTCTTCAGCGTGGTGAGCGTGAACTCTCCGTCTCGGGAGGAGCACCGCGAGCTGGTGGAGGAGCTGGGGCTCACGGGCACCTGCAGGCTGTTCCCCAGCAGGTCTCTGGGCTGGTCGGGGGGGCGGCCGTTGGCTCTTTCACCCTCTGCCATGGTGTCAGAGGTGCTCTGATGGAGCTCCAGGGGAGGGGGAGCCTGCCTGCCAGCCACTCTCTCGGTGGGTTCCGGCTGGACGGCCGTGTGGGCAGGTGGGCTTGGGCTGCCCACCAAGATGGCTGCTCCAGGCTCTGGGGAAGACGTGCCGTTGTAGGTTCCGTCCACAGCAGAATCACAGCAGCTGGCCTCCAGCACCTCGTCTAGATATCGGATCTCTCTGGCCACATCATTATCCAGAGATTCATGGTGATCAGCGAGGAGGCCATTGTGGGGGGGTGAGTAGAAGGGGGAGGGGTGGTCCATGGAATGTGGAGTCGAGGTGATTCCGGGAACACTCTTACATTCTGCAACAGAGACCTCAATTTCCATGTTTTTGTGATCTGGGGGAAGAGGGCTGGTGGCAGGCTCCAGGGGATTGCCACTACAGTTGTCTCTCTCGTTTTTTAGCCGGATATCATCCTCGGAAAGCTCGGGAGCCTTCTGGGAAAAAGAGAAAAAACAGAAGTCAGGGTTAGAGACCACATCACTTATGGATATGAACTTCAGACATTAACTGATAACTAACTGGAAGGAAAATTGAAACCACAATGACAGGATCTTTTGAATACAAGTTTCTCTTCTAAAAAAATCCTTTATATATTCATTTTGTTGCAGTAATGGGTACCTAAACCTTCTCAATTTTACAGATTCCATTTTGTTTACCTGGTGTCCAGAGAACTTTCAATAAATGCTAGTCCCGTTTTTACATTTAAAATTAAACTAGGGGGACTTCCCTGGTGGTCCAGTGGGGAAGACTCTGCGCTCCCAATGCAGGGGGCCTGGGTTCTATCCCTGGTTGTGGAACTATATCACACATGCATGCCGCAACTAAGAAGCCTGCGTGCCGCAACTAAAAATCCCACATGCTGCAACTAAACATGCCGCAATAAAGATCCCGAGTGCTGTGACTAAGACCCAGTGCAGCCTAAATAAATAATAAAATAAATATTTTTTTTTAAGTAAATTAGGATTTGGATCATCTGATGATATTGCTCAAATAATTTCTAAAGTGGGGCTTCCCTGGTGGCACAGTGGTTGAGAGTCCGCCTGCCAATGCAGGGGACACGAGTTCGTGCCCCGGTCCGGGAAGATCCCACACGCCGCAGAGCAGCTAGGCCCGTGAGCCATGGCCGCTGAACCTGCGCATCCAGAGCCTGTGCTCCGCAACAGGAGAGACCACAACAGTGAGAGGCCCACGTACTGGCAAAAAAATAATAATAATAATTTCTGAAGTGGAAGAGATTATATAGCAATTGTATCAGAATTTTTCAAAAAATTTCATAGCAAAGTTCTGCAGAAATGTAAGAGAACTATTTGTATGTCCCCAATTATAAAAAGAAGGTCGTTTGGCAGGAACAAATCTTGAAAACATGATTCTCAGCCAGATGTAATGCAATTATTCTGTAGACAGGAAACTTTTTGAAAATTTTTTCCAAAATAAAATATTGGAAAACAGTAGATCTCTTCATTGGCCCTTTAAGAGCTTCAGTGCCACACTGCCATGGCTGTAATTGACCACGTGCATTATAAACACAGAAGCAAAGCCACTGACCACACAGTTCTGTTCTCAAAACAATGCTCCTTGGTTAAGGAGTGAAAAGCTAGTGGATGGTGGCCCCTCCCATCTAGTTCCTAAAATGCTTTGTATGTGACAGCTCCAATTTTGTGTTTAAATAAAAAAACTGTACCTTCTTAATGTTTTTAAATGCATCATATTTTTCATCAGTTATCAATCTCATGTCACTTTACTTGGCATTAGTTAAGATTAATTTTCAAACTCTAGGATTTTTTTTTTTTTCATACCAAAGGACTCCGGTTTGTCTCAGATAATTCAGCGGTAAGTTGTGAGCTTAATGTGAGCTCCCCTCAAGGATTTCACTAACACTTTTATCAGCTTTGTTTCAAGTCTCAGGTCTATAGGGTGCCTGGTATTACTGACTTAACACAATGCAAAACTGCAATACGGTATAATTTTCCTTTATTTAAATTTAAACATTGTTAAAGGCTTAGAATATAATATTAAAACACCACCTTAGGATGATTCTCAGGGGATTAATTTAAAAATCCTTTCAAGGAAAGTGAACAGTTATGGATTTGTTCATAATATCTAGAAAAATGTGGAAGTTCATGCTATGTGCTCTGCATTGCTGTCAGAATGTTGAAAAACTCTCATGGTCATCCATGAACTGGAAGGTATTACCCATGAACTGGGGGTTTCCTTCACTGTGTTTCCCACATTCCTCTTTGACTTAAATCAATCAAGTAATATAAATTCCTTCCTTAGAAATAGGCAACAATAATGAATATTACTTCTTTGTCAGCACCTTCTGGTCTCAAAGGATCTTCCAGCCTTGATCTGGCCTTTGTCAAAGTCTGGTACTTAATATTTATAACTTCCACTCTCTTTATTTTGTTTTTACTTCATTTCTGACCACTGTTAACTAGTGGCTCTTTTGTCTTTAGAATGAACTAAAGAGGCATGGCAAAAATGTTGCTACTGTCCTTTAAAAAAAGTTAACTAAACTTCATTTCGTAAGGAGATTCAGTAACTTCAGTAACTTCTATATCATTCAAGAATTACAGGAGGGCTTCCCTGGTGGCGCAGTGGTTGAGAGTCCGCCTGCCGATGCAGGGGACATGGGTTCGTGCCCCGGTCCGGGAAGATCCCACATGCCGCGGAGTGGCTGGGCCCGTGAGCCATGGCCGCTGAGCCTGCGCGTCCGGAGCCTGTGCTCCGCAACAGGAGAGGCCACAACGGTGAGAGGCCCGCGTACCGCAAAAAAAAAAAAAAAAAAAAAGAATTACAGGAAATTTGAATGCCTAAAACTTACTGGCTGTCATTCAGTCTTCAAGAAAACCTAGGTCAAAATTAGCCTACTCCACGGAAAGTTATTAATGGAATAAGCTGACCAACAAAAAGAGACACGGTATTGCTATGGTGAAGTCAGACTACTGAACCACTCCCCAACCCCCGGCCTCATTTGGCCAATGATTCTCTGCTAATATTCTTCATGGGAATAATAGAGCTTTCCTTCTATCTCTTTTGGCTTTTTTTGGGGGGGGGTGGGGGTGGGGACGGAACAGGAAAATAGTAGGAAGTTGCTGAATTGAAATATGGTTAAAAATCATTGCTCTACTGAAATGGAGAACACTTTTCAATAGTTGACATGAGAGGAAAGAGGGCAATGTAAGGTTAAAAGAAGCTAAAAGGCAAATAATTAATTCTATAGATCATTTAGTCATTGATTCATTCATTAAAAATGCAGGAGGCTTGTTCTGTAGGGCATGGGCGTGGAGCAATTAACGGCAACAATAAATTCCAGGAGACAACACCCTTTTTCTTAACAAAAACTGGATTTCTCATACTTCCTAGGAAGCTGTAAGTCTATTTTGGGGTTTACTTAGTCTGGTCAGGTGAAGCGAAAAACTTGCCTATGTTAATGTCTTGTTGCTGATCACAGAGATTGGAGTAACTGAGCCTATCTCCACAGCATCCCGGAGAACACTTTGTCAGCACTGTCCCTTTCTCCTGGATGCTTCACAGTCCCAGTGTTGGACGCTGGAGGAGCTGATGCCCTACGGCTTTTTTTTTAAGAACTGAAAAAACGGTATCAACTTTTTCCAAGGATACTTTCTGAACTAGCAACAACTGTCCCAATTCAAAAGTTTAAATATCTGAGAACAGCATTTGATGGTGCATTTTTGCAGTGTCAAGAAAACTAACTTTATCCCTGAGTCAGAAATGATGAGTTGTGTGTGCGATGTGTCAAATATTTTTAAAATGCTAATTACAGGCAAAGTTTGGAGTCCCAGTGTAATCTGAGGCGATTCCTTTCCAATACCTTAAAAAAAAAAAATCTAGACACTGGAGGGTATAAACAGGAAAGAGGCTCTCTTTCTTGTTAGTTACGTGGGGCCCCAGCTCCTTTCCACTAATTCAGAAAATTCTTACTGACTCTGGGTTCCATCCACCTCAGGAAGCAGCAGCTCTGAACCCTCATCAGGGTAGAAGTCCTTACAGAGGTAAACAACTCCGCATTGCTGACTTACAGTCCTGCCTCAGAGTTCCTGAGTTTTTGTAAAGTTAGGGAACAATTATAACCAACGAGCAAATTCCTGAGTTCTGTCTCAGCAGGAAGAATTTACCTTCATGCAGGATGACCTGATGTGATCAAAGCCGCTGTAACTATACCAGGCGAATGAAAGTGGGCTGGGATCCCCACCGTGCGAGGATCTGGCAAGAGTCTGCTTTTGACGTCATTAAATGATGTCATGTTTAAACCAACAAATACTTATTGCTCCCTTTGAAGAGAAGACCAGAATTTTCTCTGTGTTTCCGATAAGGTAAGCTTGATTTCAGATTCAGACAAAATGCATTCATTAAATGGATTTTTAAGTCTTTTCTAAAAAAGACTAGGCCCCAATGCAAAAAGCAGGAAGATAATGAAAGAACCAGCAAACTGGGTTTTCAAAGGTCAGAGAAAACCCAGGGTGCTAAGGGGCGGGTGGGAGATCCTTGGATGGCCCCAGCTAACCCTCCAGGTGGAGCCCTAACAATCTGGCACGTAATACCTGCCGGCCTCCTGGCTTCCCATAATAGCTAACAGCTGGTCAGGCTGTCTACCATTTACTTTAAAATACTCAAGCAGACACAATGTAAGATAGCTGTGTGTGTCTGAAATTAGTTTAAATTACATTCCAGGAGCAGACAGCCATCCTAATCCGGAGGATATACGCCAAGAGTGTTCATCCAGGATCTAATCAGAAATCCCACCTTCCACAGGTGCCCACCTTCCTCCCGGAGTTTAGCTCTAACTCCCAAGGGCCCCTGAGGCTTTCGCTAATGGGCATAATTAAGGTGAGAATAAAAGGTTCGGAGAACTCGAGAGACTTCCCAGGGTCCCCTGGCTAGTAAGTGGCACAGCCAGGACTTGAAGGCCAGTTCTTCCTAATTCTATCCCAGTATCTCAAAAGGTATTCTCAATGACTGGAAGCTTCCAGAACGACAAGGGACGTCTTAAGAAGGTGGATGGATCTGAAGAGCATTTACTCGGCTTTCTGGCTGATGGTCTGCACACTTCAACCTCCAGAAATCACGTTAAGATTCACCATTTGGCTTCAGAAGTCAAGGACCCCTTTCCCCTCCTTATTCAGAACAGACAAGAGACAGACTCCCTGGAGACGTAGTTTCAGTTCCTACTTTCTGCTCCACCTGCAGGACCCTCCAGCTAGAAATGGAGGTGCTGGCCTCTTGCTCGTTCTGGGAATTTGGCCTCTGAAGGGGGGTCCTCTTCTTCCTCTGATGACACCCCAGAGGCAAAATACTAAATCTCACATCCCAGTCATGGCAATGGACAAGGCTGCAACTCCTCCCCAGCACCAGAGTCGGCAGCACAGGTGGGATTCTAGAAGTCTGTTTGATTTGCCCAGAAAACACATCAGGGCCCTGACGCCTGCCCGGCTTAGGTCATGGACGGCAGTGTGCGGTACCTGGGCCTGCAGCTAGGTGCATCACGCATAGAAAGAACTGGAAGGAAATGCATTCTCCTTAGCAGGTCTGGCTGGGCCCAGGGAGACTCCAGAAAGGTGTCCTTCGCTACAAGGTCAAGCGAGAAGCAGAAGCTTCTGCTCACTTCACGTGTCTGCCGTTTGCCTCTTCCCAACCTCCCTACCCTGCTCTTGACAATGTCTGTCACCAACTTCCCAGTCTCCTAGCCTAAATGCACCGTGTGACCCAAATGATTCAAACGTCAGGCGCCTGCTGCACGAGCAGGTTCCTCTGCTCTGAATAACCCAGATTACTTCCTACTAAAGCCACAATATTTAAATTAGAAATGTGTCTCCCTAGGTAATAGGTGACCTGACCCTTTAATCCAGTTATTTTTAAGTTCCACCAAAAATACAAACTCATCCTTGGCCTACGAACAGGGGCACGGCTATGAAAGAAAACGTCCTTGTAGCTGTTAAACCAGAGGGCATCTCTGTTTTTCTTTCTTGTTCTCCCTCTCTTTCCTAACTCGAGTTTTTAGGGCACAACTGCTGTGTTCCACAGGCCACAGATGGCTGTCTCTAGGAAGGTTCGTGCAGGACTCTACTTTCTGGCTGAAGTTTCCATCATGAAGGCAGATGGGAGGAGAGGGTGCAACCTGGCAGGGGGATGATGCTTAGACACCTGCAAGATGCCCGCACGGGTCTGCTGAATTTCACCAGCCTTGGAGGGACGGGGTAAAGCCACAGTCGGGAGGTCTGGGCGAGACGGACTCCCCAGACCAAGGGAACCCGAGGAGTGTGGAAAGGGAGCACAGAGGCTGAAAAGGTCAAAGTGCATTCCTGCAAGGAGAGGCGTGTCCTGAGAACCTGTAGAGTGAAAAGCCCTGTGCCGGGGCCATGGGAGGTCCCTAGGACTCTGGGGTGGGCCCCACACTGCAGCAAGGGACTTACAGCCTTGGAAGGAGAGAAGACAGATTCACATAAAGATAGCATAGAGCACAGGCAGACGGACTAATACAACATAACTGGAAAGAAATTTCCCACCCTGTTCAGGGTGGCAGATGGTGTAGGCTGAAAAAACTGTATGAAGGAGGCTGGGAGCGCCAGCGTTCCTCTGCAGCTGGCCTGTGGCTCCCCCCCCACCCCCCACCCCTACTAGAGAAGCCGCTGGGACTCTGACTGGTCCCTTCCACCCACCCCTATGAAGGCACAGAGAGAGTGGGAATGTCTGAGGATGGCTTGCTTCCTTTGTTGGGCTTTGGGCCTCTGAGCCAGGAAGTGGAGGGGAGTGACCCCAGTGATAACCTGGGCCACATTCCAGTCCCAGGCAGAATTTCCTTCCCACTCCCCAGCAGAGCTTCTTCCGGCCTGTAGAACCAAAGGCTGGTGTTGATCGTGGGAAGCCAGGAGGTGGGCCACTCCCCAAGGAGGCCAGAGACCCTTCCTGGCTGATGAGAGGCGGACCTAAAACCCCCAGCACTCTGGGGCAGTTAAAGCTAAAATTAGACCAGACGGGCTCAGGGATAATGACATGACCCTCAATAAAGGGGGATAACACTAACAACATCTCTGGGGTTTCCTTCCTCCTGCCATGAAGCCATTACCACTAAATGTGAATCAGATGGTTCTAAAAAGAGCTTCCTGGGCTTCCCTGGTGGTGCAGTGGCTGGGAGTCTGCCTGCCAATGCAGGGGACACAGGTTCGCGCCCTGGTCCGGGAAGATCCCACATGCCATGGAGCAACTAAGCCCGTGCGCCACAACTACTGAGCCTGCGCTCGAGAGCCGGCGAGCCACAACTACTGAGCCCGTGAGCCACGACTACTGAAGCCCACACACCTAGAGCCTGTGGTTCACAACAAGAGAAGCCACCGCAATGAGAAGCCCGCGCACCAGAGTGAAGAGTAGCCACCGCTCGCCTCAACTAGAGACACCCCGCGAGCAGCAACGAAGACCCAACACAGCCAAAAATAAAATAAATTATAAAAAAAGATTATTAAAAAAGTTTAAAAAGACCTTCCTGTTCTTCTTACAGGCCCAGCCCTTCTTTCTGAGAGCTTCTATGGTACTGGTCAACACAGCAATCACCCTCCTGCCATTCTCTCTGGCTTAGGCCTCAGGTACAGGCTTGCTGACGATGGGGTGAAAACACTTCTGGAAACCCCTTCCACTGGAAACAAGGCTGGCCTATGTCTTGACTCACTCACGATCCTGGTGAAGAAGTGGTCCCTTTGTAACATAAGAGAGACTCCCCAGCACCACAGCCTGCCCTATTAAAAGCATCCACTGAAAAGTCAGTGGCTCAGATGTGAGGCTGCACATGTGGAAACTGTTAAGGTGTGGTCTGATGAACACGTTTACAGCTTAGGCTCTCTCTGAAAGAAACTAAAGAGGGTGTGTGTGATGGAGGTGTGATGGGAGGAGGTGAGGAAGGAAGCTGCTGCCTTTTCTGCAGCCGCTGGTGAAAAGCTTGTTTCTTTCAGTCACTTGGAGATCCGTTCCCTACCAAAGGGACTGAGAACCACTGGGAGATTTCAGGGTTTCCCCTAGATGAAAAGAGATGCCTCATTTCAGCTCCAAGAAAGGCAAATTTCACTTCTTCCTCGATGCAGTACACCCCAGGCTCTGTCAAGGAGTCCTAAGATGCTCTTCCCACCAAAGGCCCTTTTCACTGTGAAGCTATTTTACGGGACAGTCCCCACCTCCAGAATAAACCAAGGTCAAGGCCACAGAGGGAACTCTGGCTCCCGCAGCCTGAAATTTCTGGGGTAACTGATTCTGCTGAAAGCAAAAGCAAGCCTGGCTTCAGTTCTTTATAACTTAGCTCTGTCCTTCTTGGTTTTAAAATAGTTCAGGATCTTGGATTCATGCCCGGACAACCAGTAATGGCAGAGAGCAAAAGCTGGGCTCCACCGTGGACCTGGGAAAAATCCACTATGCAGAGGCAGAGCCAAGAGAAAACCGTGCCAGAGGCTTTTGAGATTAACTCTTCGTCCACAGATGAGTCTGTACTTAGGAACAGATCTGACGAGCTTCTCTTCCTATGGCCCTGGGTCCCACAGGAGACAGGCACACACGTTCCCCCAGAAGCCCCAGGCCACTCCGTGAACGTGGCAACTTCTACAACAAGGGCTTGTAGATTAACTACATACAAGGTGATAACAAGAAAACCCGTCACCAGAGCAGCTACGTCACTTGGTTCTGCTGCGGAAAAGGACACACACACACACACACACACACACACACACACTCATGCACCATCTTCAAAGCATTATCTGGCAAAGATGATGTGTGCGGGCTTCCCTGGTGGCGCAGTGGTTGAGAGTCCGCCTGCCGATGCAGGGGACACGGGTTCGTGCCCCGGTCCGGGAAGATCCCACATGCCGCGGAGTGGCTGGGCCCGTAAGCCATGGCCACTGGGCCTGCGCGTCCGGAGCCTGCATCTTTGCATCTTGGCCTGCACTGTATGCGTGGTGGGGAGCTCCCACTCTGCCCTTTAGCATGAAAGCTGGGAGCCTGACAAGATTAGCAAGAAGAGAAGCAAGTCTCCAGTCTGAGCCCAGCGGCTCACACTCTCTCCAGCAGGAAAGGCATCCACAGCGTAGCCCCGCAGTCCCTACTCTGAGTCCCTCCTCCACAAAGACTCTGGCCTCACAAGGGAACCCTCTCCTTCCAGATTAGAAAGCAAAGGACCATAAGCTAGGTCAGCAGACTCGGCTTACCCTGCCCGGAGTGCCCACTTCACATGTCCCCGGTCAGAATCGCCTCTTTTTCCAGGCAGTATCCTGCGCCCCGGCTCAAGCTGGACAAATTCCTTCTGAGCCTCCTGACAGAAGACTGTGGAGTCACAGCTGGCCCTCCTTCTGCTCCCTCAAAGGCCATTCACACAGAGAAGGACTTTAACCCCCTTCAAAGAGACCTGGCCCCTCCCTAGCTGGCCCGAGCCTGGAGGGCAGCAGCCGGCCAGCCAGAAACAGCTCTCGTTCACGCCTGGCGCCCAGGGCTGCGTGGGCAGGTGGGAGCTTAGTGGTGCTGAGATGAACCAGTTAGGGCTGTCTTCTTGGAAAGTCAGAGATGGGCCTTGGGCAGGTAGGGAATTAATATCCTGGTGATGCTAAAAGCAGCAAGAAAAACCTGACGGATCCTGAAGATCCAGTTAAATGGACTTCATCCAGTTAAATGAACTTTTTAGGACAGCTTCTATATGTGTGTGTAAAGTAATAAAGGCTCACTGTAGAAAATTTCGAAAATAAAAGTTACTCATCCTCGCTCCAAACAGAGGAAAGCAGTTAACGGTTTACTGTGTTCACGCAGTCTCCTTTTTGGAAACATGTATTTAACAAAGTTGAGACCACACTATATGCAATTTGTAGCCAACTTTTTTTCACTTCACATTATCTCACAAGCACTTTTTATGTCCTTTGATGGTGGTGGTCAGATATATTTTAAATGGTTACATTGTGTCCCACGCTGAAGTGGGACAGAATTTGAAGACAGGGATGAGTGCTCTAATTTCAAGGAATCTCTGGGGGAAGTGGTTTTTCCTTTCTCAGGGCTAACTAGTATTTTCTGCCACAAAGAAAACAGACCCACATGTGCCCTGGGGAGACATAAATGCCACAAATATATCCCTCACTCTTTCGTCATAGAATCAGACCCCCAGCACCACACACTAAGGGTCACGGCGTGTTAATGACTGGTTCCCAGAGCTGCCCCAGGGTGGACGAGGCTCCACCCACCTGATCCCCCGGAACTCTGGGTTGACCTGGAAAGTCTCGGGCATAATTTAGGATTTTGGCTGAATGGAAAGCCAATCAGAATTCCAGGGCCATGCAGAACTCATTTTCTTCAGTAAGATTTTAGAAAGGACAAAGAGAACTGAGATTCACAGTAAACTGAATAGAAAGAGGAGGACAAATGCCAACCATGGTCCTGTGGGCCAATCTATCTGGGGTCAGTTTGAGACCAGTTTATCCTGGTGAAGCAGGCGAGCAGCTCAAAGACGGTGGCAGCCCAGCGTCGCAGACCCCCTGTGACTCTCCCGGAAACACAAGTCTGGGAAGGAGTCATCAGAGTGGATGGAGCCCAGGCAGGCTCTTTTGAAAAGGAAGTTAAATGTATACTATGCTTTACAACTATTTACAACATCCAAGCGACATTTTTAATGAGCTGAAATTTATTTAGAAATATCCAGGAGTTTCTCAGTGACTGGGTGATACCAAGTCACCAGGGAGCGTTACGCTACAGAAACTCTGAAGTTACGCCGCCCTTTGGAATAATTGGAATGTTCTGCTGTAGGGCCAAAGGCATTTCAAGATACTACTTAACGGTCTAAAGTAAAATGAGGAGGGGAAATCACACACCCAGGGTGGCACTGCTCTGCTCAAGAATGATAAAGTGAGCAGGGGCCTCCACGAAGAGGTGCTTTCAAGCCAAGAGGCAAGAGTGGTACCCAGGACCGGCTACATAATCATACCTGCCCCTCTGCCCCCATGAGGAGGTGTGTAAAAACTTGTTTTAAATCTGCCCTGTTCGCAAAAGAGGAAATTGTATGTGCTCTTAAAGTACTATTATCTAAGCAATAGGCACACTTCTGACTGGAGTCTGAGGTGTCACGGTTTACTACACATACACGCACACACACACCTACACATACGTGCACATTGTTACGAGGTGAGTTGGGTCCCCCCCACCCAACTTCATAAGTTGAAGTCCTAACACACAGTACCTCAAAAGGTGACCTTGTTTGGAGATAAGGTCTCTACAGAGGAGAGGGTCATCAAGTCAAGTGATGTCATTCAGGTGGGTCCTAATCCAATGTGACTAATGTCCTTATAAAAAGAGGAGATTTAGACACAGAGGCGTACCTAGAAGGAACGTGAAAAGGCCAAGAGAGAAGTCAGGGGTCCATCAGCCAAGAAGAGGGGCTGGAACGTCCCTTCCTACGGCCCTCGGATGGAGCCAACTCCACCGACGACACCTTGGTTTGACACGTCTTGCTTCCAAACCGTGCGACAATAAAGTTCTGTTGCTTAAGCCACCCAATTTGTGGGACGCTGCCACGGCAGGCCTAGCAAACCAATACACACGCTCACACATACACACGGACACACACGTGCACACACACACATGCATACTCATCACTCATATTCGTACGCACACGCCCCCCTCCCTCCGGCTGCAAAAATATGATGGAATTAGGAAAAACGCTCTGTGGCAAAGTCACAGTGACTTGCCCCAGAACAGTGGTTTATCCTCAGAGGCAGAGGGAGAAATTCAACTGGTAAGCTAGACGGAGGCTGCAAAAGCATGAACTAAGCCACCCGCATTGGCTGGCGGTGGGGGGTCTCCCTACGGTCAGGAGCAGAGCGGAATGCAGCAGCACCTATACGTCGAGGCTGCGCATCCATCCTCCTCCCTCTTGGCTCTGAGCCTGGGGTGGTTTTTCGGAGTTTACGAAAACAACTGTGTACTGCCAGTTTAACTCTCTGGCTGCTGTAGCCTGATCTGCTTTAGTTTCTGAGGGTGCCTTGCACTGGGAGAAAGGAAGTCATTGGGAAACTTGCTTGGCTGGGAAGCAAAGTGCAGTCTGTGAGGACCTAGCAGCTGGGGCGGGAAGGTCATCAGTGCTACTATGATCACCCCACTGCCCGCCTCCTGGGGGCCAGTCTGGGTCACACACCCTCACATACCTTCTCTCTGTGCTCCCTTCACCAGCTGCCACCGAGGGGTGGGCCCCAGCCTAAGGAGCCTCTTCAGGGTCACACAGTTGGTCAGGAACAGAGGTCTGGCTGGAAGCCAGGAATCCCACCCACAGGGCAGGGCTCTGCCCCTGGAAGGCATCCTGGGCAGTTTAGGACAGAGCAGATCCAGGAAGTATGCGAAGGATCAAAAGGGAAAAATTAAAAAGCAAATGCCAGGCAGCGACAGACTGTCTGTGAAACCACGTGCCTGTTTCTCCATGACCCTGGGAAGGCCAGGCTTTTTTTGGGGGTCTTAGTTTTCTGGTCTGTAAAAGAAGAGAGCCAAACTAGGTGAACCCCCCAAATGCACCTGCTTTCTGCTCCTGACCTCTGTCTTTCCGTGATGTTAGCATGAACCTTGGGCAGAGGGGAAGCCCAGGGTAGTTCTGAGTCTGGTAACGACGCGGGCAGAGTTGAGAAAAAGCCAGCCAGCAAATGGGGACAGCTGCTTCCTTTGAAAACTGCTTGATGCTTTTGCCAAGAGACATTTCAAGGGTTCCGGGAAGGAACTCCACTCCGTCTTAGACATTCCCCTTGTCAGAACTTTATCTCTTTAGTGGAAGGAGTTTATTGTGCTAAATGGAGCCATCCCATTTATGTACCATTAGCGTGACAGAACGTTCCAAAATGGATCTGCCGAGATCACAAGGAACTAAATGCAAGCAGGCACGGTGGAGGGACTGCCTTCTAAAATGGTGCTACCCAGGGCTTCCCTGGTGGCGCAGTGGTTGAGAGTCCGCCTGCCGATGCAGGGGACGCGGGTTCAGGCCCCGGTCCGGGAAGATCCCACATGCCGCGGAGCGGCTGGGCCCATGAGCCATGGCCGCTGAGCCTGCGCGTCCGGAGCCTGTGCTCCGCAATGGGAGAGGCCACAGCAGTGAGAGGCCCGCGTACCACACACACACAAAAAAAGATAAAATAAAATAAGAGCTTGTTTACCTGAAAGAATCTCCAATTGGAGTGAAGTGTGGGAAACCAAGACATAACCAGCCCTTAATTTATTGAGGGAAAATGCATGAGAAGGGAAGAGAATAGTGACTTCCCTTAAAAGGCTGCAGGAAATCTAGACTCCGCAGCACCTCCCAGGTGCTCAGGACCCTGAAAGCCAAAGAGCAGGGATGGGAAGAACACACGAGGATGTTTCAACCCCCCAGCTATGTCACACACCACGATCGCATTTATTCCTGTAAGAAACATTATTCTACAGAAAAAGAAATTGTTCACCAACATCCAAGCCCTTCCCTTCCCATTGTACCCTGCAGTCTCCCAGTGTACCCTCTGCCTCTGATACTGCTCAAAAAGAAGGCTTTAGAAGGGAGGAGAATCTGGAATCGTAATATGTGGTATGCTTCATTCCAGAACCAGATGAAGCTGGTGGTGACCTTGTAAGGGAAAGGGTCTGATTGCCAATACAGGGCCCCGATGCAGGGCCTGACACGCGCCCCATTTCCACTCTGAGTCTGTTGTGGGTCCCTCCATCAAGGATCATAGACTCAAAAGGTCCCTCTGCTTGCTACCTCAGACACTATACCCTTATCTTCTGCACGAATATTGGTGCCATTATGGTGCTTCATGGACACAAAGCTTTAAGAAATGCACTGATTGCAATCTTGTCTAGAACAGTAAAAACCTGCAGCCAATGAAAATGTGTAGTCATAAAAATCAGCACCTGAAAACTGCAATTGGCTGAACTGATGGAATGCTATGGAACCTTTAGAAAGCATATTTTCAAAATTGCATGGCAACCTGGAATGATGCTATATTAATATATTGTGTATACAGGGGTACAGAGTTCTGGTTAAGAATGGGCTTTGGTATCCAACAGACCTGGACCTCTCCCTCTCTGTAAAAAGGATATAAAACTACTACTGCCTTAGGGAGCTGACGTTAAGTACAATGACCAGTAGGGGGATTTGTCCTACAGTAAAAGGACTCAGTGAATGGTGGCTAAAATAGAAATAAACAGAATATATTTGTAACTCATATCACAAAGGTTAATATTCATGGTATATATAGAACTCTTACAAACCAGTAGGAAAAAGACCAACAAACCAAACACAAAAATGGACAAAAGACATGGAAAACAGTTGACACACACAAAATATATAAATTATTCTTAGACATACAAAAAGATTCCCAATCCCACTCATATAAAAGAAAAGCAAGACTAAATTATGAGATAAGTTTTCCACCAAGAAAATTAGTTATCAGAATGGGAGGAAAGAGGTACCCTTATCCAACTCCATGAAGTTGCATGGCAATTAGGCATATGTATCCAACTTTAAAATATGCAATGTCTTTGACCCAGTAATTCTACTTCCAAGAATTTATTCTCAGGTATAGTGGCATGTGTATAAAATGACCTATATCGAAAGGTCTCTAATGCCACATTGCTTGCAATAATAAAAGACTACAAATAACCTATTAGTGGACTGGGCTATTCATAAAATGCAATAGTATATGCAACCTTTAAGAGGATAGTACAGCTCCCAGCTCTATGAGAACTGGTATAGGACAATCTCAAAGATCTACTGTTAAGTGACAAGTGGTACAGGACAGTATATACACCACGCTACTTTAGTTGTTAACAAAAAAAGAATGTGAATATCTAGTCTTATATACATAATTTTTTATTAGTTTCTAGGTGTGTATAATGTGTATGTAATATATAGTATATGTGTGTGTGTGTGTATATATATACACACACATATACACACATATATACACACATATATACAATATATATTTTACACACACACACACACACACACACACACACAAATATCCACAGACTATGCCTGAAAGGATAAATGTGAAACTGGTAACAATGGTTTTCTCTGGAATGGGGTGGACTGGACATATGAGGTACTAAACTTCTCTTCACTGTGTTCCTTTCTACACCTTTTGAATTTTCAACCATATGCATGTATTAACTTGTGAAAAAAAATTAAGTACATAAAAATATAAAAAGTGAGATGGGCAAGAACTAAAAGGAAATATGGCACCATGAGAGATTAGAGAAGATTAAATCACTGTCTCAAAGCCAAGGATCACATTAATATATTAACGGGTTAACCCTAGAGAATGGGGGAACTCAATGCTGAAGGCAGAATGAAAAGCTGACGTGGAACGTATCACTTTTATTTTACAAAGGTATGTATTATTGAGCATGTATTACTTTTATAATTGGAAAAGTAATCTTTGAAAGTAATCATGCATCAATAAATGTTACAAATTTGAGCTTTAAATACACAGACTTTAAAAAGACCATCTTGCCTACTTGTTAGGTATTGCAACACCTCTCAATCTCCAATTTCCGTCTCCATGGTGAGTAGGGAATCCTTTACTCAGCCATGATGAACAAGTGTTTCAAATATGACCTTCCCTCAAGGAAGCTGTGCTTTCTTGCTGTAATATCATACTTTTAGGAGCCGACCATACTACACAACTGTGAGATGACACAATCTTCCTTTTTCATCAAAGATATGTAATTGACTCACTGTTATAGATGAATATTTTCCTTCCATGAGCTGCCTATTCCCAGAAATGTTGTGAAACACTCTGTGAGTAACCAAATTCCTCTTTGGGAGTCAAATGTCACAGAATTTCATGAACTATGTCACAGACAGGATATGTCACAGGAAAACCCCATGAAAACGTTTTCCAAGCTCTGATTAGTTAAGCAGAGAACAAGAATTGGAGGCTGACTTGATTTATTAGTCTAAACAAGTCTTTTTTTTTTTTTTTGGCTCCATTCAATTTAATTGTGCAGTGGAGTCAACCTAGATGCCTCCCCATCCACCTATAAGACAGACAGACAGGTGGACACATACACAAACAGGGACTCAGTGAATTTTAATCAATTTTTTATTCTAGTAGTTATTTTAAAGCTTTGAGTCGAGTTTTAAAGACAGTATTTTGGGTTTGCTAAATCTAGTCCTCTGTAAGCAAAAAGCACACATCTCATTAATGTTTCAATTGAGCGCTGGGAGGGTGGGGACGCATGATAACTCTGGGAGGCAATCCTAAACCCTGGGCCCAAGTGCCATTTCTGCCTTGGGATCCTCCCTACCTCACTCCCCGTCACCCAGTTCCCAGCCCTCAGGCCGGGCCTGAGCATCTGAGATCAGCACGAGGACTTAGCATGGAGCCAGGTCCTCTTACAGTTCACCCACCAAGCTCTTCTCTGCTCAAAGGCAAGAGGTGTTATACAGCCAGGCTTCGCTTCCCCAAGACAACACTCACAATTCTGAAGAAGAAAGGAAAACCCAACAATCAAAGGTTCTCTTTCCATGAAATACCTGGTGAGCTCTAAGAAAACTCAACAAAAGGATCTACCACTTACCAACAGGAAAGAGGTCTGATCCTATTGAATCAGTACCTATGGACTGCAGGGGAACCAGTGGAAGGCTCGAGAAGGTTTAGACTTCCATCCACACAGGTCTCATCATATCATGCATATCAGTGTCACTATGAACTGCCGGTCACTCTGAAAACTCACGAACAGCCTTTCTTACATTTCTTCAAAAGCACAAAGTCCCATGTGAAGGCAGACCGTGCAGCAAACAGACCTCTGATCCAATTCACTCTGACTTGCACGGGCAGGAAGAGAGGACCCCAGGTAAGTCCAGATGATTGACCTGAGTGTCCTGCTCTGCCAGGACTAAGTGGAGATTCGGGATCAGGACATGGGCTGGGGACACTGGCCTGATGAAGAGCAGGGCGCGGCGGGCAGCCAAGGAGCACTTTGAAAAGCTCAAGCCAGACCCACTCAAATCTTCTGACCCGCACCTCATGCAGCAAACTGATACCACTGACTACCTGGGATTCTGAGCCTGGTTGCAGACAGCGTCGCGTTTGAGGTTTAAACCAAGAGAAACTTGCCCTTGACACGGAGGACCTGACCCTGACCTGGTTCTGATTCTGCTCTAGTCTTGTGCTTTAGCAAGAGCACATGATATGACCCCTCTTTTGCCCACAGCTCTGTGCTTTCCCAGTCTGGCCCCGGGCCAGCTCTGCTGGACCACAACTTTGGGCGGCCTGGATATGAGGGCAGCTAAGGGCCGGTCACCTGCTTCTGGCCACTGCTTTTGTGGCTCTGAATGCCAGGAAGGAACCTCTGCAAGGGGATGCATGATAAACAGCCAGCAGTAAGACAGGCCACGGGGAGTCACGGAGGGTACTTGGCTTTGCACAAAGAAATGTGCTCCTTCCCTTTGCTTAATGCCAAGGGAACCGGACCACCACTTCAGATCTCATTTCTGAGGAATCTCTCTGCTGGGTTGTGGAATCCCAGGAGCAAGCACTGTGGTTGAAAACCAACAAGTTATACTGATTATGGAAACAGGATAAAGTCTGAGAACCAGCAACAAAAGAAGAAGCGGCGGGGGGGGGGTCCACCGTTCACTTGCATAGCCTCTGTTCATCCTGTTTACCCTCCCGAGGCCCCCTTTGATCTGGTGGCTGACTGCTGCTCACCAGTTTGCTGCCATGGTTTTTAGACCCTTCTTTTATTCTCCATTTATTTATGAGTGGTAAGATGATCCAATGGGAAGAACTCGAGTCTAGAGAAAAGAAGGTCAGGGTTTGAATCCTCTGGTGTCACAAAGTGACCGTGTGATGCTACATAAGGGATTTTCTCCTCTCTGAAACTCAGGTCACTCATATGTTAAAGGGATATAATAATTATCATAGTGGGCTGAATAGTCTCGCCTCCAGAATCCACATCCACCGGGAACCTCAGAAGATGACCTTATCTGGAAATCGGGTCTTTGTAGATATAACTGTTAAGATGAGATCATATCGGATGAGGGTGAGCCCTCAGTCCAGTGACAGGTGTGGTGTCCTGATAAGAAGAAAGGTCACACAGAGATGCATACAAAGGAGAACTCCGCGTGAAGACACAGACGGAAATTGGAGTGATTCATCTACAAGCCAAGAGGTGCCAAGGATTGCTGGCAACACCAGAAGCTAGGAGGAGACATGAAACAGATTGTCGCTCAGAGCCTCCAGAAGGAATCAACCCTGCCATCCCTGATTTTGGATTTCTGGCCTCCTGAACTGTGAGAGAATAAATTTCTACTGTTTTAAGCCATTAAATTCATGGTAATTTGTGACGGCAGCAAAGGGAAACAAACACACCTCCCTTCTAAGGCTGTTATGAAGATTCCCTAGGAGACAACACGTGAAAGCAGCCAGTTTCCTGCCCCGGGCAGGGGAGACCCTCAACACAAGGCAGGTCATTCTTGCTCTGTCCTCTGGCAACAGGCTAATAATAGGATTTTCAAGCTTTATCAAGCAGGTGGCCACATGGTATTTGCGCTTTTGAAAACTCATGGACAAACCGGGGAGAACAAAGGGATACGTGTGGAATCAGGGCATCCCCAGGCAGCACGGCTGCAAGGCAGAAGCACACGTGGATGCTGGTGACCAGTGAAGCCAGTTTGCAAGGACTGAAGCTGCAGAGTCCTGGAGCTGGCAATGCGTATGCACCTGTCAAACAGGGGAAGGCACGTGGGGGCCCAGAGACCTCAGGTGTCGGCTGAGGTTGATGATCAAATGATCATAGCCCTATACTGAGCATTTATGATATGCCAGGCATGGGACTAAGCAATTTGAATGCACAGTCAGATTTATTCCTCAAAACCCACCTAAGAGGCCAGGGCTCTTGACAGCTCTATTATACTGCTCAGGAAAGTGAGACTCAAGAGACTTTTAAGTGACTTGCCCCAAGACATGCAGCAGTAAATGGTGAAGCTGCCTGTCTCAGGGCCTTTAACTACCATCTTGCCTCTTGTAGAAGCTGGAAAAATTGGACTTATCGAACAAGAAATATTAGCCCCTTGGGGCTTCCCTGGTGGCGCAGTGGTTAAGAATCCACCTGCTAATGCGGGAGACATGGGTTCGAGCCCTGGTCCGGGAAGATCCTACATGCCGTGGAACAACTAAGCCCATGAGCCACAACTACTGAGCCTGAGCTCTAGAGCCCTCAAGTCACAACTACTGAGCCCGCAAGCCACAACTACTGAAGCCCGTGGTCCTAGAGCCTGTGCTCTGCGACAAGAGAAGCCACCGCAGTGAGAAGCCCGCGCACCGCAACAAAGAGTAGCCCCCGCTCGCCACGACTAGAGAAAGCCCACAGGCAGCAACGAAGGCCCAATGCAGCCAAAAATAAATAAATTAATAAATAATTTTTTAAAAAAAATCTTAAAAAAAAAGAAAGATTAGCCCCGAGATTCTTTTTCTACCTTACCACATACTCTAAATGAATCCTAGAACCTTCCCATGAGCTCTCTGACTTAGCTGTGTGTCAGTCTCCTTTACAGGAAATAGAGATGATATGGATGACAATGTCACAATTATTCATTGAACATTACAATGTCTAGGCATTCCACTATGCTCTCTATATACATTATCTCAATAGATCCACACAGCAATACCTTGAAGTAGGGTATAATCCCTATTTTGTAGATAAAGACATTGAGGCTCAGAGCTTAAATAATTTGTCCAAGGACACAAAGCAAGTAAGTAACAGAGCTGAGATCTAAGCGCTGGCTTGTCAGCCTCTCCTAAGTCCACTATAAAGAAGCAAATATTGACATCCTTTTTGCTCTCCCAAGATATAGGATGTGCCACAGCTCACTGAATCTAAGAATTCACTTTGGGTTCTTAGGTATGTCTCAGATATAGCCTTTTTTTTTAATATTTTTTTATAAATTTATTTATTTATAAATGTATTTATTTATTTATTTTTGGCTGCGTTGGGTCTTCGTTGCTGCGCGTCGGCTCTCTCTAGTTGCAGCGAGCGGGGGCTACTCTTCGTGGCCATACGCAGGCTTCTCATTGCGGTGACTTCTCTTGTTGCGGAGCATGGGCTCCAGGCACGTGGGCTTCTGCAGTTGTGGCTCGCAAGCTCTAGAGCGCAGACTCAGTAGTTGTGGCACACGGGCTTAGTTGCTCCGCGGCATGTGGGATCTTCCCAGACCAGGACTAACCCGTGTCCCCTGCATTGGCAGGTGGATTCTTAACCACAGGGCCACCAGGGAAGCCCCTCAGATACAGTCTTAACAAGCTGTGACTGCCCTCTGCCCCTACTTCAGAGGCCTGGGTCTCTCCTCTAAAGGCTCAAGGTGAGTGACTTTCTCTTCAGCAGAGTGGTTGGAATTCTCTAGATAATGTCTGCCTACTCCCAAGAATGTCTCTTTGTCTTGTACACAGTTTGGACAACAATAGCAGGGATCTGAGAGCAGCCAGTCCACTCCGGACATGGACCCCTCCCCAAGCAAGCAGGGCAGAAGGTGGGGATCCAAGAACAGGAAATAACAGGGGCTGGGTTTGGGGTCGCGGGGAGGTTCAACGCGGAGGGAACACAACCAACAAACATCTCAAGCCGTGAGGCGCTAGAAAGCTCCTGGAACAAAAAGGTTGCCTTGAGCCAAGATGTTACTTTGTTGTATTCTAAAACACTCAATCTCCCATTTTTTCCCCTTAGTTTTTCTGAGTATATCCTATGCAAAGTGAAAAAATGTAACGCCAAGCCATGCTCCCATGCTGGTGATTTCAGGCTGAACCTCAGAATCGGTGCAGGGGTTAAAACTCCTGTATCTCATCTTGGCAAGGCACGTGGCCATTAAGGGGATTGGGAAGGGAGAGGGGGCAAGGTTTTACTTGCAAAAACTGCGGTGGCACCAAGGGTTCCCCACCAAGTCAGCCTCCCTCAATGTGACCATGTAATGCTGAAATCCCTAAGTGAGCATATATTCCTTTCAGGAACCTGGTTGAGCCTGTGTTATGAAAAGTATTCTTTAAAATCACTTCTTGGGGCTTCCCTGGTGGCACAGTGGTTAAGAATCCGCCTGCCAATGCAGGGGACATAGGTTTGAGCCCTGGTCTGGGAAGATCCCACATGCCGCAGAGCAACTTAGGCCTGTGCGCCACAACTACTGAGCCTGCGCTCTAGAGCCCGCAAGCCGCAACTACTGAAGCCCAGGTGCCACAACTACTGAAGCCTGCACACCTAGAGCCCGTGCTCCGCAACAAAGAGAGGCCACCGCAATGAGAAGCCTGCGCACCGCGACGAAGAACAGCCCCTGCTCGCCGCAACTAGAGAAAGCCCGTGCACAGCAACAAAGACCCAACACAGCCAAAAATAAATAAAATAAATTAATTTTTAAAATGAACGCTTTAAAAGAAAAAATAAATAAATAAAATCACTTCTTGATTTCACTCTCTAATTCATGTTTAACAAATCATGTATTAGGCCAATTAATTTCAGAGGTGGGATATGAACACAAAAGAATAACCTGAGAGAATATGAGATGTTTAAAACATTGAGCCCAGTTAGGTTCACACATCCAGCTTGCCTTCCTCTTTGTAAGCCTGGATCTATCTTTGCAATATTTAAGGATTCAGGAATATAAATGCACCACAACAACCACTGCTGGGAACGTAGGTCCCAGGGGCAGAGGAAGTCAGGTGTGTGGTCCAGAAAGATGTCCCCAGTCTGTGATCTGAACCCCACCCAATGGGTGCTCGAGATCAGGGGTGCCACTATGGTTTGCTCTGGGTCTCCCTTCCTCCACCAAAGCTCAGCACAACTAGGCCTTCAATAAATGTCGCTTGGGGCTTCCCTGGTGGCGCAGTGGTTGAGAGTCCGCCTGCCGATGCTGGGGACGCAGGTTCGTGCCCCGGTCTGGGGGGGGGGGGGTCCCACATGCCGCAGAGCGGCTGGGCCTGCGCGTCCGGAGCCTGTGCCCCGCGGCGGGAGAGGCCACAGCGGTGAGAGGCCCGCGTACCGCAAAAAAAAAAAAAAAAAAAAAAAAAGTCTCTTGGACGATTTTCTAATAGACACTCATGAATCCGGAATTAAGGATCTGCCACCCTGCCCAAGCTTGACCTACTTTCCTAAGTCTATCTCCTCGCTGGCCACTCCTCCCTGGCCCTTCCCTCCCTCCTTCAGCTTCCCCCAAAGCCCAGGTCCAACCTGCTCCCCACTCCATCCGAAGTCTCCGGGTGAGAGAAACAGCCCAGCAGAATGAACTGCTCTGTCACATCTCCACATCCTTCTAGAGGACTTGCCCAGTCACTGTTGGAGCTCCCTGAGGGCAGGGCTCCCCTCACCCGAGTCTGTGAACCTCACACTCAGTCCGTGTCAATCAAGGGCTGTCAGCACTGCCCTCAGAGGCTTTGTGTCCCTGGGAGGGCTTTAACTACCTCAGCCTGAAACAAGACCTCTCAACCTCCAAGATTTCTGGTGTTATAACAACGTGCCACCTCACTGCTGAAAATTTTCCTCCAAATTACAGGCTTATGGCAAACCCTAAGTAGTACTGAAAAGTTGTAGTTTTTGACGTCTGTGAAAAATAAACTCCACACTAAAATTTTCTCCCAGCATTATAAACTCTGAAATCTGTCAATGCTTTAGTTCTCAAAAAAGAAAATAAAAAAGCAATCGGGGGCATATCTTTCATACTTTTTTTTATTGTGGTAAAATGTATATAACATAAAAGTTGCCATTTTTTACCATTTTAAGGGTACAAGGCAGTGGCCGTTAATTGCATTCACAATGTCGTGCAACCATCACCACAATCTATTTCTAAAATTTTTTCATCACCTCAGACAGAAACTCTGTACCCACTAAGCAGTAGGGGGTATAATTTTTGAAACATTCTGTGAGGCTAATGAAGTTGAAAGCAGATTCTAGGTAGATGGATTATATCTTTGTAGCAAACATACGGGGAAAAAAGACTAGAAGAGAATAAAATAATTATTGATTGTATCAGGATAGTGGCCGTGACTGCCCTATTTTACTTTCTAAATGTTTGATAATTAATTTTTTATAGCCCCTTTTTGGTCTCATAAGCATGCTAGAAAACTAAAGTCACAATGAAAAATAACAGTGAAATAGATTAATTTTATTCAATTGATACTTTCCTGAAAAGCTGTATGTAAATTAACACCAGAGTTTGTCAGAATTTGAAAGTATCTGGGGGAGAAAAATTTAAAAAAAGCCTTGTTTTGACTTGCAAATCCCAAGCACAATTACAGATGTGCTTCATCTGCATTACGTTTAAATTCACAATATTGCTAATATTATTATAAAAATAGATGGTTCTACTTCTATTTTGTAAAAAAGAAAACAAAAAAACAAAAAGAAAAAGCCCTAGCAATTTAATGGTATCAGGACCAATTCTTGAAGGAATTAAAATGGTAACTTCTTTGGAAAGGAAAATCTGGTCACCTCTACCCCAGCCTCAGTGATCTAAGACCCAATTTCTAGAGTGACTTTAAAAACAAACCGAATAACTAGAATACTTTTGCACCTTTGTTATATAGGTGGAGATTAAGCCTTGGTATAAGAATATATCCCAGACAGATAACGTCAATCAGTGGTTAACAGCTCAGAGATAATCCCCTCTTTGAAAAGTCTGTTTTCAGTTGAACCTTCTAGTTGGGTTAATTGATGACTTATCTTCCATTAGGAGCACCATGCACATCAAAGCATTGTTTGGGGACAGAGCAAAGCGGACAGGAAGGAGGGGGGCTCTTTAACCCTCAGGGCTAATAGCTGGAATTGAATATTTCCTAACAGAGATAGCAGTTTGCAGCTTAATAAACTAGCCATTTGTTTGAGAACTGAATGGCAACCAATTTCTGGGCTGTTGATGGATGTCTAGGAGCACACATGCTTGTGCTCACATACAAAGCAACACAAGCCTTTGTCCTCCCAACCTCTCAAATCCAATCCTGGCCAGCACTCTCCCCTTCCCTAGCCTCCTATCTTGCCACACCTGTGACCAGCACAGTGGTCCTTGGCACACCTGCTCTGAGACAGAAAAATCACTGAGCACCCATCACCTCTCTCTTCACAGTAACACCCTTCTTCAGCACATGCCCACCAAGGGAGGCTTCTCTTCTCCCCACCTAAGAGAGGCTGCAGCCTTACATGTCCCCCAGCAATGATGCTAGCAGGAGCCTTGAGGCAGTTAGATGTGTGGTCCCTCCCCTTTAAGCCAGTATCTCACTTCGCACTCCCAGAAGCTGCTTTTCTGGGTTAGAATCTTCTTCCTGCCAGCCACCTCTGGACCCAGCTCTCAGGTCTTCTGGCCTCCTTTGTGGTCAACTCTCTCAGACCTTAGTCACAAAGTCTCATCATCTGGGGGTCAGAGCTGCGAGCCTGCTGAGACCCAGAGGATTCCACCCGCATCTCCACCACAGAAAAAACCAACCTGATGCACCTGAGGTTTTCTTCTTCAAAAAATCTCAACCATGTTTGCCAAAGAAGCACACTCATGAATGCAAAAATATGCAATGTAGCCACATGATCATTTCTAAAATCACTAAGGCTGTTGGTGACAAGTAATAATTTGTGTATTTACATTGTGCATAAGAAGGGGAGGGAGTCTGAAAGAATCTGGAGAGGAAAATAAGAGCATTAGACTAGAGGGGGATATACATAAATGAAACAACCTGGACTACTTTGCTTCATCAAGCAGAGCCTTCTCACAGCATTACGCAAAAAGCTTTTGGAATGAAAACCACATATACGATGTGCAAAGTTAATTAACTAGCTGAGGGACCTTTCAAGTCTAAAAGGATACTTGTAATAAAGTTAGTTCCTCGCGGATTTGCCTGCTGATAAATTTTATGTCCACCCACATGTTTTGAAAAAAAAAAAAAAAAAGTGAGACCAACTCCCCTAGAGTAACGAGCTGTGAAACACAGCAGTACTTAGGCATCTCATTCGCTCTGCTGGTCAACACCACCAATGAACAGCAGGATATGATGAACAGGGGTCAAATCACAGGGGTTTTAAAACATGTTAATTTGTAGCCACCAAACGGACATTATTAAAAATTAACTCCTAATTATTTTTTAAATGACCTATACAGTATGTGTGGCTAAGAGTCCTTTAAAACAGCTACCACCTATGTGGTTAATGTTAATAACAAAACTGTAGAAAAAGAAGCAGCTTTCGTCAAGTGCGTTGAAGTTAATTCAACTCCCATGTAGGAGCTACGAAGCAACCAAATTTTAAGTTGCAATGGTATAAACATTTAGATGCTATAATGGAACCACAGGCATAGACTTTCGCTATTGCATGGGAACTACAATGAGCATTTACATCACACATTCATTCTGTGTGCCTTTTTCTGGTATAAGTAACCCAAGGGCTTTACTGCAAGCCAATCTCAAAAGAAGCCACAGGATACATGCATATTTAAGCTTCTGATTTATTATCCTTCAAGGTGAAGCTCTTCAGAAAACTAACCATTAAGAGGTATACAGACCCCTGCCTGAATTTACAGTGCAGAAGGAAGGGGTTCTAGCCTTGCTCCTTCTGCCGTCTTTACTTCTCCTCCTGTAAAATGGGGATGCTGTGTAGGATGACACAGTACATCACCTAAGAGATAATATCACTAACTTGAGCAAGTTGATCAATCTGTCAACTAAGATCTCAACAGATATTAGAGCAATGCAAATCAAAATTACAAGGAGGCACCACCTCACACCGGTCAGAAAGGCCATCATTAAAAGTCTACAAATAACAAATGCTGGAGAGGGTGTGGAGAAAAGGGAACCCTCCTACACTGTTGGTGGGAATGTAAGTTGGTACAGCCACTATGGAGAACAGTATGGAGGTTCCTCAGAAAACTAAAAATAGAATTGCCATATGATCCAG
Organism: Delphinapterus leucas; assembly: GCF_059928025.1. Taxonomy (NCBI): domain Eukaryota; kingdom Metazoa; phylum Chordata; class Mammalia; order Artiodactyla; family Monodontidae; genus Delphinapterus; species Delphinapterus leucas. The sequence continues at coordinate 101,919,413 of NC_143134.1, read as the reverse complement.
CAATCTCACCCCTGGGAATATATCAGACAAAACTATAATTCAAAAAGATACACGCACCCCTATGTTCATAGCAGCACTGTTCACAATAGTCAAAACATGGAAACAACCTAAATGTCCATCAACAGATGAATGCATTAAGAAGATGTGGTACATATATATACAATGGAATACTACTCAGCCATAAAAAAGAACAAAATAATGCCATTTGCAGCAACATGGATGCAACTTGAGATTATCATACTAAGTGAAGTAAGTCAGAAAGAGAAAGACAAATACCTTCTGATAGCACTTATATGTGGAATCTAAAATACGGCACAAATGAACCTATCTACAAACCAGAAACAGACTCATAGGCATAGAGAACAGACTTGTGGTTGCCAAGGGGACAGAGGGGAGGGAGAGGGATGGACTGGGAGTTTGGGGTTGGTAGATGCAAACTATTACATTTAGAATGGATAAACAACAAGGTCCTACTGTATAGCACAGGGATCTATATTCAGTATCCTGTGATAAACCATAATGGAAAAGAATATGAAAAAGAATGTCTATATGTGTATAACTGAGTCACTGCTGTAAGCAGAAACTAATACAACATTGTAAATCAACTATACCTGAATAAAAAATAAACAAAAAAACAAATCTCAGTAGAGAGAAAGGGCCCAGATAGTCTCAGGACACATACCACACGCCTGCTACCATTTCACACTTCTGAGGCACCAGGAAGATAGAATCAACACTCTGAAGATCTCAACAGCAGCCTTATGAGATAGCTTGGAACTATGATTGCCGTGTTTCACAGATAAATCCACAAAGAAGCATCATTCCAAGGTTTAAAACATTCTAACCAGGTACAAAAATCTCAAGGGAGTCCAAGTTATAAACATTACAACTGAGCAGAAGAATCAGGTTTAGAAACTGGGTTCGTTCCACACCTGGGAGCCTCGGCCACTCTCTATCTCGATTCTGCCTTCTTGGAATTCCTAAGCTGAGTCCACTCTGCTCATCCCAAATATTCAGGTCTAAGGCGTTTCCAGGCCATTGGAGCTGATAAACGAAGGCCTAACAACAGCTATGAAAACCAGCCTTCAGAACTTGATAAAATGAGGCCTCAGAAGAGTTGATGCTTATTTTTCAAGTCACTGGAACACAAGCAGATTGTTAACGGCTTCTTCCGTGAGTGTTTACTAGGAACAGAGAGATTGAAGATTCAAGAACTGCTTAGGGGAGCTTCAAGTAAGGGACCGTTTGTGCTCTGGGAAGAATCTCAAACATTACCAGATCTGGACCTGTTTCAATTTAAATCTCAATTTGTTTGGGGCTAAACATATGAAACCCAAACAAAAGGTCTGGACAGAATACAGTTTGAGACTGAACGGAACTCAAGACATGACACCTTGCTCTTCAAAAAAAAAAGAGAAAAAGGTAGAACTCTTGTAAATTTCCTAGGGTGCATTTAGATCACAGGCAAGGAGGAAAAAGGAGAACTGTGTCCAAGTGACAAACACACAGTAACATGGGAGCTTCTGGGGGGGGGGGGCGCAATTCAAGAGGTTCTACTGATTCAGGATGGAGACCCTTGAGTAATCCTACAAGATGGCACTCCTTCAGATGTCTGAGGGATCACGACACAGCCAGAAAGGAGAGGGGAACAGATGGATCTAAGTTCATGAGGCCAAAAGAGAAGTCTGAGCAAGAAAGAAATAAAAATTAAAAGTGCATCTTTTGCCAAAAAGGCAAATAATTTCTCTCAGTTCAAAGGGGCTCTGGGAACAAGGGCCCAGCTGTAACCCCAGAGGTCTCGGTTCCAGTGCCTCTATAGATAGCAGACCAAATCTCAAATAAAAATAAACCGGTTAGGGCAACTTACGTACACCACATGAATTCATAAGGGACATCTGCCCTCAAGATAAAAATTCAAGAAAAAGTGGAAAAATAAGCTAGAGGGAAAACTGCAAAGAAGATTCTCTGCAGCAGCCATACTCCAGGTTCTAATTCCTAAGCAGAATTTGCAAGAGGTCAAAGATCAAGGCTTTATCAAAAGCTGCATCTTTGGAATTCCGTCCTCCCCTCGAAGAGACATTTAAACCAAGAATGGTTTAGAAGTGTGGAAACTTGAAGTGAGAAGTGGCTAGCTCTCCTTTCACATTCTTTTCCATTATGATTTATCCCAGGGTATTGAATATAGTTCCTTGCGCTATACAGTAGGACAGTAGGACCTTGTCGTTTATCTATTTTATACATAATAGTTTGTATCTGCTAATCTTCAACTCCTAATTTGTCCCTCCGCTGCCCCCTTTCCTCTTTGGAAACCATAAGTTTGTTTTCCATGTCTGTGAGTCTGTTTCTGTTTTGTAAATTACTTCATTTGTATCATGTTTTTAAGATATCATATAATTGATATCATATGGTATTTGTCTTTCTCTGTCTCACTGACTTCATTTAGTAGGATAATCTCTAGGTCCATCCATCTTGCTGCAAATGGGATTATTTCATTCTTTTTTATGGCTGAAGCTCTCTTTCTAAATTTAACACCACCATTAAGACATGAGAGCTGTTCACTTGCTTCGTGTCTCCCTGGTTGCAACTTGAGCACAGACTAACCAGTGGCTGTGAGCAGGAGATATGGATACTGGGCTGGGCTTAGCTGCATCCATTCATTTGCTTTGGCAAGTGGGTCCCTCCTGCGTCTCAGGCACTGGGCTGGGCGCTGTGACACATGGGGAGAACCAGGCATGGAGCTGCCCTCTGGAAATTTATGGGAGTGGGAAAACAAGATGTTTTTCGATCACAAACACATGTGAAGTTGCACCTGTAATAAGTGCTTGGGAAGAAAGGCACTGGGTCCGTTGACACCCTCTAACAGGGGAATGTGAGCTAGTCAGGGAGGTCAGGGGAGGCTTCTGTGAGGAAGTGACAGTTGGGCTGCCATCTGAAAGCTGAGGAGTTAAATAAGCCATGGTGGGGACAGAAGACTGTTCCAGGCTGGTGTGAAAGGCCCTGGGGTACGGGTGAGAGAAGCAAGGGGACAAGAAATGGCAGGTAGCTTCGGTAGCTGGTGAAAGGTATCAGGACTGCCACCCCTACGTATGCCCCTTTGGCATAGGACTATTTTGAGCTGAATGCAACTGCGAAGAAGTAGATGCAAGAAAAGCTCTCTGCCTTCCCCTTATTTGTCTAGAAGCATGACACAGATTCATAAAGGTGTGCCCCCTTCCTCTCTCTACCAGAAAGCACAGAAGGTAATCACCAGTGACAACTCCAGACCCTCATCAGCCCAGAGATGGCCCCAGGAGTCTACGTAACAATCCTCACTAAAAGTAGCCTTATCTATCATTAGTCTCCCCATATATTTGCATTCCCACAATTTGCCAACCCTAGAAGCTCAAAGTCCTTTTCCTTTGTCTTGTCACTTCTCTACAAAATTATTGTTCTTTCCTAAGATGCTACAGAAATTCAAGTTCTAACCACCCCTTTGAGGTCCTCGTAACTGAGTACTCCCGTGTGTATGCACATGGAATGCATGCATTAAAAAACTTGTTTTGGGGGCTTCCCTGGTGGCGCGGTGGTTGGGAGTCCGCCTGCCAATGCAGGGGACGCGGGTTCGTGCCCTGGTCCAGGAGGATCCCACGTGCTGCGGAGCGGCTGGGGCCGTGAGCCATGGCCGCCGGGCCTGCGCGTCCGGAGCCTGTGCTCCGCAGCGGGAGAGGCCACGGCGGTGAGAGGCCCGCGTACCGCAAAAAAAAAAAAAAAAAAAAAACAAACAAAAAAAAACTTGTTTGCTTTTCTCTTGTTACTCTGTCTTTTCTCAGTCTAATTTGCAAGGCCCCAGCCAAGAAACCTAAGTTGGGTAGAGGAAAAAGGGCTGTTTTTCCCCTTCCCAACTTTGGGATGGAATAAAGGGGTCATGATGGAAAAGATGTCTGGAGAGGTGGATTGGTCAGACCATACAGGATTTGGGTCTTAATTTCAGGTGCCATTGAAAGGATAAATGCACGAAGGGTAGGAGTGGGGAATGACATACCATTTGCTTTGCCAGTCTCAGTTTTGTGTCCTGATAATGGCCTGCTTTCTGGCTAATGCCCAACAAAGCTAGGAGTCTGGTCAGGGAATGGAATCCCAGCAGTGGCCATGCTGCTCTGGGCTTCCTAGCGGCTGTGGTCCAAGGACTTTGGGATTTCAATTCAATAGCCCCATAAACCCAGTGAATTTGAAGCCAGGCCTGAAGTAATGTATTTACTGTTGAATGTCTGATTTTTTTTTCTTAACTTAATCTTTCTGATCCAGCCCTGGAGATAACACAAACAAAAAATATGTGATGCCAGTAACACCGGATGGCAAATTTACTCTCCGTTTGATAAAGTTTATACTCTAATACATAATACTAAATGTCTGTATTATTTCCAAACATGCTGCGTGTTCCTAACAGTTCAGTAAACATTGGCTAGATTACAGAAGTAAGCCTGATCCCTTTAGGCACTACCCTGCTAATAAGGATATTCCTGCTCTCAGATGGTGCTAGTTAGCAGTTGAGGCTGAAAGTGCCGATATGAAGCAAACTGCACTGCAGAAGTAGAAAGAGTGTGGGGTTCAGCATCAAACAAAGTCTCTTGGATCCTGGCTCTGTACCAGCTTGCTGGAGGACAAGCCAGCGGACCTCTCTGAGCCTTGGTTTCCTTATCTGAAAATGGGATGTGGTCCTTAGAGTGCTGTTGTATCAAAGGAGATCCTATATCTAACACGCAGAGGGGGCGCCCCGCGCACAGGGACTGTCACGGTGCTAGGTAGGGGGGTAGCAGTAGGGGTAACCTGGAGAAGACAGCCACAGCTCCCTGTGGGCCAGTGGCTCACCGGGCTGCCTAGTAAGTGGCTTGTACATCACATCCCAAAGGGAACCATGAAAGGAAAGTATTTCATACAGAGGACTTCCCAGCTTAACCTCGGCCTAAACCCCTTCGTTCTCATCTTGAAATCACGCAAGCAGCTGCTGGTGCTTTCAGGCAGGCCTGCAGAAGCAGCCATGTTCCCTCTCTGGGGAGGCCAGTGGGCATGGTAACAGCAGCTGCCCGGGGTTTCATCTGGAGAGAGGCAGTAGCCATTCACATCCAAAAGCGGCCAAGTGCAAGTGTGGCTGCCTCAGTCTGCCTTGCCCTGGCCCATAACCTTGAAAGGCACTGGTATATTTTTCTACCCGCCCCCCCCCACCCCCGGCCGACTTATCTTTCAATCAGATCTAGAAAATGACAGTGAGAGAGGATTCGCTCCAGCAAATATTCGAGATGCAGTGAGATGGGGAGAAGACTCCATTTCTGCACATAGAGCCTTGTCCCTTGGGGTGCTTAGGGAGTGGGGCGTCGGGTGCAGGACTGTGAACTTGCTGATAAGACTCCCAGGGGCAACCCTGCAACCTGCGTGCCTGGTTTTTAAGATCTCTGCTTTAGCAAGGTGTGATCCCTAATTTGATAGAAAAGCCTGGAAAGCCACCCAGTCTACATTAAGGACCTCAGCTGCATGACAAGAGTCTTGTAGGCTTTCAAAAGCTTCAACTCCTTTAAGATGTTCTTCATAACCTCTACTTCTATTTTTTCTATTCTAGATTTCGGGAAAAGGTCTGACAGAGCATCACTTTGACGTCAGGAGGCTTCATGACCCGGTTTCCGGGCACAGTCTCCAGGCACTCGCCTCCCCAGAAGCTACCCTGGGCTCACTCAGCAGAGGCCACCAGCCTCGTTGAAAATCCTCAGACCAGAATCTTCAAGTCACCTGTGAGAATCCACTCCTTTTCTAGGCTGAGGAGGGCCTGGGCCAGCCTCACGTATTCTGGTTGAGTGTCCAGTATAAGAACATTGCAGGAATCCTTAGTTATTCAGAAGGATTTCTAAAAAAGCTCCTTGAGACAAATCCTAAAAACCATACCTCTTTTGCAAGAGTGCCAGGTGGCCTTCAAGGGGCCAGGGAGCATTGTGGGCTGTCTACATATCAGGGGCTAGGGGACATGGTCTTCTGCGTGTCTTTGGCACACGGAGCTTCATATGTGGGACACAGTAAAAGAGTGACAATTAAGGCCACCCATTTCCGATGGCCTTTCTCAGGCCGCCACCCCCACCCATGTAAACAGAGGTCTTGAGGGGAATCACCCTAGTATCTGAACCAAGACCTCAATCCATTTCTTATTTAATGATTCTGCAGAATCTTATGATAAGCTGCCTCAGTTTCCTCCTTGTGACTGAGAAGAGACAGATACAGAGACAAACACAGGAGCAAGTGGACTATTATCAGCTTCCTTCTGGATGGGCAGTGGGGTGCTGCCCGGCCTTGTCCACCACCGTCTCATCTTTCCAAAATAGCAGGAAGGCAACCTCTGCCTCCCTCTGGGCCCAATGATACGGAACCTGCTCTTTCAAACTTCAGCTTGCGTCAAGGTCAAATGTCTAACCCTTCGAAAGTCAGATTTGTAAAAGGCCTGAGGTTGTTGGCTGAGGAAACTCAGTTCTTAGTACCTTTCTTGATACAGTGCTTAAGATTAAAAAAAAAAAAAAAAAAGGCGTGCTTTGTGTGTTATTTGTATGATTCTCAGCTACCATCCCCTCCCCCTCCACTCTTTTCCTCCAGCTGTCTGCTTTCAGAGCGAAATTATATGCCTCAGAGGCTACAGTCCTAGAAAAAAAAGAGAAGGGAGAGGGGAAGGTGAAAGGTGTTTACAACTGGTTTTGCTCCTTCCCACAAGAAATGGAATTCAATTAAAAGCCCTCTCCATCACAAAAGTGCAAAATTACTATGCTTATCACTCGCCAAGTCAGAGCGGTTTCAGGGCAAACCTGATTTAGATGGGTAGCTCTAAGTGACAGGCCTCTTTTCCCATTTTTCATTTTTCAGATTTTGTTTTCTCGGGACTCCTGAACTGATTCATGCAAAGCAAATGAGATTTCATAATAGACTCTGGGACAATTCCACCCCCTGGGGGCAAACCTATTCATTAAATGTGGGGTGAGGTAATGCCGCCCATCTGCTAGGGAAAGCTGGGTGCCCTTTAAGCCACTAAAGGAAAAAGTGCTTCAAGACCATCCTGGGGAAATGGAGGGGCTGAAGGCTTGTACCTTCTTAGGTTTCCTTCCTCAAGATAGTTGCTCGGGACTCTCAGAAAAACATCTCATTCATGGCTGCCTGGAAACTTGAGCCATTTTTCCCTGGAAGTCATTTCATCAGTTCAGGGGAAGTGGCTTTCCCTTATCCTGAAAACCACATGTCAGGAGAAGGAAGAAATCCCAGAACAAAGCATATGGCAGAAAAAGCAGGAGGCTGACGGGAGCCGAAGCTGTGAGGCAATTCTGGATCTAAAATGGTTTCTATTACTATATAAATGGATTCTGAAGGAAAAAACAAAACCATTTTATTTCTAAAACACTCTTTTTCTTCTTATACATTAGTGGGGAAATATCAAGAATGAGTAAAATTTTCTTCACCATGGGGACAAAATCTGTTATTAGTTTTTGTGGTAGTGGTGATAAGGGGGTTGATTTTTAAATGCTGTCCCTGTCTTGCAATAGGAAACATTCTCTTTTCTTTCTTCCTTCCTCCCTCCCTCCCTTCCTTCCTCTCTTTTTTCTTTCTTCCTTTCCTTCTTTTTTTTTTTTTAAAAGAAGGTCTAATTCTTAAATGTCAAAAATTGGTTATGAAAGCAATAGCTCACTGAAAAACCTAACTGAAAAGTCTCCATTCTATGTCCAGAGCTCGGGTGGGGAGAATTGTTGACACCTTTTCCATAGTATATTTATATAGGAATTTATATTTGGCTGAAGTCTTGGAAAGTACAGAGGTGTGCAGCAGGTGAGGGGAATTGCTGGAAAGAGCTAGTGACTGTAGAGGGTCTAAGGTCACACTACTTTCTTCTTTTTTAATGAAAGTACAGTTGATTTACGATGTGTTAGTTTCTGCTGTACAGCAAAGTGATTCAGATATACATATATATATATATACATTTTTCAAAACATTTTTTCTTTCTTAACTGAAGGTCTGGTTCTGCATCTGGACAGAAATTCAGCTTCCAATCTGAATTGTGATCTTCATTGCATCCCTGACAGTTTGCAAAAGAGCTTGGCTTGTGTGCCGGGAACTTGAGCTCTAGAACCATCTCTGCTGCTCACCTTCAGCAAGTCACTGACCTGCTCAGTTTTAAAAGGCAGTGCCTGCACATAATAGGTACTCAATTAATTTTCTTTTTATAACAGCTTCATTGAGATACAATTCACATACCATAAAATTCACTCTTTTAAAGTCTACAATTCAGGGGGCTTTAGTATATTCACAGACTTATGCAACCATCACTACTACTCATTTTTTGATCAATGAATGAATCAGAAGTTTAAAGGTAACATGGCTTTAAGTGCCAGGCTGTATTCTGACCATATTTTGTAAAATAATTTACCTAATCTCCCCACCCAATCTATGAAACTCGTCCTACTATGACCCCCACTTTATAGTAAAGTCAACTGAGATCTGTGCCCAGGCAGTCCAGCTGCAGAGCCAGCATTCTTAACCAGTTTGAAAATTCTGTGATTCTATTAAAAGAGTCTGACATAGTGAAGTTCTTCATTTATTACATCATTAATGCTACAAATAAAAATAACAGCCTTTCTTTTCATGTCCATGACAAATCTGCTGTCCTGAACCAAAAAATGTCTCTTTCCCAGGAAGAAGCAGGAAGATGGCTAGACTGTACACCCCTTGATACAGGGATGCATCTGACTCATTTTGAGGTCCCTAGCACCTGGCACTTAGTGGAATCTCAGTAAATGACTGACAGGTAAAGAACTGTGTCTGCCATGCATTATACATGGACCACCTAGAAATCTCCATTTAGACTAGCCTGAAGGAAGGGCCAGGTGCCTATGGCAGGCTTAATAACCAGATGCAGATCACATCAGCCATCACCAGCTGGTGCCAGAGTCCCTTGGTCCTGAAATTTGCATTAATGCTGCAGGGATTTTTTGTTTTGTTTTTGTGGGTTTTGGGGAGCAGTAAGGATGAATCGGTCTGGATAAACCAAGGAGAAAACGCATCACCCTTCATACACAGAAGCAGCAGCATGAAACTGCCCAGCCCTCTCCACTCTAATTGAAAATCAGATTTGAGCATGTGATTTCGGACTCACAGGCTCACTGATTTTTGGGGCTTGTTTGAATAATCTTGTACATTTAAGCTGGCTGGGGGGAGGGGAAGACTCAGAGATGTGCTAGTTCAATGCCATGCCCAGCCCATGGTGGTCCTACTCCAGGAGCTCAATTCTCCTTCCTCCTAAGACTCTAACTGCCATCACTTTGCCATTGCTCTGGCCCAATGTTGTGATTCAGCCTTAGGAAAAAAGTAAAAGTCCTGATGCCAGTAAACAGCACAAAATGGGGAGGGGGCAATGGAGGGGAGGAATTTCAGTAATGTATTTCCATGCTTAAAAAAAGGTTTTCTTCCCCCTCTCCCACTTGCTTTGCGAAGCTCCCCAAGAACAAAAGGCTATTCTTGTGGGGGACGGCTGGCCATATGTGATCTGCTTTCAGAGCTCAGGGTCCGTAAGAAATCCCAGGGTTAAAAGGAAACTCAGCCAGAAGCCTGGGTGGCTGACGGGACAGCTGACCCCTTTCTGTTTCTAAGGCAAGCCACCAACCCAAACACAGCAGCTGGAGTTAAAAGCAGCCCTCCCCGCAGGATTCTCCCCAATGACGGAACTCACAGCTAGCAAGACTGTGCAAAGAAAGACAGTCAGCGTCCTCTAGGTCTGTTTCCGTCTGCATCATCTATTCAGGATGGCCCACTCAGACAATGTCCCCCATTTACATGGTTTTCAGTGAGGTCTCCAGGAAAATTTTCTGAGGCTTCCTGACAGTCCTTGCCCCCAGACATAAGTTCCAGGGAAAAGGGGAGCTGCTACCTTACAATGATGCTTGGCACAAGAAGAAAAAAGCCAGCAGCCAGAACACAGAAGATTCACTATTTCTGTTCTCGGAATTGTTACTTTCTGATTTCTCTTCTTTCCCATTGATTTTCACCAATCCAGATCCCCACACATATGGTAGCGAAAAGTGTCATGGTCAGAAGTGAGGGTGACCATCAGTAGAAATCTTGGCCAGAAGTAGCTAAAGGATTTGGCCAGGCAAGATGTAAAACTGGTTACTCAAAAGGATTGAAAGGGAAGACCCAAACAGATATTTGTACATGAATGTTCATAGCAGCACTATTCAGAGTAGCCAAAAGGCAGAAAAATCCCAAGTGTCCATCAACGGATGAATGGATAAACAAAATGTGGTATACACACACACGAATATCATTCAGCCATGAAAAGTTATGAAATTCCAATACCTGCTACAATATGGCAAATTTGAAAACATTATGCTACATGGAAGAAGCCAGGCAGAAAAGAACAAATATTGTTTGATTCTGTTTGGGATTATGAGAAAGGTTTGGAAATAGATAGTGGCAATGGCTGCATAACACTGTGAGTGGTTTAAAATGATAACATTTTATGTTTATATAGTTTGCCACAATTAAAAAAAAAAATTAGACAGTAAGACTCTCAGAAGCCGAGATCCTGTCTTAGCCATCTTTGTATCTCCAGCACCTAGTACACTCCAGCTCAGAGGGGGCAACTTCACAGATATCTGCCAAACTGACCACTTATGCAGTAGAATGTTTGTTAAGTTAATGCCATATCAGTTTACAACGCACACCCCACCAGGCATCTGATGCCTCAGGATCCAAACCACATCTGAGTTATCACTCCAAGAATTCACAAAATGATCTCATCTGCAGAAGTAGAAATTCACCCAGTTTTATTTCTCCAAAAGGTTTATGTTCATGTAGATTTTATATAGAGTCACACAGATTTTATTTCTTGTGCTACAGGAGCTGAACACTGGCATTATAACCTAGGTCATTAACAACAACATTAAAATGGCCCCAGACACACATCTAGTTGCCACAAGAAGATAGACACATCTCTCGATAAGACTTCAAAGTCAGTATTACTTTATAGAAAATGTACAGATTTGGAAGGGGTCTTTGGAGTAATTTTCTACAACCCTCAACTAAAGCATAAGGATTAAATTTATTCAACACATTTAGTGAGCATCTAATCTATGCTAGGTGCCCACCATTCCGGGTTGCGGTGTTCTGTGGATTTCTCAGATTCTAAATCTGTGAAAATCTATCTGAACAGCTTGTTCATTTCTAAATCATTCCTAACCAGAAGACATATTACTTTAATAAAAAGTTCTGCTCACCAATTCCAATGTGTGTGTGTTTGGTGGGAGTAGGGAGGTCCCTCCACCCACCACCTCCCCAGCCACACACACCAACAAGCAATTCTCAGACACCAGCTGGAAATCCTGCAATTCAACTCAGTTCTGACACTATCTACCTGGAGACAGCATCAGATCCCACAGGCTAAAGACTCAGTCCTACAAGACTGCCCTTGCCCCATTTCAGATGCCAATTGCAAGCCCAGGTTGTTATATGTGTTTTTTACCAATCAGCTACAGATCGGTGGTTCCCATGACCCCTGCCTCGGGCTCCATTAACTTGCCAAAGCAGCTCACAGAACTCAGGAAACCTGTTTACTCAGTAGGTTACTGGTTTATTATAAAAGGATATAACTCAGGAACAGGCAGATGGAAGGGATGCAGAGGGCAAGGTACGGGGAAAAAGCATGGCGCTTCCATGCGCTCTCCCAGTGAGTTACTCCCCCTAAATCTCTACGCGTTCACCAACCCAGAAACTCTGTGAACCCTGTCTTTTTGGGTTTTTATGGAGGCTTCATTACATATAAGTGTTGTCTTGATTTGTTTGCCCCTGCATTCTCCTTAAAGAACTATTCCTTCTGCCACTACCTCCTTCTGCCCTATGGTCCAGGGGAGCTGATACCCCTTCAGTTCCAAGAGTGAGCATGTGACCCAAGCCTGGCCAATCAGAACACTGCACCTTCCCCACCACGTTTTCTCTCTGTCTCTCTCTCTGGAGCCATGATGGGTAAGAGAACCAATCACAGCCAATGAGACTCCATTCTGAGACTCTAGTTGGAACTGAGAGGAACTGAGAAAATGGGATAAAAGCCTAGAGCTGCTGTCATCTTGATACCGTAAGGAAAAGAGCCTACCAAGAATAGAGCCAGTGCAGAGGAAAGCACAGCTGAATGGGGATGGAGGGACATTGATGATGTCATCTGAACCCGTGGATTCCACCATGCCCAAAACCCATCCTTGTACTTTTCAGTGATCTGAGCTTTTAATCCTCTTCAGTTTAAGTTATGCAGTCCTTTGCTTCTAGCAGCATTTCCCTTCCCTTAAAAATCGCACAGAACTCAATTTACATTAAAACAGCCTAAACTGCAAAAACATCAACTTTTTTCATTTTTAGTGTATTACTTTTACTAATTACAGTACTGATTATAAATTTCTTCAGTTATTTTTAATATATTGTACAATACCTTATGCCAGTCTAATCCGCTCATGATAACAGGAAGAAACAACTAATCGGATAGTGCAATTTTCCTATAACTCTTTGAGGAAAGAATCAGCAAATGAGACCTTGCTTCTAACATCTCACTCAATCCTAAACCTGGAAAGCGTCAGACACCTGCTGTGTTATTCGTTACAAAATGGTTTGGCTCCATCTTCAGAAGTTAAGAGTAAACTCAATACCAAAACATGCAAATAGAAATTCGAAACAAAATATACTGAGATAATTGAACCGTTCTGTCCCTTGTCTGCAACTGTATGCATTTGTCCAAGTTCACAGAATTATATAGCAAAAAGAGTGAGTTTTACTGTGCGTAAATAAAAAGTGAATAAATCTTAAACGATCTATATCAGCATATCTCAACAACACAAAACTGGGATCAGAAAAGCAACAAAGATCACACACATTACTTTATAAATCAGCACACACAAATTTCAAAGAGTTCTGAAAGCGAAGTCACCTCTCTTGAGCTAAGAGGATGTTTTTTCACAGTCTGTATTGATCACGGACAATACCTGATCTTTGTGAACTTGAAAAAGTTCAAGTGTGTAATCCATACTTCTTTTCTCTACTTCACTCTCACTAGAGGTAATATAGACTATCTCCCTCCACTCTTTGACTTGGGCTAGGAGAAGCACACAAATACGAAAACTGCCCCCCAAGCCCTGCTGGGGACAGGATGCCTGGCCAGAAGTGGGTCTGAAAAGGAGTTCCTATAATAGTTTTCAAACCCTAAGAAGGATATTCTTTAGCTCGACCCCCACGTTGACCTACTTTGCCAACAGGTTCAAGGTCAGTGGCAAACAATTTGATCAGATTTGAAATCAGGGCCTGTATAGCTTTCATGTATTTGCAGTTCATGGGCTGTATGCCTAGCTTTCCGACAATGCATCCACAATCATTACTAACTAGTTTAGAAATAATTATAGCATTAAATCACCAGGTAAAAAGCCCAGAGAACATTCCCACTTAAGCTGTGCCTCCCTGAGAAGAAAAGTGCTATATAAATGGAAGGTCCTAAGGTATTACAGTAATTACTAGGGAAAGAGAAATAATTTACAGCAAAATCGGAACTTGACACCGAAGAGCATTTTTGCGGACTCAGAGCTGTTCTGCTTTGGCTTTCTTACAGAAGAGTCACCCAGAGAAACACACCTTTAGCTATTTAGAACTTTCCAGTGTCTGAAACGTCAGGGATGTGATCTTTCTTTCTGGACGACTACAGTACCTTAAGTTCAGAAAGTTAAGTTCCCTAAAGAATAACAGGAAAAGTCCATTCATGAGTTTGAGGCACTAAAGGTGCACTAAAGTTCCCTGGGCGGCACCCGGCAGAACTCCAGAGTAAAAGGAAGAAACCCAGGAGACCTACCGTAAAGAGAGAGAAGAACATCCAGGTGGCAATCATGACCTTGACTCTCCCTCAGTCACAACCTGATCTTGGGAAGCAGCTGCTCCTAAAGCTTCGCCCGGGTTTCCCTGTCCTCGGTCAGATGTCCGACGTAAGGACACAGCCCTCTGCCAGGTCACCACGTTTCAGGTGAAGCGGGACGGAGCTGGCATCCTGTGCACACACGTACCTGGTGGACACTGCCCCAGACGAAGCACACACACTGCAATGTGAACCGGCCCGACTTCTCCAATTCAAAGGTACAGTTTGGAACCATGTTAGAGCCTTCAAGGGCAAATGAAACAGGAGTCGAGTGTATTTATTTGTACACAGCTACTAATTATCGGATTACATTTTATCAGATCAATTATGATTCGACAAATGCTAGCTGTGAGTTGAATTCAAAGGTAATGGGATAACGGAGCCCTGGGGAGGCAGTGGGCAGTTCCTGTTTTGTTTTTTAAAGTTCGGATGATTTACTTTATAATAAACACCAGAAAGTGACCTTCAAGACGCTTTCCCTCCTGCAAAACCACTGGCTCTCCACAGTAAGGAGAGTCACTGGACACTGTGTTTACAGTAAAGACAAGTAACTCTATTGGTTCAGACAAAGGCACCTTTACAAAGAGAGGAAGAAAACCTGTTTAGCAAAGAGGCAGGTGCAAAAAGGGACAAGCCCTTCATGAAAAGTGATACGAAATGAAGTCACAGACGCTCCTGTTAATGGAACAGGATTATAATTCTAGCCTCCTAAGGCACAGAGTCCAAATCCTACTTTTACCGAGAACTATTATTGGGTTAGCCAAAAAGTTCATTCGGTTTTAAGTAAAAATAAAAGACACATTTTTCAATTTCACCAAGAATTTTATTGAACAATGTATTCGCTAACTGAACAAACTTTTTGGCCAAGCCAATATTAAGGAGAATTAAAACAAACAAAACAAACAAAAACTGTTGTCCTGTTTTTAAGATATTTGGGGGAAAGATACAGGAAGCTATGCTCTTGGCCTCAGTTAGGATGGCTGGCTCCCTCCTTCTAAGGCCGAGGGGCAGCGCCATGACCTCACCCACTGGCCACTGGAGTCAACCAGTATTATCTCTCCAAGTCATGACTTACTGGATCCATGCTGTATTCTTCAATACTGTAGAGGTCTTTTCTCAATTGGTTTTTACATGCGCTATATCATCTCTGGAGATCATTTTCATTCTATTTTTAAAAATTCTATCAGACAAATCTAGTCTTGACTTCAGCCCCAATTCCTGCATGTGAAATTAAAAGAGGCAGTTCTTTGAAGTAGATACACCTGCTCTTCTGCAATCTCATTTTCCTTTCTCCCCCGCTTTTCCCATCAGCCTAACCAATGCCCTCTCTCTGCCACTGCTCACGACACTCTGACCACAATGGCCCCTCCAACCCCAATCTGTTCCTGCCCCATGGCCTTTGTTCTTGCTGTTCCCTCTCCCCTGAACGTTTTTTCTCTAGCTCATCTCTGCCCAATAGAATGTTTCTGCGGTGACGGAAATGTGCTATATCTGCACTGTCCAGTATGGTAGCCACCAGCCATACGCTGGCTACTAACTACTTGAAATGTGGCCGGTATGACTGAGAAACTGATTTTTAAATGTCATTTCATTAATTTAAATGCAAATTTAAATAGCTACAGGTGGCCAGTGGCCACCAGATAAGACAGTGCCGCTACAGCTCTTCATTTGAGTGGCTTCTTTTCCGGATTCAGACCTCAGCCCAAAGGCTGAGGGACCCTCCCCTGATCACCACATCTAAGTAGCCTCCTTACCCCACACTCCCTTTTCTTCTCTTCTCAGCACTTAGCACCACCTGAAATGACTCTGCCTGTGTTTGCTTTGTATTGTTTGCGTCCCTCCTTTAGAATGTAAGGTCGCTGAGGACAGAAACCTTGCCTCTCTAATACACTGCTGCCTCTCCAGAACTACCCAGAACAGTGCCTGGCATAGAGCAGACACTCTAAATATTTGCTGAGTCGATCAATGAGTCAATCAATGCACCTGGCCCAAGTGTTTCCTTGCTGGAATGGAAAAAAAAGAAAGTCCACCCAAGCTGGCGAGTGAACTGTGAATTGCTTTATCAGAACTCTGACCCATGGAACCACATTCCACAGCTCATCCAGAGCATGCAGCTGTGCATTCAAGTGGTAAGGAGGTAAAGAAGCCTCCAACCAGGATCACAAGGTTGGAGACTTGGAGACCATGGTCTTGGGATCCCCCAAGAACAGACATGAAGCTCCTCTCATGGAGGGTAAGAGTCACTTCTGAGGAAACGGCTGCAACCCTGAGGACCCACACAATTAGTGCCAGTCCTCGTGGGAATGAGCTGTGTCAGGTACTGGACACAGGGCAGTGATCAAGACAGACAGGACACCCCACCCTGTGGGTGCTCACCTCCTCTGGAAGAGATGGACACATTAGCACTACTAAGATGATGCATTACTTCTGAGACTCTGTGAGGGGGATTGTACCAGTGCTATGAAAGCACAAAAGGGGACACTTCACTTAGCATGGGGTAGTCAGGGAAAGCTTCCTGGAGGAAGAGCTGATTAGCCTACATCTTGAAGGGGGATAGAGTTAGGGCTGTCATAGTGGTATGCGTTGGGGGTTAGAAGTGACAAGGTGCCAGGGAATGGCTATTCCTGGCAGGAAGGATAGCAAGAGCAAAGATACTTAGGCATGAAATGGCAAACTATTCACAGAGGACTGCCAGTACTTTGGTTTCACTGGTGTTCACTGGTGTGTAAAGGGTGAGGTCTGGAGTGGCAAGAAATAAGCCTAGAGAAATGGGTGCAGGGTGAAATCATAGCTCATACAGGCCTTGAATGCCAAGGATTGGGGATTTTAGGGCAATGGGCAAGAGGCTTTAAGAAGAAGGACGACATGCCTATTGGCTCTTTAATGATCTTCATGATCCTAGAGATGCATTGGTGGTGAAGGAATTGGAAAGGAGCGTAACACTTGAGACAATTATACTATGTAGGACAGGGATGGAAAATACTGCCAGTGTGTCCAGAAGCCTGATGGTGTCAAGTGGGCTAGAAGCGATATGGCTGCCAAGACAGGCTGATGCAGTCACATCCTTTGGACTGATTTTACAATCTAATGCATGTGCGCGCGCACACACACACACACACACACACACACACACAAACACACACACCTGTGGGGTCATGAGCCCAATGCCCATGGTCCAACAGTGATAATCCACCGCAGCAAGAAACGCCATCTTGGAAGGTCAGGAAATGGTGGCCAAGTGACTCTGCAGCTTTTCAAGGGACTGTCTCTAAGTGGGACTGGTCAAGCATGCTTGCTTCAGATGCAAATCCATCTATTTAGATAAATAAATCCATTTAGGTTTACGGATTTATCTTATTTACAGCCAACTGGTACGCTAGGTGCTCTTACAAACATGATCTCCTTCAATAACCACAATAATAAACCATCTCTTAACAAGATTAGAGATCCTTTATACTGCCCACACAGCTGTAGTTTTCCTTTTTGATATTCTAAATTACTTTTAATCTTCATTAGATAAAAATGCACAGAGCATGCACATGGTTTTTAAAATCAAATGGCAATAGAAGGGTTAAAGTGTCAAAACTGTTGTCCCACTTCTTCCCATCCCTTAGCCTCACACCACTTTCAACTCTTTATAGTTATTTCTTACGTTACCCGCCAAACGTTTTTTTTTTTTAAAGTCAGACTTTTAAAGATGTTTATGGGCTTCCCTGGTGGCGCAGTGGTTGAGAATCTGCCTGCTCATTCAGGGGACACGGGTTCGAGCCCTGGTCTGGGAGGATCCCACATGCCGCAGAACAACTAGGCCCGTGAGCCACAACTACTGAGCCTGCGCGTCTGGAGCCTCTGCTCCGCAACAAGAGAGGCCGCGACAGTGAGAGGCCCGCGCACCGCGATGAAGAGTGGCCCCCGCTTGCCACAACTAGAGATAGCCCTCGCACAGAAACGAAGACCCAACACAGCAAAAATAAATAAATTAATAAATAAGATGTTTATGTCATGTTGCTTTTTATTTTTCAGTTTTAAACATTATCCATTGACTCCCCCTGTGCTTGTTATCCCGACATTTTTATGTATTTCACAAATTTTGTTTTTATATTTATTTATTTATTTTTGGCTGCATCAGGTCTTAGTTGTGGCACACAGGATCTTTTCGTTGTAGCACGCAGGCTCTTTGTTGCGGTGCGCGGGCTCCAGAGTGCGTGGGCTCAGTAGTTGCAGCGCTCGGGCTTAGTTGCCCTGCAGCATGTGGGATCTTAGTTCCCTGACCAGGGATCGAACCGGAGTCCTCTGCATTGGAAAGTGGATTCTTAACCAGTGGATCACCAGGGAAGTCTCTGTACTTCACAAATTTTGGTTAATTCTTCAGTTTTCACATTATTAGGATCATGTAAATTTTGTATACTGCTGACCTAAGAAGTACATTATAATTACATTTTCTTGTCTAATTTTATGGGGTTTTTCTCTAGAGTTAAGAAGTACCTCATTTTCCCCGATTCTTAGTTTTCTATGTTTATTACTAACTCTTCCCACAATTCTAGAAGGTCTGTAAAACCTCCTGATAGCATTTTCTGAATAGTTGAGTTGATCAGAAAATTTATTAGCTCCACTCTGTCCCACAGCCCTTTGTCCTCCTGCTCCTCTCTTGCCTGGTTGATCACTAGACTTCACTTTGTGGGATCCCTTGTTTTCTGCATGCTGCCCACTTTTTTTATTTGCTCTTTCATTTTGCTGGAGCATATCCTCCAGTACCTTTCTTTTTCCTTTCCTCACATCTGCTTTAATTTTAATTACTATTTTATGAAGGTTATATAGGCACATAATTTAAAGTGCCTAAGAGTTCTATGGATTTTGTAGAATCCCTTAACTCCATCCCCTCACTCCCCTCCCCATCAATTCTTCCTCCCAAGAAGAGAGTACTTTAACCTCTTTTAGATAATTTTTAGTAACAATTTTATATTGTTTCTTTGCGATTTCTCAGTTGTTGGCACTATTTTTTGACTTTCCAGTATGGAAAATGAGGATTTCATGATTTTTTCTATGTCCTCACTACACAATTGCCCCTATCCTCACAATATAATTATATTAAAACTTTTAAAGATCAGTATTATTATGATTACATAACACTACTTTCAGGTGAGCCATGAGCCATGTGGTAAACTATGATAACTTTTCCGAATATCTTACTGTTTCCTCCAGTACTTTGCCCCCTTTACTCAGTATTTTATATATTTCTCACTAATTCAAGCCCTAAATTTTAACCATATCTTTAAATCTCTTCTCATGACACTGAAATGCATCAAATATCCTATTAGTTCCACCTTGGGAAAGAAATCACTTCCTGAGCCTTCTGACACACTGTGGGAGCAGAGCTGGGATTTCCCACTGTCAGCACCTGGAAACTTCCTTTGCTTCTTCCATGCTGGATCTCCTATTTCCTGTATCACTTGTAGTTTTCTCTCCTGGTTTACTCTCTCATTTCAGTGAACAACCTCCCTGCAGTTGCTTCCTGAAAAGCTTGTATGTCTGAAAATGTCATTGTTCTACCCTCATACTTTATTAAGAGTTTGGCCGGATAGAAAGTTCTAGCTTTAAAATCATTTTCCTCCAGACTATTGAGGGCACTGCTCGACTGCCTTCTTTTTATTTTTATTTTTATTTTTTTTTGCAGTATGCGGGCTTCTCACTGCTGTGGCCTCTCCCGTTGCGGAGCACAGGCTCCGGACGCGCAGGCTCAGCGGCCATGGCTCACGGGCCCAGCCGCTCTGCGGCATGTGGGATCCTCCCGGACCGGGGCATGAACCCGTGTCCCCTGCATCGGCAGGTGGACTCTCAACCACTGTGCCACCAGGGAAGTCCTGGTCGACTGCCTTCTAACTGCTAGTGTTGCTATTGAGATGAAGACCCATTTTGATTCCTGATCTTTGCCTGTGATAAACTTTTTTTTTGTTTTTAAACCCTGGAAGCTTATAGGATCTTCTCTTTGCCACCAATGAATTATTTTAAAAATAACATCTTTATTGGGATACAAATTTTTTTTAATTAATTAATTTATTTTTGGCTGCGTTGGGTCTTTGTTGCCGTGCGCGGACTTTCTCTAGTTGTGGCGAGTGAGAGCTACTCTTCGTTGCGGTGCGCGGGCTTCTCATTGTCGTGGCTTCTCTTGTTGCAGAGCACAGGCTCTGGGCGCGAGGGCTTCAGTAGTTGTGGCTCTTGGGCTCTAGAGCGCAGGCTCAGTAGTTGTGGCGTACGGGCTTAGTTGCTCCGCGGCATGTGGGATCCTCCCGGGCCGGGGCTCGAACCCGTGTCCCCTGCATTGGCAGGAGGAGTCTTAACCACTGCGCCACCAGGGAAGCCCTACTGGGAGACAATTTGCATACCATACAATTCAGCCATTTACAGAGCTGGACAACCACCATCATAATCAGTTTCAGAATATTCTCATCACCCCCAAAACAAATGCATACCCATTAGCAGTCACTTTCCATTCCTCCCTTCCCTCCAGACCTAGACAACCAGTATGCCACCAATGAAATTTTAAAATAAAACTGGAAGACAGAAAGCAGACACATAAGTAGTAAAAAAACCAAACAAGGGCTTCCCTGGTGGCACAGTGGTTGAGAGTTCGCCTGCCGATGCAGGGGACACGGGTTCGTGCCCCAGTCCGGGAAGATCCCACATGCCCCGGAGCGGCTGGGCCCGTGAGCCATGGCCGCTGAGCCTCTGCGTCCGGAGCCTGTGCTCCGCAACGGGAGAGGCCACAACAGTGAGAGGCCCGCGTACCGCAAAACAAACAAACAAAAAACACAAAACTCTTAGGACCTGAAAAAACAGGATCCTAAGCTGTCACTGGGGAAGGCTGAGAGCCAACTGATTCATATGAAAGACTGCAAAGGACTCAGGAATGTTTAGACATTCTTGAAACAGATCAGTCCTCCTTACTTTAACCATACATCTCCTTCAACTTGGTGCCAAAAATTTTATTCCTATCGTCTTCTTTCCTGTTGCCCTTGTGTTTGCAGGTTTATGCCTTTAAGAAAACTCCCTTAAGCGAAAGAAGCAAGCCACAAAAGGACAAATACCTATGATTCCACTTACACGAGGGACTTGGAGGAGTCAAATCCATAGACAGAAAGGAGATGGTGGTTGCCAGGGGCTGGAGGAAGGGAGGAGTGGGGAATCGGTACTTAATGGGTAAAGCGCTTCACTTTGAAGAGATGAAAAAGTTCTAGAGAAGGACGGTAGTGATAGTTGTATAACAATGAGAACGTACTTACTACTAAACTGTACACTTCAAAATGGTTAAATGGTAAATTTGATGTTACACACATTTTACCACAAAAAAGCAAAAGCCCAATAAAACCTCCCTTTAAACCTCACTTTAATAAGGTTTTGTTTGGCTGGGAGCAAAAGAAGGTGCATGTGTTCAATCCACTCTCTTTACACAGAAGTCTCTTGCAGATAAGATTTTTTTTTCTTTAATTCCATTCTTTAGGCCAGATCAGTAGTTCTAAACCTTAGGATAACAGGACTTATTGGAAGGGCTACAGACACAAAACCATGTGCTTTTTCTATAGATTGTACTTCATGGGTGATTCCAGGGGTGACTTTTATTTGCCACACCAAGCCTTACCCTTTAGAGCCTGACCCTCCCATATTACCTTGGGCTATATTAACAAAAGTGTAAAACTAAGAGCCAGAGAAGTCATATTCTGGACTAGAACACAGGTTCCTTTCTTGACTCCACATATTAAGAAGGTTGAGGTTGGCGGTAAAGGGCTTTAACTATCAAATGAGATACAGGTGGAGGAATGGGGGCGTGATGGTGAAGGCTGGGTGGGGTGGGGGTATGGTGTGAGTGTGAAAACATTTCCTCAAATCTGTAATATCTAACTGCACAGGCTTGATGAAACTCCCAACAATGATGAAGCACAGGAAGAGAAGCCAACGTGAGATTCCAGTTCATATATGGGAGAATTTTCTGTCACCTGGGCACTGTCCAAATACAGGCTGGACTGCCACTGGAAAATCAGGTTCTAGTTGTAGGCAGAAAGACCACTTGGGACAGGGATGCTGGGGCTGGACTAGCTGACCTTTAAGAGCCCTTTCAGTCCTGGGATTGTCTGTGAAAATGCTCATGTCCGCAGAACATAAGCCCAAACAGTAAACAAAATGCTGTGTCCCACCAAGCCAGGTGGTAAGTGTGGTGTGCTCTATTTTCAGAACATAATCCTCTAAGAAAAATAGGTTCCTAAGAAAAGGAATACAGGATTACAGGCAACATACAAGCCACAATTCTAGTCCACCCCTGCCTTTCCAAAATTCCTCTTTTTAACGATGTGAATTTCCAAACCCAAAGGACAGTAATTCTCTACGAAATGCTCTCATGCAAGCTGTAAATTTTTCCCCCTGGAAAAAAAATATCATTGGCTTCATTACTTTTCATCAAGAGGAAAACCTTCAACTTGAGCTAGTTTGGTTGACATTCCAAAATAGACATCTTCTAGAAGGCTTTGGAAAATTAAGCAAATAGAGTGTCAGAAGAATCACCTTCTCTTATTGATTAAAAGGTACATAGTCTTTCTGCAGCACTCCCAAAGCAATTTCTGCAATGTTACCAGGTTGAAGCAGTACTTCTTTCTACTTACTGCATTCACTTTATTTATTTTTTATATATTTTTAAATTTTTGTCCTTTTTTAAAATTGAAGTATAGTTGATTTACAATGTGGTGTTAGGGGAATTCCCTGGCAGTCCAGTGGTTAGGACCCCGCACTTTCACTACAATGTCGTGTTAGTTTCAGGTATACAGCAGAGTGATTCATATAAATATAAAACTTTTCAGATTCTTTTCCCTTATAGGTTATTACAAAATATTGAGTATAGTTCCTTGTGCTATACAGTAGGTTGCATTCACTTTATTTTTAAAAATATTTATTTATTTATTTGGCTGTGCCCACCAGGAAAGTCCCAGTTGCATTCACTTTAAATATGTACCTTTCATTCCATCTCTGGAAAGATACAAAATACTTTAACACAAACCACAGATTCTTGAACTTTCTGTTTATTAGTTTCCTGAGCTCAAAACACTTTAAATATTCAGCTTATCCAATTCTTTCTAAATTACCAGTGGGCACAGCTTTTATAGACGGAGGGATCAGAAAAATGACCAGGGATGACGGTGCTCTAAGTACACGCTTCCCACGTCTAATCATAACCACTATGCGTGCTAAGCAGACAGGCTGCACTGTGCTTCCCCCATCTCTTACCCGAGCTGACATCACACCTCAACGGTTTTGACTATCTAGAGCTGTCAATATTCTTGGCAACTTCTATTGAATCTTTCCTAGTGACATAAAACACAGGGTTGAAAACTGATGGAATATATGACTTTTTTTTCCCTCCCAAGTTTTTTTTCTTTTAGAAAAACAGAAGACACTGAAGACCTTGCCTGCCAGTTTGCCAGTGACTACCATTGGTCTCCCTTCTGGGATGCAGCCTTCAAATTCCTTCTGGGATACAGTAGTTTAACAGTAGTGATGAATTACATGCTTATATCCCCAGGGTTACCTAGCACAGTGCCTTGCACTTAGTAGCTGCCAAATGGTAGGTTCACAAAACTGAATGATGAAGAGACAGAGAAGAAAGATACTTTTTGAGACAGGGAACCTCAACCGTCCAACCCAAGTCTCTATCTCTCCCAGCTGGCAACAAGTACAGAGAGACAAATGCACAGTGCAATGCTGTGCATCCCCTAGAACGGAACTGGACGGTACTGCTCCATTCACTGGCTGGATCACAAAGATTGTATCGAAGTCTTTTCCATACGATTCTTTGTGGAAAAACCAAGGGAAACCGATGATTAACCTAATATCTCAGCTTGAAGATTAAAAGGAAGCTACATACGGGAATTCCCTGGCAGTCCAGTGGTTAAGATTCCATGCTTCCACTGCAGGGAGCACGGGTTCCAACCCTGGTCGGGGAACTAAGATCCCGCAAGTTACGCGGCGCAGCCAAAAAGAAAAAGCTACATGTTTTCACTCCCTGCTGTACAACAGAAAGGTATATTTGCTGCCTTTCAGATGAAATGTTGACCACAGCCAGGAGATTCTGAGGGACCTCATCAGATTCTACAAATGGGAAATAATAGTTCTTGGCAGATTGATACAGAATAATCATTGAAGGCAACAAAGTACTGATTTTAAAAGAAAACATCTTTATTCAGCCAAGGTTGGACTGCCCAGGGCAATATTTCAAATTAACTACACAAATCTCCTAAAATTAGTTGTCATACGGGGTCGCTCTCATGGTCGAAGTACAACTAAATGTATTTTGGCCTGAGGGTCAAGAGGCCACCACTGCCATTTCCCACACCACGAGAAATATTCTTGGAGCAAAACCCCATGCATGCATATCCACAGGCTGGCTTTTATCTAGGTTACAAAGAGTAGTTGTTTAATTTGAAAGAACAAATGTGTCCTCAGCCCTTATTTTTTAAATTATTTGAGTCAACAGTAGTCTAAGAGTACAAAATGAGATATCTTTCTAATTAAAACAAACACTGTCTAAATCCCCAAAGAGAGTTTTTATTAAAAATTACCCTCACTGCAAGAGAATGAAAATCAAATAAACTGATATATAATAAAAACTAAAAATATCTGAAAAAAACTTTTTCATACACATTTGGGGATAAGAGCTCTTTTCCCAATGTGCTTTTAATGTCATTTCAGAATGACATGCTACAAAAACAAAAAAGTTGAAAATTCATAAATGCTAAATAAACCACGATCTTTTTTAAAATCTAGGAATATGTAACTTTAGAAAAATTCTCCATAGGAAAATACAGACTGATAGAAGAAATTCTCATGTATTTGACGAGCAGTGACCAAGTACCTACTAAGTGCCCGGGCCTAAGCTACTGGCTCATTTATCACTATGTCTAAGGATTCAAAAGAAGGTTCTTGAGTGGCCGACATAATGAAATGTACATGCTCCCCCCACCAGAAGTGCACCAACTGTCTAAATCAGGGTTTGATAAAACACAGCCCATGCAGGAACCAAATCTGGTTGCCACAGGTTCTTGTAAATATGGTTTTATTGCAACACACCCACGCCCACTTATTTACATATTGTCTAAGGCAGTTTTCAAGTTCCAAAGACAGAGCAGAGTAATTCAAACACACGCCACACCGCCGGCAGAGCCTGAAATATTGACTGCCTGCTCTTTACAGAAATGTTTGCTGATGCCTGGTCTATATCAACACATATCCTGGTGTTTCTTTAACATTTGCCCAGATAGCTTTGGACTTCCAGGTACAGAGTTATGAAAGAGGCAGCGGATCTCAGGAACAAGAGCCCTGACCTATGAGTCACAGAACAGGGATGAACGCCTGGCCTTGCCGTGTACTAGCCCCACAGCCTTGGCAGCGGACAGCTCCCCTCTGAACCTGGGTTTCCCACCTGTCAAAGGGAAGAACTAACACCTGCCTTACCCACCTCACAAGATGCAGAAGTGATTTTGCCACTGTAAAGCACAACCTCAAAAGCACAACCTCAAAGTGAATGGACAGTCACTATAATCATGAAAGCTCACACTGAATGTGGGTTTAGAATGTGCCACGTTAGGACTTTCTATGTGTCATCTCACCTAGTCCTCACAACTACCCTATTAGATGGGTACCATTATGATCCCCCTTTTACAGATAAAGGAACCAAGGCTCAGGGAGGTTAAGGGATTTGCCCATTGTCACACAGCAAGTAAGTGGTAAGCTGAGACTCAAACCCAAGAGTCAGACTCCAGAGCTTATGCTGTTAACTACCAAGAGCACCGATTCCCCAAACTCTGACTCACTGAGAGCTCTCCACCAAATCTATCCACTTCATTGAACAAAGGCCTACTAGTATCATTTCTGAGACAAGTGCTGTGCTTGGGCCTGGCACTGGAGGGATACAATCTGTGTGACAGCCTCACTCATGCGCTAGATGTTAAAAATTGCCCATAAAATAAATATTAAAGCTTTATCTATATGGGTAGTGAAAAGAAGCCCCATGCAAAGATACAGTAATCTTACCTTGATGGGTGCCAGGATCAATTTCAAATGAATAAACAACCCAGAACAACTGGCTTGCCTACACAACTCAGAGGCCGCTTTGGCAACTCTGTCTTCTCTACACTTCTAAACATGAAGTGTGCATAATTTTGGACCCTGCATTTTTACTTAACACAGCACATCTAACAAAAATATGAGAGAAAACTTAAAAACAGTAACAACATAAAATATATTCCATAGGTCTTTCTTTTAGATTCCTGGGTTTCAAAAATGGAGGTTCGTTTGGCAACCTGTGAGATTTTATTACTGCCCTTTTCGCCCTTCTGAAAAGCAATTTGGAAATATGTTGTCATACCCAGGCTAATTTACCCAGCATTTTCATTTCCAGGATTTTTTTAGACAAAAATAATCAGGGATGCTTACAAAAACATAAGTATAAGGCTGTTCACTGCAATATTATTTATAAAGGCAAACATCTGGAAGCCACCTAACTGCCCAACATAAACCATTATCTAAATATATTTCAATGGAATGTTTAATAGTTATTACCACCGTGTGTAGAAAACCGAGTAATCTACATGGAGGGACATTTCCTGTACTCTTCATAAACGTCAACATCAAGAAAAGGGCTGGGACTTCCCTGGTGGTGCAGCGGTTAAGCTGGGATAAAGTGAGAGAGTGGCATGGATATATATACACTACCAAATGTAAAACAGATAGCAAGTGGGAAGCAGCCGCATAGCACAGGGAGATCAGCTAGGTGGTGTGTGACCACCTAGAGGGGTGGGATAGGGAGGGTGGGAGGGAGGTGCAAGAGGGAGGGGATATGGGGATATACGTATAGCTGATTCACTTTGTTATAAAGCAGAAACTAACACACCATTGTAAAGCAATTATACTCCAATAAAGATGTAAAAAAAATTAATTAATTAAAAAAAAAAGAATCCTCCTGCCAATGCAGGGGACACAGGTTCAATCCCTGGTCTGGGAAGATCCCACATGCCACAAAGCAACTAAGTCCGTGTGCCACAACAACTGAGCTCGCGAGCCACAACTACTGAGCCTGTGTGCCACAACTACTGAAGCCCACATGCCTAGAGCCCATGCTCTGCAACGAGAAGCCACTGCAATGAGAAGCCCATGCACCGCAACGAAGAGTAGCCCCCGCTCACCACAACTAGAGAAAGCCTGCGCACAGCAACGAAAACCCAAAGCAGCCAAAAAAAGAAAAGAAAAATTAAAAGAAAAAAAAAAAAAGAAAAGGGCTGAAGAATTTTTCCAGAAGAAAAGAGGCTAAGGAGACATGACATCTAAATGATCCTGAATTGGATCCTGGTTTGGGGGTTAAAAAAAATATTGCTATAAAGAGCATTTTGGAGAAAACTGGCAATATATGAAAATGCAGTTTATATTAGATATTAGTACTGTATCAATATCAAATTTCCTGAATTTTCAAACTTTATTATGACTATAAAATAACATAAAAGGGCATGATATCTGCAACTTATTTTTAAATGGTTCAGAAAAAAGCTGCGTTAAAAATAATATCTAAATATATGTAATACACGTACATTATATATGTAAATTCACATATACATGAATATGAAGAGAGAGAGGGAAAGCAACTATGAGAAATGTTAGCAGTTGGTTAAAGCAACACAAAAATTCTTTGTACTATTCCTGCAACTCTTTTCTAAGTTGAAAATTATGTGAAAATGAAAAGCTTAAAAAATATCTGAAATTTCTTTACTGGGAAAATGCTTATGCTAAAATGAATAAAAACATTAGGATACAAAACAAATGTTTTTTGATATTTAATATTTTTTGAGTTTATAGGGAAAACTATATATTCAGCATGCTGTCTCAAGTATGGGGACAGTTTATGGGCTTCCCTGGTGGCAGTGGTTGAGAGTCCGCCTGCCGATGCAGGGGACACGGGTTTGTGCCCCGGTCCAGGAAGATCCCACATGCCGCGGAGCGGCTGGGCCCGTGAGCCATGGCCGCTGAGCCTGTGCGTCCGAAGCCTGTGCTCCGAAACGGGAGAGGCCACAACAGTGAGAGGCCCACACACAGCAAAAAAAAAAAAAACAAAGAATGGGGACAGTTTAAAAAATATATATTAGAAAGAAGCTTAAATATTACCAGTGGCCTGTGGTTTCTGAGTGGTGAGATTCTATTTGAACTTTATTTTCTTTTTATTGTTTTTATACTTTGTGTATCTACAGTTTTTATAGTAGTATTTTCATAACCAGGAAAAATAAATATTATAGGTAAATTATACACTTATATGAATCACATACACATCTGATTCAGTCTTCAAACACTTTTATGTAGTGCTAGCTCAATACTTCATGTCAGAGGAATTTGAAGATAAGGTGTCTAAGCCCTAAACAGATTAAATCCTGTTCACAGCAGCAATTTTACACTGGTAAATTTCACAACATATTTGAAATTACTTTCCACTCAAGTCTCAGAAGAGCAGGGGC
The DNA here is from genome assembly GCF_059928025.1 of Delphinapterus leucas. Lineage (NCBI taxonomy): Eukaryota > Metazoa > Chordata > Mammalia > Artiodactyla > Monodontidae > Delphinapterus > Delphinapterus leucas. The sequence goes on along the minus strand of NC_143134.1, from coordinate 101,890,946 downwards.
AGACTACAGGACTGGTGTATGGAAACAGTGGCACCCAAGCATCAGCTAGAATTTTCTCAAGATTGTCAAACTGACAGCAAAAATAACTGTCCCCGCATGAAAGAGCATATCCTTCTAATTTGTCTCTTATAATAACGTCTCCTACCTTAAAACCTTATTAGAATATGTGTGTATATAATTCTTTTCTAAACCATTGGAGTCAGTTGCAAATGTAAGGCTCATTATTCCTAATACTTCAGTGTACAGTTCCTAAAAATAAGGACCTTTTTTTACCTAGCCACAGTACAGCCTCCAAATCACGCAATTAACATTGACAGAATCCCACCACCTAAACTACAGACCCCATTCAAATTTCAACAGTTATCCCAATGATGTTCTTATCAAAAAATGGTTCAATCCAGGGTCCCATGTGGCATTTATTCTCATGTCTCTTTAGTCTCCTTCAATTTGGGGCACTTTCTTGGTCTTTCATAATCTCGATGCTTTAAAAAATTACAAACCAGTTATTTTGCTGAATGCTCTTCCATTTGGGGCTATCTGATATTTTCTCATGATTAGATCCAAGTTACAAGTTTTTGTAGGAATATCACAGAAGTGATGCTGTGTTTTTCTCTTGCTCATCTCATCAGATGGTGATCAATGTCAATTTGTCCAATTACTGATGGTGGTAGTTTTTAATTTCAGACTAGGGTGGTGTCTGCCAGGTTCCTCCGCTGCAAATTTACTCTGTTCCCTCGGCAATTAATATGTATTTTGTGGAGAGATACGTGAAGCTATATAAACATCCTGACGGAACAAAAGAACAGTTAAAAGTTTATGCCAAGTAGCAATCAAGTCAGCCTTTAGAAAATAACTAACACATCTTCATAATATATTTGCTAGTTACATTTAAGAAATATAGTACACCCCAAATTTTTTTCAGAACCTGCACAGAGAAAAGACTTTTGGGTAGAATCTTCCATATAGAAGTGATGACGTTGGATGTAAACCCGAGTCCCTGGAGAAACTGAAAACTTAGTATCATTTGCCCTCTAGTTACATCCTTAGAGCTGGCATCTAAAATACATTCTTTTCTTTTTATAATTTTATTGAAGTATAGTTGATTTACAATGTTGTGTTAATTTCTGCTGTACCGCAAAGTAACTCAGTTATACAGCCAGTTATATCAGCCCAGGCAAATACATTCTTTTTCATATCCTTTTCCATTATGGTTTATCACAGGCTATTGAATATGGTTCCCTGTGCTCTACAGTAGGACTTTGTTGTTTATCCATCCTATACATACTAGTTTTCATCTGCTAATCCCAAACTCCCAATCCTCCCCTCCCCCACCTGCCTCCCCCTTGGCAACCACAAGTCTGTTCTCAACAACTGTGAGTCTGTTTCTGTTTCACAGATATGTTCATTTGTGTCGTATTTTAGATTCCACACTAAGTGATATCACATGGTATTTGTCTTTCTGACTTAGTTTGCTTGGATTCCACATGTAAGTGATATCATATGATATTTGTCTTTCTCTGTCTGACTTCACTTAGTATGATAATCTCTAGGTCCATCCATGTAGCTGCAAATGGCATTATTTCATTCTTTTTTATGGCTGAGTAATATTCCATTGTATATCTCTACCACATCTTCTTTATTAAAATACATTCTTGACTCATCTGAACTTTCTTGTTTATTCTTTTACTAAAAGTCTTGTAACTGAGATAAAACAACAAACTAGGCTAACCATGGCCCAAGTCTGTGGATCACAAAAACAGGTCCTTGTAGAACATCCTATAAAAGCATGTCAGCTGTGGCAATTCTCAGGTCAGGTCATGAGGCTTGCTTCAAATGTCCCAGTTGAGAAGTTTCCAGGAACTCCCATGGAAGAACTACCCTTAGTCTTTTTACTACAGCATTTTTTCCCCCAAAGCTTTGTGTCAATCTGAAAACACAAGGCCAGCGATGACACATTCTTGCTTAGAACAGGGAATCTGTCCTTCAGATGGACTTGCAGATAGAAGCTTCAGGGCTTTACAAAAAGGCTCAGTCTGTGCTTGAAAATCTATGATGAGGTTATTCCAAGAGTAATGCAGAAATCAATTATAATTTTCCTTTCTTGTACCTGGCAAGCACAGTTGTAGAAACCTTTCCTAAGGCAATAATTAACTGTTTGGGTTTGTCGCTGTGTGAATTCTTGGGCCTAAAAATAAACAGTGATGTATTTCTACTCTTCCTCATTGTCTCAGATTTCCATTTTTTTAATAATATGTTCTCTTTAGAAAATCACATTGAAGTTGACATACAAAGTTAAGTAAGGAAGGAAAGAGGAATGCCAGCTAGGTGAGCCCAAGAAATAGGGTCATTTGGGGTGTCGACCAAGGTGGAACTGGGGCCGAACTCAAGAGACAGGGGAAATGAATTGAGTAGCCCACAAAGTGAGAGCAAGGTACAGGGAAGAAAGTCATTTAATTAGAGAGTAGTCTCTAAAAGCTGGCTGCTCTCTGCAGTGGGTTATCTGGGCAGGCTGACTGCCTTTGTAGGGCAGGCATCATATGGATAGATTATGCCTCCTGGTGGTCCATATACTTCCAGAGCATTTATGCTATATAAACACTGCTCCCCTAAACAAAACATGACTCCTGCACATAAGGATGCCTGTGTCCTAACTACCAATCTCTCGCAACCAATGTCTTCCCCATCCTTTCCTTCAAACCCTTAGTGCCATTCTCAGAACAGGGAGGACCCAGGACAAATCATTTCTCTCAGGTCCACCTTCAGTTTTTCTTCCTTTTCCACAACAGACACCACAGGCAAACTCTATCCCCTACATGATTCTAGAAAGATCCAAGGTTAGCAGCAGGCAGTTTCTGGAGACCTCTGATCAATCAGGGGCCGCCCCATTCTGCTTGGCCACCTGCCAGGCAAGCCGTGGGGCTGGTCCAGAGTGAGTCCATCATGCCATCCATCCCAGCATGGCTGCAGCGTATTTTGAGAGGCTATTTTCACCCTCATGATTCAAGCTCAGCATTCCTCCATCCTTCACACACAGGCAGAAGGCGCTATGTTGCAATGAGCCCCGCGTTAGCGCTGGCAACCTGGTCCATGGCTGGACATCCCATCCTGTTTCTCCTACACGCTACCCAGGCTGGTGGATTACTATTTACGAGAAGCAAGAATTCACTTGGTAAATTCTCAGAGCATAAGCTAAGTGCCAGATCTTCAAAGGCTGCCATGGAATCCTGCCCTTACAGAGGAGAAAAAGACAAAAGGAGGAAGCCTGGGAAGGGAGCCAAGGAGGGGTCACATGAAAGGTCAGGTCTTCCTTGTTATCCCCGCCAATGCCCTCGAAAGCTCTCACTGGCCTTGGACCACTGCAAGCTCCTCCAAATCCATTCTCTAGTGGCCACCCAGGAAATCTAACTAAATGATAAAACTTTTTTTAAAAGTTTGAATGTTACTACCTTAGATCTGCTTTCTTCATAGGGCATCTAAATGCACGGTACCTGATCCTTTCATATTTCATTACTAACAATCACCGCCACACTGGAGGTGGTGGAATTTATTCTTCCAACTTGCCCATTTCTTCTCTTTGCTGTTTTTACCTAGACTGCAAGACTAAGTCGCCTGGTAATAAAACTATGTAGACAAGTAAAACATGACATAACATCTGCAGTTTTAATGAAACAAGATAAATCTTGAAAATGTGTGCAGACTGATGTTACCACCAGGCATCTGAAGTTGTTGAGTGAAGTTTTACATGAATGTCAGCTTCCTTTTCCTTAATCGTTCAAAAGACAACAAATAAAAAGGCTTAGCCTGTCACTTTGGGGAGTAGAAAACTGGGTTGAAGCCTATGGAAAGTGATGAAGATTTAGGATTTTCTCATTATTTTCTTCTATTTCTTTCTCCCCTCTCCCCCCACCTCTGCCCATGTCAGTGGTTTGTTTTATAGCGAAACATGGTTAAATTTCTTTTACCAACAAGCTTAAGTAGCACATTTCCCTGGATGTAGTGTTATACGGGTTCAGAGAAAATCTGAGAAGAAAAAATTCAAAAATCCAATAAAATGAAATAATAATATGAACTAAAAATAACTCACCCCTCACTGTTTCCTTAACGCTCAATGTCTGCACTATCTATGAATATATAATGCCGAGAAAAACCATAAATAACCAAATTTTTTACTTAGAATGACCTTATAAATCTTGTATATTTATAAACTAGTCATATAAAGCCCAAGACAAAACATTTAGGTAATTACAGAGTGACGTCCAGAACACAGGAATCCCCAAAATCATCCTCAGGTTCTTATAACTCAATACTATTACTTCAGTCTAGGTGAATTTTATAGAGTTTTAGCCAAAATTTATCTGAAGAGAAACTATAACAGTGCTAAAAATCCTGAAAGGGTATCCATTTTCTATGCATTAGTGAGGGGCAGTTACTGTGCAGAAAAGTTTCTAACCTAAAAATAACTGATCTTCGGGGGCTTCCCTGGTGGCGCAGTGGTTGAGGGTCCACCTGCCGATGCAGGGGACACGGGTTCGTGCCCCGGTCCGGGAAGATCCCACATGCCGCGGAGCGGCTGGGCCCGTGAGCCATGGCCGCTGAGCCTGCGCTCCACAATGGGAGAGGCCACAGCAGTGAGAGGCCCGCGTATCGCAAAAAAAAAAAAAAAACAGTACAGCTCAGAGTCATCTGGGGTAGTTCAGGCAGCTAAAGGTGTATTTAGTGGAATACAGAGCTTTAATAACCACAGGTAGTCTATAAAGTTTTTGAAGTATATTTTATACCACTTGCCAGCTTATGTATCACCTTGACCAAATTACTTAGTGGCACTTGTCTTAGTCTTCTGATATGTAAAAATGAGAGGACTGAACTAGAGGATTGATTAGCTCCTTTTTCATTTCTTTAAATTTGAATAATAATCACAAATATAATACATTTTTAGTTTTTTTAAAAATGATTTAAAAAAAAATTATCATCACTCTTTGGAAGCTACCCAACCAATACAGGAAAGTTTAAAGTAGAAGGAGAAAGTCTTTCTAGACTTTCCTTTCTCCTCTAACTTTGGTGGTCTGTATCCACCTGGAATTTTACCAGGTCTAAGGGTGGGACTCTAAGCCATTCCCTTAGCCTCTCTGAGACTCAGTTTCTTGGTGTGCAATATGGGATAGGGTGAAGTCAGCTCAGCCTCCTTTCAGGAGAAGATGAATGTATTAGCGTCGATGAAAGGGTTTCCACAATGGGTTGTGTTGCAAGGTTTGAGTAAGGCTTTGCTGGGAGTTATGATCACATGCTTCCCTCCCTGGAATTTGCCAGGATACCCACCACGGGGGAATGCCTGCCAACCCTCTTCCTCCCCAGGGTCTCCCCATTCGTGACCAAGCAGCGTCCCTCAGTGAGTCAGGACAATAAAGGTTGGGCATCCCTGAGCTAATCAGATAACATTAGGAAAATGGAAATAGCCACCAGATATGATTCAACCAGAATAAAAATACTTATAAGACCATCTCTGAATCATGTTCCCATCACTCCTGATAAATCAGACCAGGCGGAAACCAGTGAGTGTGAGGGGCCTCTGGGAGTCACTTAACTGCAGTTCTAGCTCTGCCTCACTTGTCTCCCCAAAGACACAGGTTCTGGAAAGCCGATGGACTATCTGGAAGCTGTCATTTCCTCAGTGCCTCCCAGTCATCCTATGGCTTTTGAGTTAAGTCAGTAAGAAAACTCACACGTGTCATTTAATTTTGGAGCCGACAGAGACCCACCCACAGGATCATCTGGTAACTTAAGACCCAAGAACATACTTGATGAAAACAGCTGAAGATTCTGTGCCAGGAATGCTGAAGGGTTGAAATCGACCATGTTAATGAGCCACAAGAAAGATAAGCAGTGGAGAGTGCCATACAGAGTGAAGTTAAGTCAGAAAGAGAAATGCAAATATTGTATAATAATGCATATATGTGGAATCTAGAAAAATGGTATAGATGATCTTACTTGCAAAGCAGAAACGAAGACACAGATGTAGAGAACAAATATATGGATACCAAGGGGGAGAGGGGTAGGGTGGGAGGAATGGACAACTGATGGGAACATGCTGGGAATATAGAACAGGGAGCTCTACCTAATGCACTGTTGTAATCTAAACGGGAAGGAAGTCCAAAAGGGAAGAGATATCTGTATGTGTGTGGCTGATTCATTTTGCTGTGCAGTGGAGGCTAACACAACATTGTAAAGCAACCATACTCCAATAAAAATTAATAAATAAATAAATTTTAAAAAAGAAAAGAAAGATAGGCAGTGGACTTAACATACTAAAAATGCACCTGTCTCACAATCAAGGGATATTTTTCTTCTGTTCCTGGGACAAACAAATGTTTTAAAGTCAACTAAGAGGCAAACACAAATAATAATTAATATCCGTAGTTTTCAAAACACTTTTACATGGCAACTTACTTGATCCTGAATGGTCGAGGAAGGGAAATTTACATTTATTAAAAATATATTATTGAGGGCTTCCCTGGTGATGCAGTGGTTAAGAATCCACCCGCAATGCAGGGGACACGGGTTCGAGCCCTGGTCCGGGAAGATCCCACATGCCGCGGAGCAACTAAGCCCATGCGCCACAACTACTAAGCCTGCGTTCTAGAGCCCGCAAGCCACAGCTACTGAGCCTACGTGCCACAACTACTGAAGCCCACGCGCCTAGAGCCCGTGCTCCACAGCAAGAGAAGCCACCACAATGAGAAGCCCACACACCGCAATGAAGAGTAGCCCCCGCTGGCTGCAACTAGAAAAAGCCCGTGTGCAGCAACGAAGACCCAATGCAGCCAAAAATAAATAAATTTATTATTATTATTAATTATTTATTTTTTAAAATATATATATTATTGAAAATACACCAGCCACTCTGGATCGGTTACTGCACAGCAACAACTAATCATAGGTATTATTAGCCCATTTTGCAGTTTACAAAACCAAGGCTTTGGGAGGTAGAATAACTTGATCAAGTCGTTCTGGACTCCCCAATTCTACAGGATTCTTTCCCTACAACCTAGCCCTTTGATTTGATGAGTCTGTGGATTACTTGATGGCTTTCGAAAATATAACATTTTGCAAATTAGGTAGAGCTGACCCTGAAAAATGTCAACTTCCTTCCTACATTATGCTCTTGCTTCCGTACTGTAAGATCCCTCCTTGGTGGGCAGTTCTACACTCTGCCAACCACGGGCTAATTATTTCTGGTACCCAGAAGTGAGAAAACCAAGAGAGGAGTTACTCTCCATCACTGGAGAGCTCCCCAGACCCACCACTGGAGCAGATGGAGTGGGGGGTTCCCATATCACTTCACTATTAGTGTCAAGTGAGACTAAACCCACAACATCCCTCAGTAACTTAACTGCACCACCACCTAAAACCCTTATTTTCACGCTACTCAGCTGCCCTCTTTAAAGGGGGCTGGACCGAAGTCTGATCAGGAAAACAGGAAAAGAACAAAAAGAGTCAAGTGAAGTCTGCGGGAGACTTTGTCCTATTTAACCAACCCGTCATGAAAGTTTATTTGAGTAAAATGTACAACCCCAAAGGCTTACACACATTCCATGAAATACCATCTGCCCCAAGTTCTGCTGATACTCAAAACTGTGGTATTACAGAAAAAAAAAAGAAAAAAGTTTGGAACATAAATATGAATCTAAACCCAATCTGGGAAACTCTCACTTGCTAAATCCTCCCTTGCTAAAAGCCGCAGAAGTATTTCAACCACCGCTACCTTATCATTCTCCAGAGATTTTGGCAAAAAGAAAAGTCTCCAAATTTAAATAGAGAAAAGAAATCTCCAAGTTTGGTTTTCACTTTTGATGACAAATAGACAAATATATTTAAAGGCACCACAGCATTCCTTTACCCACCCCAGCAGACTGAGTAATCGGCACCATAAATACTTGATCAGAAAAGCTGATTGAAAGATACCACCAGAATAATAGGGAAGGTGTAAAGAGAACTCCAAGAGGAGTGGAAGAAGCCTGGGCACCTTGAGTTAATCTAAGCAAAGCTCCCTAATCTACAAACTAAAGGACAAACCATTCAGCTTTCACCAGCATTTGGGGGGAAACCTTCGTTAATGCTAGTAAAAAATACAAAGCGGTATGGCAAAGAAAGTTGAGAACTTGATATTTTTTCTCTCTCACAATATTAGCTTACAGCTTAGCAACAGCTAGGGTGGAGGAGGAGGTTCCTGTGTTTGCACCTGCTCCTCTCAAATGCCTTTATTATTTTTTTTATTTTTATTTTTTTAGAAAGAAATCTACTGTTGGGGCAAGGGAGACTCAGACTTTTTTTCTCCTGGGTAATAATGGATTCAATTGCCTTGAAGTCGGTGGACTCCTGGGTTGGAAATACCAAGCAGACAAACAGGAATAGAATAAAGTAATGCACCAGCCAGATGATGTGCCTTAGACCTACATTCTAGAATGCCTTAGGGCACCCTTGAAGAGAAAAATATTTCATTCAGCAAAACTATCAATTTAATTTTGTAAAGTTTTCTTAAGCATTACTAGAAAAAATGAGAGCATTTCCATCTTTGAGATTAAAATAATCTAAATATGAAATTTTTAATTGAGAGAACAGCCACTTAGGCAACGTTATCAGACCTATGTTACCAAGAGATGGAACCCGGCCTCCCCCTCTCTCTAAGGGGCCCAGAGTTAGGGAAAGCTAACTCCCTCACCAGTTAGATAAAGGTTATCTACTAACGGTCATTCCCTTCCTCATTTTATATCCTCCCATGGATAGGAAAGCCAGGCCATATTCACTTTTATTATCAATTATCTGATAAAAACAGCTTATTCTTACTGAATAATCTGAGAATCTCCAAAATCGATTACCATGCAAACTACCATAATCTTAAAGGGAGATGAAGAGGAAAGAAAGAATAGGAACCACAAATATTTGCAAAATTGTGGCAAATGCAGACACCAATGTTTACAGTCAGATTAAGAGAACAAGAACAATATATTAAAAAGAACTGACTGGCATTTAGTGGCTAATAGGTTGCTTCCTCTATATGTTAGTCTTGAATGCTAACCACATGCCAGGCTCTCTGTTAAACTCTTTATCAATGTTTTCTCATTTAAACCTCTCAACAACTCTATGGGGAAAGTACTATTACCCCCATTCTACAGACTGAAGGAAACTGAAGCTTAGAAAGATTCAATAATTCCCCCAAAGTGACATGGATACTAAAGACAAAGCCAGGACTGGGGCTTGGGCTACCTACCTCTGGAGTCCACACTATAGCGTGTACTCTCTCTAAGCCATGCATTTTGCAAATCCACATCCTCTTGTGACATGTCCTGACAGATGTCTCAACATACGATGATTTACTGTGATTTAGTTTTTCCTGTATTAGTACTTTGGCACTTGCTAGAGAAGTGAACTCCTTGAAAGTAGGGACTGGGGAATTCTTTTGATCTCCGGAGGACTTCACAGATGGCTCATGCCTCTCAACAACAAGGGTGGGACAAATGGTGGAAGCAGCCCAAGTGTCCATCGATGGATGATGGATAAACAAAATATGGTATAGACATACTCTGGAATATAATTCACCAATATTAAAAAGGATGGAAACTCTAACAGCTGCTAAAACATGGGGGAACCTTGAGGACATGACGCCAGTCACAAAAGGAGAGATACTATGTAATTCCACTTAGATGAGTTACCTAGAGTAGCCAAACTAACAGAGACCAGAAGTAGATGGTGGTTACCAGGGGCTAGAAGGGGAGAGGGGAAGGGGGAGTTGGTATTTAGTGGGTAAATCGTTTCAATTTTACAAGATGAAAAGTTTCGTGGACGGATGCATGGTGATGGTATCACCACAATGTGAATGTACTTAACGTGACTGAAAATGGTCCAGATGGTCAATTTTATGTTATGTGTATTTTACCACAATTAAAATGACAAACAAGCAAGGGGAAGAACTAGCAGTGCCATCACAGAATTGCCCCAGCATGCTTCTCAGGGCCGGCAGGCAGAAGGGACCCCGCTGTCATGGGTGTCGGGGAGCTGGCCCTCTGCCTGGAAGTCACCCTGCTGGGGTGACGCCAAAGCCCACAGAGGGGAAGAGCCATCCAGGGCTGCCCCCACTGTGTTTCCACAGCCTCGCAACCCCCAGGTCACTCTCATGCCCTTTCTGACAGCCGGGGAAGCATGAGAAGACAGCAAACTCTAAGAAAGTGTGTCTTTGAGACCTCGACAGGCACCTCTTCCTGTTTCAGAGCTTGGGCCCCTGCAGGGCCCAGATATGCAGTGCCCTGGATGCTGGAAGACAAGTCCAGGCATCCATCATTTCCCTTATCATGGAGCTACAGTGGGGGAAAAAAAAAAGCGAGGAGAGGTAGTTTCCCCCTTGGAAATATGACAAACCAGAATTAATTTGCAAAGGAAACAATACTGAGAAATGTGACAACTCAGGATTCCTTTGATGACAGAGGTGTGGTAATTATGGAGCTGCCCTCATCCCAGGGCCAGAGAGCAGCCTAGGCAGTAGGAAAACACAGCTCAACACATGTTCGTTCTCCTCTTCGAATCAGTCCTGTGGGCTCCAAAGAGGGTACCATGAACCACACAGGCCCATCTTGCTGAGTGTTCTTCAAGGGAATGGACCAGCTGGACCTCAAACACTTTCTGAGGCCACTTTACCATGGGGTGTTCGGGGCCCACTGTCTTCAAGACCAAGGATGGGCTCAGAGGTCAGACAAGACCAGCGCTTCCCTTGAAGGAAGTGAACACACCCACCACTGGAGGATTCAAATCTACTGCTCTCCTTTAGCTTTCAAAAGATAGTTTTTCATGAACTTTTTTTTTTTTTTGATGGTGATGTTTATTTTCTATTTCTGTCATCTGGATTTATCTTTTGACTGTTTTTAGTAAAAGTCAAAATTGGTACCAATGAAATAAAATTTCTGTGTGGATGACTATGCTTTATCGTGGTAAAATATACAAACATAAAATTCAGCATTTTAACCATTTTCAAGTGTACAGTTCAGGGGCATTAAGTATACTCACATTGTTCTGCTACCATCACCACCACCCATCCAGAGAACTCTTTTCATTTTGCAAAACTGAAACTGTACCCATTTAACACTAACTCCCCATTCCTCCCTCCCCCCAGCCCCTGGCAACCACCACTCTAGTCCATGAATATTTCTGAGATCTTAATGAATGTCTTCTCCTTTTACGTTCTCTCCTCCTTCCTCCCCCTTAGGCAGGCAGGCAGCCAGCAGGATGCTTGCTTTGGAGATCTGGTGTCAAGGTTCTTCCTAGCTTTTGTAAAAATCTAAGCTATAGACAAGATTATGCAAGGCATTCTAGAAAGCACCCTTCCATCCTCTACCTCTGGGTGTTTTGCTCTGTTCCCTGGAAGCTCCCAGTAGAGCTGGCAAGACTTCAGAGAGGAAAGGCTCCAGGCTCCAGGTTCCCAGATTTGCCAAGGATTCCCGGGCTCTACCCCATGCCTGTGTGGAACAGCCGAGAGCCCCAAACTTGCCCATGTGGACAGAAACAGTCAAAGCAATATAGACACGTGACTGGAAATCACAACTAAAACCCGTGTCGGGAGGTGTCTAGATGGCCCTTTTCCTAAAACCTTAGACCTTGGATACAATCATAAGGTGGGCGTTTTCCCAAGATAACTGAGGTTAAATTTTCTATTAGCCGGACAGACTGAAGGCTTGGAGACAAAATTAAGTTAACTTACATAAGTTATAAAATGCTATGTTTTTTTCAAGCCTTTGCTTGTGGACTGAGATCCATACCCTCAACTGCAGTAGGAGACGGCAAGTTTAGTTTGTCTTAAGTACAAAGAAGGCAGAATAAGTTTGGTAAAGATTAAGAGACTGTGTATAAAAGCCAGACTACAAGGATTCAAATTCTGACTGTGCTACTAGATACACGCCCTTGTCTTAAACCACTGTGCTCACTTTCTTCATCTGTAACAAAAATTTCTAAAACTGGTATCTTCCCAACAGGAGGACGTTACGAGGGTTAAAGATGGCACTGTAGGGCTTCCCTGGTGGCACAGTGGTTGAGAGTCCGCCTGCCGATGCAGGGGACGCGGGTTCGTGCCCCGGTCCGGGAGGATCCCACGTGCCGCGGAGCGGCTGGGCCCGTGAGCCATGGCCGCTGAGCCTGCGCGTCCGGAGCCTGTGCTCCGCAACGGGAGAGGCCACAGCAGTGAGAGGCCCGCGTACCGCAAAAAAAAAAAGAAAGAAAGAAAGAAAGAAAGATGGTGATTCATATGTGGCACTTGGAAGAGGGTCTGATTTTCAATGAAGATTCATTATCAGAAGCATCTTAAATCCCCTTTAATCTCCCAGTATCTGCACTTATGGAAGATTCAACTCACTGAAGAAATATGAAAATCTGAGCTTTTTCAAAGTTACGCTCTTTTGAAAGAAGCTTCATCCCAATTTGGGTATGAAAATGGGCCCATGTTAAAGGTTCAAGGTTTTATTCAATTGTACACATATTGAATTATGTTTTCCTCTGTTCATGTAAACTCTGTCCTTGGTTTGGACCCATTCTTCATAAAGCCCCAGTAATTGTTACTCTGTATGTGTCCAAGGATTTGCAGTAGTCAATTGTGTAATGATTCTTACTAGCATTCTTCCAGGACAATTTTGAAAGGCATAATTTGTGGCCCAAAGAATTTAGTGGATCTTTCAAAAGATGGCATACATTATCAAGCCCAAGAGGACCCTTGAGGCGTTCATGAGATGTGACAACACACTTAGAGGGTGTGGGCTGAAGACAGGAGGGGTACCTCGGGGGACAAAGTCCCCTAAGGTTTTCTTCCTCTCATTTATTTATTTATTTATTTATTTTGGCCGCAATGCACAGCATGTGGGATCTTAGTTCCCCCACCAGGGATTGAACCTGCGTCCCCTGCAGTGGGAGTGCAGAGTTTTAACCACTGGACCACCAGGAAAGTCCTCTTCCTCTCATTTATACACCTTTAGGACTCATATTAAAGACAAAATTGTTTCTAATACTGATTTCCCAATTATTTTCTCAAAACAATTACTAGGAATCAGTTACCAGATGTCAAATCTCCCCCTTTTTGTGACATAACCAATAATCCTCCATAGCAATTGATCTCCTGTTCTCTGATTTCCACTATTCCCCAGAACTCCCCATTTCCCAATTTAAATCCCTCTGGAGTAGATCAGCTGGTCTGCTGGAAAAACACAGGCTTCCCAGTGCTGGGAAGATTCATTCCACTCTGGCCAGAAGCCCAGCACTCCAGCTTCATCTGCCCCGGCCTCTGGTTCCAAATGCTGGAGCTGGACGTTCTGTGTAGCCTGCCGTCACTCCCCAAGGCGTCCCCTTTCATTTGCAAAGGATCACGAGAGTTATGAAAAGAAGGTACACAGAAGTTGCTTAGAGATTTTCTTCTCCTTGGGATGCCTCGGTGATAAATCTAAAACTTGTTGAGAACAATCTACTTCAATGACAATGTTCATTTAAAAGTATAGGAAAATGATCGTTATAATATCGACAGTGAAAGAAAGCTGCAAAACACACTAGAACCAAGAAAGAATTCTGTTTTCCAACTCTACAGCTCGAGAAAAAGCAAGTTTTAATCAGAGTAGAACAAGAAAGTAAGTAGAGGTGTTTGTAGCCATTCTGAAGGAGATAAATGCCAAGCGTTCTTTATCGGATAGAATTTCAGTTCAAAACTTTCCCCTCCCTTAATATACACTGGGCATCCTGGTTTCACTTCCCAGTCATGATTCAGGTTGATTTTCAGCTCACAAACGGAAGACAGAGAGAAAAGGAGGGAGGGAGGCAGAGGGGATGGAGGGGAGAGAGTTCCAGACGTTCTGGGCCAGAACCTAGAGAGAGAAGGGGCAGGGAGAGAGGAGAGGAGAGGTGTTTGTCAGTGGAGGTGCTGGAATTAGAGGAGCTGAGTGAGAAAAGGGGGAGATGAGTAGATCCCAGGGGCAGGCAGGGAGGCAAGGTGGTAGGAAAGAGGCTTTGCTTCCCTTCACCAGTCTTGCGTTTATTCCCTTTCCTCCCCCAGCCTCCAGGTATCACAGCTGACCCAACACAGCTTGCTTGGAGGCTGAGAAATAGAACAGAGGCCTGGGCAAGTTTGGGGGGTAAAACAAACAAAAGGTACTGTTGCCAGGCAGGACTGGAGGGGGCGGAGTGACCCCCAGTGGGGGGCACTCAGTACACACTCAGAAACATTTCTGCAACATCCTGGGTACCAGAGCCAGACACTCTCATAATCCTAACGGAAATCTATCATGCTGCAATTTCAGCTCTTTTACTCTTTCCAAGTCCCAGTAAAGAGAATCACATTTGCATAGCAAAATGCAATCAGTATCATCTAAGTTACACTTGCTAGAGAGCTGCAGGCATCGGAAGCTATGGAAGCATATCTACAGGATGGGAATTCCAGATATGGACGACTAGATCTGGGTTTCTCAGCATCAGCACTGTGGACATTCAGGGCAAGATAATTCGTTGTTGCGAGGGGAGGGGGGCATCCTGTGCATTTTAAGATGCTTAGCTGCATCCTGCTAGATTCTATTCATAGTTGCACCCATCCCCGCTCCCAGATAGACCAATCCCTCAAGTCAGTCTGCTGATCGCAGTCCTGAGGTTTGGCTAGTTTTCTCGGTGGTATCTGCCAGACCTTCGCCCTCCAAGCCCGGGGTAGTAGAGCTTCTCACACCATACTGTGCATACAAGTCCCTAGGGATTTTGTTACAAATGCAGATTCCAACTCCGCAGGTCTGGAATGGGGCTCAGGATTCTCTAGTTTCAACAAAGCCCCTGGGTAATGGTGATGCTAATGCCGCAGGTCCTCAGACCACACTCTGAGCACCAGGGCCCTTTAGCACTGGTTTAGTAACATGAGGGAAAACTGCTTAAGAAAACTGGCTGGCGTCTGCACAGCTTGGCTGGTTACCTGATAACCTCCCAGTGCCTCAGCATCCTCATTTGAAAAATGCTGGTGATTGCTAGCATTAGGTAAGACATTGAAGATAAAGCAACCAGTTTGGTGTCTGGCGCTCAGAAAATGTTAATTCCCTCCCCTTTTCCTCTTAGCTCCTCCCAGCACCAAGCCTAGAAACCTCAAGGTCAAGCCATCCCTGGGGATTACAGGGAAGTCCCTAGAAGAAAAAACTCAATTCCATTCTGAGTGGTGGTTGGAGAAGGAGGGATTTCTTCCTCTCCTTTCTTCTAGTTTATGCTCTCTCTGTTGCTTACACCATAACATCTGTCGTCCTCTGGAGGCTGTGAATTGTTTTGGTAATGAAGCATACGATGAAAAGAATATTTTTAAACAATGTACACATTGTGATTTCATGCAAAAGCAATGCCTCCCACTCTCTGGGTCCACCTCCATGCTGCATTTAACACTGATTTCAACTTTTCTCAAAAGGGAAAATGATCTCAAACAGGAATAATCGCAAGTGCTGTGGGTTGGATCTCAATTTCCAGAACAGTTTCTTCATATTCCTCCCCAAATGAATGAACTCTACTCATCTGGAATTGTGTACGGGGAGAATCCTTGCTATCCTTTGCGAGGATAAAATGTTCTAATGCAAAAATACTAATTTGCCAGGCTAAATACAGCCTTGGGGTCACACAGCACATGACACATAGACCCTGATTCTAACATACATACAGAGAGATCTTTTGAATTCAGGGTTGTGTAGTACTTGATTTTTCTAGAATATTAAGTAAGATGTATTCCTTTGGGAAAATCACTCTCTCACCATCCCCACCCACCCACGAAAAGTGCTCAACAATGGTGTCTTTCTCCATTTGTAGGCTGTATCAGAAAAAATGTATGTGAGGCATTGCTCCAAACAAAGTAAGTTTCTGCATGATTCCACTGTGCAAATGTCGTCATGAGAATAGAAGCCGAGACAGTCAGCTGCACTGGGAGAGGGGCAGCAAGCCGGCAGTTAATCGCCTACTGGAAAGTGTCGTTTGGCCTTCCTCCACCTACACCCAGGTGCGGGGCTCAGGCGGCCCTGGCAGAGCTCTGCATTTGAGGCTGCTCAGGCTGGGTGGGAAGAAAGGCATCTGAGGGTCGGGGCTTCCCCCAGAGCCTGCAGGGCTGATCTCTGCTGTGGGAAGCGCTAGCTCAGTCCAAGGCCCACAGGATCACCACAAACACCCTGGGAAAAGCCATGGTGATGGACAGGATGGCCGCCTAAGAAACCCCTCTCTCTTCACAGAACTTGCAGTGGTGTGGGTACCAGTTCCACACACACACTCTTCCTTCTAACCGACAAAACACAATAACCCTGGAAGGTCTGGCAAAATTCTCCTCTAAACACCTCACCAACCCAGGGCGCTCTAAGGCCTGTGGGGTAACGTCCAGTCCAGCACCCTTTGACAACCCAGGAAAAACTGCTCTAGCATCACTGTTTATCCTTGCTCTGCACAGTAACAATCCTTTTCAAGGCTTCCTCGCTAAAGCATACGCAGAGCAAGAAAAAACATCCTTATGTAGTTCGAAGAGAGGTTAATAGTTCTGGACCGCCACTGATATACACTGACTCGATTGCTCGCCAATCATACATAGCAGATAAGGACTCTGGGTGCTCCACAGGGCAGAACGTGCAGGTAGAATTCACAGACCTGTTGACAGAGCACCAGGATTGCCATCATCACCTGGTCTTGGCATCACCAGCAAAACCAGTTTAAAAGGCAGTATCCAGGCTCCTCCCACACGGGTGATGCTGACAGTCTGTACCATATGGACACTCTATGGACACTGGGGTGATGCATCACATGTCCAGATATGCTGCTCAAGTGAACAGGCAAATTCCCAGGAAGCTGGGTCTTCATGCAGGGCTGAGGCCCTTAAACAGAGTACATATACACTGGAGAGTCACCGGCCCTGAGCTGGACAGTTTCCCATGCGGAGACGTTCTGAGGGGGACTTCCCTCCAGCAGACAGTGATTAAAAATAAAACTTCACAGGGGCATCACAAACTGGGTTAGGTGGTACAGTGTTCTGCTTTTTCAGTCACGCTGTTTGTGCATCCCCAACTGCTTTTCCTAACCGACTCACTTCCTTAAACGCACAGGCTCATCCTAACACAGGTGTGGCACCATGAAACTGGTGGCGAGGTTTGGACCAAGGGTGGAGGTTACCTTTTATATGTGTTTGTTAAGAAGAATGATTTGTAGCACTTAAGAATTAACTCAAAATAATGTTTCTGGTGTGCCCACCTCATCTGGCTGCTACATAAGTCATCCACCCAAGAAGCCAACTCTACTGCCAATCTGTGAGAAGTTCAGTGATACGACAGAAAGGACTGAATTCACTACGCTTCTCAGGCTCTTCTGAAAACCTTTTTTATTTTAACCCTCGTGGCAAATCTTTACTTAATACATTCATCCACGTTCCTCATGAAAGCTGGCAGAGTAAACTCATGAAAGCTGGCAAAGAAGCTTGCAGTAGTTCGTGAAGGGGAATCCCAGTGACAGAGTAAACTCATGAAAGCTGACAAAGAGTAAACTCATGAAAGCTGGCAAAGAAGCTTGCAGTAGTTCGTGAAGGGGAATCCCAGTGACCCCCATCCTACTGCCAGTCACTGAGTGAGCTTAAAGCCCAGGATTAGGGTCCTGAAAATTTGGGTCCATTTTCCCATTGAGAAGCAATTTCTGACCTACTCGAAACATCAGGAGAGAGCAAGTAAAGAAGACTGGAAGAAGCCTCGATACAACAGTGCAAGTGTTCAGGGGTAAAGGGGATGAGAAGGATGTCAGCCAGGTTCCCCAAGTCAAAAGGGGGCTGTGGGGTGGGCGTGGAGGTCAGGCGTGGAGAACCTCTGTGCCCAAAGCTTCTAGATCTGATCAGTGTAAAGCATGAACAACTGATGTGCTACACAACTGCTAGAATTTTTTAAAATTAACTTTAGGGCTTCCCTGGTGGCGCAGTGGTTGAGAGTCCGCCTGCCGATGTAGGGGACGCGGGTTCGTGCCCCGGTCCGGGAAGATCCCACATGCCGCGGAGCAGCTGGGCCCAAGAGCCATGGCCGCTGAGCCTGCGCCTCTGGAGCCTGTGCTCCGCGACGGGAGAGGCCACAACAGTGAGAGGCCCGCGTACCGCAAAAAAAAAAATTAAATTAAATTAACTTTAAAAACTGTTTACTTATTTGCATCTGCCATAAAGATGAGAGAAAATGTTGGTTAATTAAAGAAAACAACCAATTTGGGGAAGAATACATGTTCAAGGTGCTTCCATACCTATCTCATTTAAGTTCTTAAGTAGGTACGTTTTGGTATCCCCATTTTTTATTTTTATTTATTTATTATTTTTAAAAAGTTTTTATTGGAGTATAGTTGATTTAAAGTGCTGCGTTTCCGCTGTACAGCAAAGTGAATCAGCTATACATATACATATATCCACTTCTTTAGATTCTTTTCCATATAGGTCATTGCAGAGTATCGAGTCGAGTTCCCTGTGATATACAGTAGGTCCCTATTAGTTATCTATTTTATATATAGTAGTATGTATAAAAAATATGGAACATTTCATGAATTTGCATGTCATCCTTGCGCAGGGGCCACGCTAATCTTCTCCGTATCCCATTTTTTATAGATGAAGGAACTAAGACTCAGTTTATGTGACATGCTGTAGATCTTATAGAGAATTTGGCCAATGCACTAATGAGTTTGGGCCCTGCCGTGGCTCTGGATAACTGGGGCGTTAGATATAGTATCTGTGTATTTGGCTGTGCTCACCCCATCTGCTCCAATCAAGCATCCAACCGACCACAAAGTCCCTGAAAAGGGGGCTTCAGAGGACAGTGTCACCCCCACCAAGTTCTACAGCTCTCTCCCCTTCCTTGGCATTCACACCATGACTCCCCCAACTCGGACATGTATCCTCCAAGACAAACAGACAAACAAACCCACTTGAGGGAAGCTCCATCATTTCATCCCCATCCCTATCCTCTTCCTGAATAAGGAAACCTTCAGCATTCTACCTCCAAAGGGTACCTTTTCCAGTTGCAGGGCCCATGCAGTCTTTCTGAGACTCCAACCAAGAAAGGAACAAATGCCACTTACATGTTCCTTGATCCTACTCAAACGTGTCCCCCCAAGGCCTGATAGCACTGGTGCTCCTAGATTTGAGAGAGAAGTACCAAAGGGTGGGCTTCCCTGGTGGCGCAGTGGTTAAGAGTCCGCCTGCCGATGCAGGGGATACGGGTTCGTGCCCAGGTCTGGGAAGATCCCACATGCCGCGGAGCGGCTGGGCCCGTGAGCCATGGCCCCTGAGCCTGCGCGTCTGGAGCCTGTGCTCCGCAGCGGGAGAGGCCACAGCAGTGAGAGGCCCGCGTACCGCAAAAAAAAAAAAAATGTACCAAAGGGAAAAAGAGGTCAATGGGCCCAAGGATGCTCTCAGTCCCTCCGCCCATGCTGTCTGTCCTCTTCTGCACCTCCTCAATCGCTGAATTCACTTCAAAAGGAATAAACAACCTCTGGCTGAACCCTGGAGAAAGCGCATCCTGTTTTACTATAGGAAGAAGGCAAGGTCTTGATTAACTCGTTTTTCTGGCGCTCATCTTTCAGAGACTGGGGCAAAGAACAGAAATAACATTTATATTGGGATTTTAGTTTTCTCAAAAGCCAGCCTCCAGAGTCTGTACTGGACTAGTTTTGGCGATTACACTTCTACACTTCTAAAAATTATAATTTGTATCTACGCTAACATCACGTGGAAGGACAACAGTACGTTCACCACGGTAAACTCACTAAGGCAAGAAGTAGTCGAGGCGGGGTAGTCATTTATGACATCTTAGAAACATCTTCATCAACAACAGTTGAAATAAATGTTTAAGACAAGTTTAAATTTCAGTTACTGAAATTATTAGAGCACTCTAGTTCTTAAGTATTCTAATTAAGTCCTACTTAAATCACACAAACATACTCTATAGTTTTCTTTTTGAGCAAAATACAGGTTTGTCCCACTATCTGAAAGTAGACCACTCCTATGAAACCTTTGGTAAGCTGAACTAGCATGAAGCAAAGAGTATTCCCACTTCATGTTACAGCAGGCACTTCAATTTTACCAAAGACTACACTAGTTCGATAACAGCTTTTTCATAGAAGGGAAAATCTTCTTGGGATTTCTTTTGGTTAGCGAAATGTAGATCTTGAGTAAAAGCTAAGTGGTACTAATGTGAAATTTCAGAAAGTGGGGGAAACCTGTAGTGGATTCTCCTGTTACAACAGAGATAATTTCAACTTTTCTATAATAATATCTTCCTGGAAAATGTGTTTGAAGGGCATATGTCCAA
Organism: Delphinapterus leucas; assembly: GCF_059928025.1. NCBI lineage: Eukaryota > Metazoa > Chordata > Mammalia > Artiodactyla > Monodontidae > Delphinapterus > Delphinapterus leucas. The sequence goes on along the minus strand of NC_143134.1, from coordinate 101,870,619 downwards.
AACTTAACAGTAGTCATATATATTTTGAAGGTGATTATCTAATAAACATATTTCTCTCTCTCTCTCTCTCCCTCCCTCCCTCCCTCCCTCTCTATCTATCTATCTCCCCTGACGGCTGATGGACGCACTGCCTTCCCTCAGGCCCAAGCCACCCAAAGGGCTCCTGAATGAGGCTGGTGCTAGTGCAAGGCCCTGAAGCTTAAGTTTTTTTAGCATCACAGCAAATCTGCCTCCGGGTGTCAAGTTTGCACAGTACCAAAAAAATGATGCAATCTTCTAGCAAAACTTACTAACATTGTTGAACCTGATAAGTATATTAATCAATTTGAAATTTCCAATAGCTTACACAGGATGCCTGACCAATCATCTAAGCAAATGGTGACTCCCATGTCTCTCAGGATCAAAGGACAGCCATTCCAGAGGCTAATTCATAACAGATCATACCAGTGCTGAGAAATGTATAAAATTTAAAAATGAAACTGGTTTTCAGAAGTCAATTTTCAACATGCTCCTGTTTTAATCATTAAAATCCCTCAACACAACCCCCGTCCAAATTCAATTGCCTTTTTATTTGAAACATTTCTCATCTTCCTAATATGTAGAGACTTGTGATGACAACCTTGATAGAAATCTAGGACACGGGTGTTTTAAGAGTCCACCAAATCTATAAAGACAGCAGAATCTAGCCCATAATTATCATAACTAATTAGAAAGTCCAGGGTGTTAACATTTTAGAAGCAACAGTTAATATGTAATTTCTATATTGAAATGCTGAAACGTTTAGAAATAAAACAACCAGTGGATCATTTTCCCCTCACTTGATAACTAAATTAAGACAACCTCTTCCACTTTATCAGCCAGAGATCCTGAGGCTGGTGAGGCAGAAGGAGCCACTTATGAAAGTGAAATAAATTCTGACAACACTGCCCTGAACTCTGCAGGCAGGAAACTGTTTCAACTGTCATGCCAGAACTATGAGATAATGGGTATTTCAAAATGTTTGTCCCATCTCAAAACCCAGTCTCACACTAGCATCTTAGCATCCCAGAAAGAAGTTGAAAATGAACTCCACTGCCAGAGAAGCATCTCAACACTTAATTGCCCAGTCTATTAGGTAAGGTATCGGGAAACCCAAGGTATATTACTTTCATTTCTTCTGGCTCATGACTAATTTTATTGGTGCAGCTCAAAATAACTGCAGGGCCTACAAGACCCATGGTGTGCCCACTCGAAGGAGAAGATGCCCTTTAAGCAAAGAGCCTATATCAAAACTAGAGAGGAGAGCGCAGGCATCGGACAGCCGTTTAGAGGTGCTTTAGGGCAAGTTTCAATTCTTAAAAGGCTTTATGTTTAAAGAAGCAGTGAACTCCTTACTAAATATGCCTCATTTCTAGACCTGTTACTCTGAAATTTTATTGATCAAAGTTGAGGAGGCTGCCAGCAGGAAGAGAGCGTTTAATTAAATTGCGAACATTTCCAGGAAGAAAAGTGTGATGCTTAAATTAACTCTCTTCAATTAGAACAAAGCCAAGGAAACAAATCCCCTGGGATTACACTGGTGAGTGGTGGGTTTGTCCTAATTCAGCCTCCAGGTGCCTGTGACGGGTGATAAGACGGAAGACCGCTTCCTCTGAGAAGTTGTTTGCAGACTGAGGGATATACTATATAGAGACACGTGTGTGTGTGTGTGTGTGTGTGTGTGTGTGTGTGTGTGTGTGTTCTTTTCAAAGGTAAATACGTGGGGGGGGGGGGTTACGTGCTGCGCCTAAAACTGCTACAGGGAAGGGCAGACATCTGCCAAACCACTACTGCCCCACGCGGGAAACCGGGTCTGGAGAAATAATCCACCATCTCTCTACACGAGTCACTTCCCTCCCAGACGCCCCCTTCTGCGGATCAGGGAGAGATCCCCAATGCTGGCCGTCTCGCATCCGTCCAGGGAAACTCAGAAACCAGCTTGCGGGACCCGCTCCCGCGGGCCCACCCCTCCGCCTCGTTCCCCACCGCCTGCAGCCGCCGCTTCGCCTTCCGCCCTCACCGGCCACTAACCCCACCGCTCCCCAGCCCGCCTCGCCTCCCTCAGCGGGCTCTCGGACAGCCCGCTCTCCCGGACATCCATTCAGTCCCCTGTTCTCCGCTACGATTCTCTAGAATTTCTCAGGGCCGCCAGTATCTCCTAGCTCCTATCCCGGGAAGCGCGTCGCCTCCACCGCGATTTCAGAACACTTGCCCCAGCGCTCACCACCACGATCCGCGCCCTCGACTCCCCACAGTGTCCCCACAAAGGGGGCCAAAGAGTCCTACCCTCCGGCTTTATCCAGGATAAAACACCAGATCCTAATAGCTGGGGTCCCAGCCTCAGGCCGAACTTCCAGGCTCAGCTCGGACCCGGTTCCCCCTCCCTCCGCGCGCAGAAGGGCTGCTCCCTCCTCCTGCAGCAGCTCCCCGGACCCCATTCCAAAAGGTTCCAGCTGGCTGAGAACCCGGCCCTCCTCGGCCTCAGTCTCCCTGCAAAGCTCCTGATTTCTGAAAACGCCCCCAGCGCTTCCATCAAAGGAGTCAGGACGCGCGCCTTCTTCTCCAGCTGGAACCGCTGGCTCCATCTACCGCGGCTCCCAGGCCTGGAGAGGCGGCTACCGACCTTTGATTTTTCTCTGCTTTTCCTGTACAGCCCGACTCTGTGTGTGTTTGGCGGAGGGGGTGGGAGGGAGGTGGTATTCCTAAGTTTAGTTTTTAAAGCATATATAAGTGAGTAAGTATTGAATAAAGCAGCCAAAAGCTGGCCCTCCCCCAAACCTAGGAATTCAAAGCCACAGGGTCACAGCCCTTTCCAGCCAGGCCCCCGCCCCGCACACGCTCCACTAGGCAAGGACCATAAAAGCCCTTTAAAGTCCGCGGTGCGTCAGAGGGCCTCCCAAGGGACCAATCCCTCTCAAGCCACCCTCTCCCCGCGCGCCCGAGGCCCCAACACCAGGAGGGGGCCCCAGGGACTTGGTTTCCTGGGTCGCCGCGCCTGAGCTTGGACACCCACCTCTGGGCGCCGGACGGAGGCGCTGTCCTCGGCCTCCGATCTAGCGCGGCGCGGCCGCTACCTCCTCCTCGGGGCGTCGGGGAGACTCCGCGGAAAGGCGTTCGGCAGGCCCCGGCTGGGGAGAGCGCATCTGCCGAGAGCCGCGGCCGCTCTGCGCGCGGGAGGGCCGGGAGCGCCGCCCGCCTGCTCCCGGAGCCCGCCCCTTCCCCGCCCCCTTCCCAGCGCCTGGGGCAGAGGTCTGCCCTCAGCTTCCATATCCCCTCCCCAACCACTCGCACCTTCTGTCTGTGGCTTTGGCGAAATCTTGGCACACACTGAGAAACCAAGAAATGAGTGAATGGATAGACTGGAGGGATGGAGGGATGGGACAAGTGAAGCCGAGTATTTCCTAACTGGGGAGAGGGCACTGTGTCTGGGTACGTGGACCTGTGTTAGCGCACGTGTGGCCGTGTCGGCCTGCGTGCATCTGGACGTGTGCGTTGGTCTATACATACGTGCGTATGAGTGTATATGGAAGTGCGTGGCTGCGTGCGCGCCCTCACAAGGCCGGCACCGCTGAGTTCCTATCCGAGGGGTCGAGCTCCCCATCCCTTACCAGCACCAAGGCTGTGTCCGGGTAAGCAGGACCGCTGGGAGCCGGTGGGAGACGCGTCTTTGTGTGTTTTGGGCCTCTCCGTGACGTGGTCCAGAGCCTGAGGGACAGGGATGCTTCTGGTTCACTGGCTCTCCAGAGCCTTCATGCTGCCCTCCCTGTTGTGGCTGCTGGTGGCTTGGTGTCAGAGCTCGCGTGTTAACAAAGCCAGCGGTGGGGAAGGAGGCAGCTGATGCACCGCGTGGGGCTGGATCCGGCGGGCGGCCGGCCATCCCCCACTCCCAAGCTGTCTGAAATTTCAGCTTGTAATCCCCTCCCCCGCCATGAATATTTAAATAATGTTAATGACCCTCTGAAGATGGACCTTCTAGAAATCCTGGGAGGACACACACAGAAACACCTCACACAGAAAAGAGTATTTTTAAAACCAAGGTGTTCTATGCGGAGGAAATATAACCATGATATGTAGTCAGATTTCTTGAATTCAACTTTCCACTAGGCATGATCAAGGTTTTCATTTCCCAGTGATTCTCCCTCTCCACCTCTGCAAGTCAGAGCCCCTTGCTCCCCTAGTTTCCATCCTCTGTTGGCCTGCTTTTTTTCTGAACCGCTGGCCAAAATCCCGGGGTCCTCTTCTGAGAATCAATTCTGCCTGCCACACACAGCAGGGAAAGACAACTGCCAGGGACCTTGATTTCCCATACAAGAAACGGTAACACGGGGACCTGTCCAGAAAGCCTGTCCAGCTAAAGACATTAAAAATAGCATCAACCCCGGAAAAGGCTTCTTGACTGTCTGAAGGCTTATTCACACCTTCACCAAAGGGGAGGTGGGGATGCAGTGAAGGCTACAATGGAGACCTCAGCGGTTCTCCTCAGGGTTCCTGAAAATCTATAGGCTTCTTTTTCTTGGCATTTAGGAATTGTTTCACCAGCCTTTTTGCATGTTTGTCTCTTACGCTATTGAATTTCAACAGAATTTACTGACCAGTGGTTGGAGATTACAGAGTTTTAGCCTCAGTCAATCCCTTTCTTTCCTTTTCTTTTCTTTCTTCCTTTCCTCCTTCCTTCCTTCCTTTCTCTCTTTCAGCTCTTCGTGGCACTAACCTGAGTTAAATATTTGGGTGCCCTACATTGTGATCTATTTTTAACATTTTAATAGCATGTGAAAACTCACATTGAAATGAGCATGTCTGGGGACACTTATTTATTTATATGGACCATAGACTCTTCAAGGAAAAATTCTAAACTTACAGCAGAGGTGAGATTTTTATAAGAAGTATTAGGGCAAGTGCATCATCACTTTCTTCCTATATTCCTAAATTAGAATGTATCATTTACCAGTCAAATTTGTTTCCTTATTAGAAATAGTACAGCAATTCTGAATTCTTTCCGAAAGCAATGTCAGTGTTAATATTACTGTAATATTATTTTTAAATATGAATTAATTAATGCTAATTTTCTGTTAATTTTAAAGTTCTGGCATATTCTACAGAAAACTACTGGGTATATTAATTTAGGAAAAGTACATGTTCAATAGATACTAATTTACAAGAACATTTCCTTTTCTTTCATCTTATAAGATATTAAAGAGGAAGCCATGATTAAGCTACACTTTTTTAAAATGAAAGGCTTGGTACATACCAGGGATCAGAAATATTTGTTTAATTTGTTCAATGAAATCAATGCAAGGGTATGAACATCTGCATGTGAAAGTAAAAACTGTTTTCAATTAACATTTATTTCCCCCTAGGTCAGCGGTTCTCAACCAAGGGTGATTTGATGCTTCCCTCCCACCGCCCCCCCCCCACCCACCCAGACATTTTGGAAATGTCTGAAGACATTTTTGATTGTCATATTGTCATAATAGGGGTGGGGTGCTACTGACATCTAACGGTTAGAGGCCAGGGATGTTGCTAAATATACTGAAGGGTATGGTACAGTCCCACAACAACAAAGGATCGTTGTATCCCAAATGTCAAGAGTGCCGATGTTGAGATATCTTGCCCTGGACCCAAAGCCAGGACTAAGGACCACAGATATCAGGACCATGTCTGCATTTATTAAAAATGCAAATTCCTGGGCTCCACCTTTACCTACTAAGTCAGAATCTCTGGGGGCAGGACCAGGGAAACTGTTTTAACAGCTCCTAGGTGATTCTTAAGAACACGAAAGTATAAGAAACACTGGAGGGCTTCCCTGGTGGCACAGTGGTTAAGAATCCGCCTGCCAATGCAGGGGACACGGGTTCGAGCCCTGGACCGGGAAGATCCCACATGCCGCGGAGCAACTAAGCCCGTGTGCCGCAGCTACCGAGCTTGCACTCCAGAACCTGCGAGCCACAACTCCTGAAGCCCAGGCGCCTAGAGCCCGTGCTCTGCAACAAGAGAAGCCACCACAGTGAGAAGCCCGCGAACCACAACAAAGAGTAGCCCCCTGCTCACCGCAACTAGAGAAAGCCTGCGCACAGCAACAAAGACCCAATAAATAATAAAATAAATAAATTTTAAAAAAAACACTGGAGATGGGAAAGGCTGGCTTCTTACCCAGTGCATGCTTATGGGCTCATCACACTGTATGTGTCTTAACATGATAACGGTTATTAGAGCTGAGAATATTTTATGAAATATATAGGCTCCTTGATCCATGTAAGAAGCACTTATGAAGCAAATAAAGGGCTACTGATTCTGCGAAGACAAACAAACATAGCTGGGATATGAAAATGTTAAACACTCCCTACACCATTTAGGACACAACGCCTTCTATGGAAATGTTGCTTGGCAAGAGGGGAGGTCATGATTTTTTTTTCCCCTATGGCCTAAGTGTACATTTTTGCTTATGTTGCCTGCCCATTTTAAATGGTGCCCCTGAGCAAGAGTGGCCTCCAGGGGACACAAGAAATAGAATGTACTTACTAGAGAAACACCAAAAGTAAAGGTTGAGTTTCTGGGAAAGAAGTCAGCCTAGACACAGATTGACAGAGCCTCTTCTTCCTGCCCAAGCTTAGAGAAGAATAGAAGCTGAAAGAAAGACCCATGAGTTGCTCAGAGAGCTGATCTGAAAACCCAAAGAAGGGGCCAAGACTGGTCAATCATAAAGAATTTGCCATTTCTTCCTTCTGGCAAGGAGAAAGACCAAAAAGCATCAGCTGGGTATACTCCTCAAGTACTAAATGTGTCCTACAGAAAATAAAGGCTTGCTAGAAAAAAAAGAGTAAGAATAAGATGGAAAAGCAAAGAAAACCAGCACCAAGAAGGCTGGCCCCCATCAAACCAATAGCCTTAGATCTGTTGGGCTTTCCCAGCAAGTACCAGGTAAAGTCATTGGAAAGTTAGGAACAATCCCAATCCCAAGGGCATCCCCATGGGACCAGATGCACCACTGCAAATCTAAGAGAGGAAACAAACGGGGAAATATTTGCAACATATATAACAACAGGTTACTATCTCTAATATGCAAAGAGTTCTTACAAATCAATATGAAAATTGAAGAAAATTACCAACTATCTGATTGAAAAAAACAAACCAGTCATTTATAGATAAGTAATTATAACTGGCCATTGAACTTAGGAAAAGATGCCGAAACTCTTTCTGATTAAAAATAAAAAATGCAGGGCTTCCCTGGTGGCACAGTGGTTGAGAGTCCACCTGCCGATGCAGGGGACACGGGTTCGTGTTCCGGTCCGGGAAGATCCCACATGCCGCGGAGCGGCTGGGCCCGTGAGCCATGGCCGCTGAGCCTGCACGTCCAGAGCCTGTGCTCCGCAGCGGGAGAGGCCACAGCAGTGAGAGGCCCGCGTACCGCAAAAAAAAAAAAAAAAAAAAAAAAGGCATTGAAAATACTGGAATAGCATATTTTGCCTATATCAGTAAATACATAAAATACAAATATTATCTATCATTGGTGAGAGAATGATGAAAATTAAGTATTGAACACTGTTGAAGGGAATATAAACTGATGTTAATAAATTGGTAAATTCGTTATACAATTTGGTGATATCTCTTAAAATTAAAAAAAATGCTTATACACTTGAATTTGCAATTCACTTTTGGAATTCAGAAGGTTATAAGATCTGCGAGTCAGAAGAAGACTGAAGTGGTAGGGAGGAGTCAGTGAATAAGAAATTCCTGATCACAGAATGGCCAAAATAAAGAGACTGTTTAATATAAACTTTTAAAATTGCTTGCTGTGCAATGTTGTGATGTAAGTACTTCAGGTAACCCCTAGACCTCTGATAACAGTATTTGTTCGGAGAACCAAAGGCAAGGGGCTAATATATGGCTTGGTGCAGACTGGATATCACACAAGAAGGATGTGAGATTAATAATTCAGACAAGATGGGAAATCAGAACAAGAAGTGACCAGGAGAACTAATTCCATCCCACCGGAGTTAACCACTTGAGTTAAAAGTCCATAAAAATGGGCTTCCCTGGTGGCGCAGTGGTTGAGAGTCCACCTGCCGACGCAGGGGACACGGGTTCGTGCCCTGGTCCGGGAAGATCCCACATGCCGCTCCTGGCTGCTGAGCCTGCGCGTCCGGAGCCTGTGCTCTGCAACGGGAGAGGCCACAACAGTGAGAGGCCTGCGTACCGCAAAAAAACACACAAAAAAACAACATAAAAAAATCCATAAAAATAGCGGGGTGGGCACTGGACTACCTCTAACACTTTGTGGGTAAGGGTCCAAGTAATTTTAATTTAAATATAAAAGGAATAATTTTCCCCTGAAAGCTGTGGGACTTGGGATAGCCAGCCAACAAACTCCTAGGACGCACACAGATCTTTGGCTTATTTTCTGATTCTGGTAGTGGTTTTACCCTATTCATCTTGGATGTTTTGTTTGTTTATGGATTTCCCACTTAAGACATTTCTCCACTGATCTCTGATTTTTATAAAAGGGCAAAAACGTCATCTCTAGATAATTGTAAGGAATGATGCTTACATCCTTGGCTTTTCCATAGAAGAGATATTTCATCCATAGACTGTTTTAACCATCAACTTTCTGAATGAATGCACAACATATAAGACAGGATATGGACTGTTTGTTCTGACTTATGGTTGTTTTATCAAATTAAAAACACTCTTCTCAAAACCATCTCTTCTCTGGTATCAAGTCTGGTTTCTGAGTGATGGTCAGCTCTTAAAATTTTGAGTATCAGTGTTTCCCAAGCTAGCCCACGTTGAGAGTAGCTGGAAAACTGGGGGGGGGGGAAAAAAAAAGCCTGGGTTAATTTCCCTAGAAGATCTGGGGCTCAGGAATCTATATTTGTTTAAGCCTCTCACATGATTCTATGACATAGCCTGGTCTGGGACCCACTTGGGGTGGACACAATTATCTTTAGGCAGGGGAAGGAGAGAGCAAGTGAACACAGAGACAGGGATGGCTGTCACATGAGGACACTTGGCTCTGGGACCATGTTTACTCCCGTTCTTGGCCTAGTTTGTGGCTGCCTGCCTTTCCTTCATTTCCTCTCCAGGATCTCCAGCTTCCTGTGCCCGAGTAAGTTCCTTTCCAGCCTGTTCCACATATACTTCCTTTCCCTGCATCCTCACACTTGGCCTCTCCTTTGCCAAATCCTCTAACACAAGGAAATGGTGACCTGATGACGTTCACCCCAATGCTTGAGACTCTTTTTTCAAAAGACTTTTAAAAACACCCCAAAGAAACATTCCAAAACCCAAGCAACTTTTGCCCATCTAACTGCTTTCATTTTGTCCCACATTATAGCTGGACTGTGCCTTCTCTACATGGACAAAGGGACAGTGTGCATCCAGATTGCCCCTTGTAATATACATGTAAAGGTACCATTATAAAGTGCAAGTCATACAGTGTTCCAGACTAAAATCATCAATGAAATGCAGCAACATGGAAGCTGCTTGTTGGAAAGGATGCAGAAAAAAAGCTACATGTGCAGGGGAAAGGCAGGGTGGGGAAGGGAGAGAGAGCACAGACGACAGAGTCCCGCTGTGAGGGAAGCAAGAAGGCACAGGAAGGCCACGTGGGACCACTATGCGCTCCACCTTCCTCTTTACAGAGGCCTCAAAGCTGAAGTGTTAATGAGAAGAATGTACTCGTGTAATACTTTGGTAATTAACAACAAAGCCCGGAGGCTCAAGTTCTTTGTTTCCTGGCTGGGAATTTTATCTCATTTAACAACTAAAGCATTTAAAAAATCTAGTAAACACTCTGGAGTTCATGCCCTAATGGAGACACAGCGTGGAACAAGGTGCTTTTAAGGCACGGCATCACAAACACAAAGTCTGCTAAATATACTTGGAATGTACGGGAAGGGACCCAGCCTGTTCACAGACACGACGATGGGAGCAGTGCCCCCAGTGCGGAAGGCAGTTTCTGTTGAGTAAATCCAGTGAGTTCGCTTCTCATTAGCGATCCGTGTTTTATTTTATTTATTTATTTATTTTTGGCTGCACCACGAGGCTTGCGGGATCTTAGTTCCCCAGACCAGGGATGGAACCTGGGGCCTCAGCAGTGAAAGCGCTGAGTTCTAACCACTGGACGGCCAGGGAATTCCCAGCGATCTGTGTTCTAAATACAAAACTACCTTTCTTTCTGGCGGTACTTAATTCCTTTTCAGCTTAGGTAACATGAGAATGATTTTTTAGTTTTTAAAAAATGGGACCGTAACATTTTCCCAGTCATGCTCAAGTGTTTTCCTCAGAACTCTTAATTACAGGCTGTTAATTTATGGAAAGAACCATAAGGATATTCAGTACTATTAGGGGAAACTTGACATTTTAAACTTTAATAATTCTGATCATCAGAGAGGGGTGGCCTTTGCAGTAAGTAGTCTCTGACTTACTGGTCAAGTATTTTAATATTGAGAACAACCCAACAAGACAGTAGGCTTTTTCCTTCTACGATACTGAATATATTAAATTACTTATCCAGGCGTGAAGGTAAGTTCACTGAATATGATGGGGGAATACTCTGAAGGCAGTCTGAGTTTATCTACACAGAGTAAGTTAATTACTTACTTAAGTAACAATGAAGATTATAAAATGTTAAAGACCATTTAGATATGGAGAATAATAACGGCTTCTTCTACAGCATATTAAAAGCTTCTGTTGGGAGGGGACCATGACCTATGTAAAATCACTTTAGAAACCATAACAGCTTATGATAAAGTCAACTAAAGCATAAAAACCCACATAATCTGTGAAGAGCCTCTGACTCCTCAAGTAAAGGCCTTTGCCTTCTCTCCTGCTTCTTTTCCTTCTCCCTCTCCTCCTTTCTCTCTTCTTTTTCTTTTTTTTTAAATTGCTTTTTTGGCATATAGTTGATTTACAATGTTGTGTTAGTTTCTGCTGTACAACGAAGTGAATCAGCCATATGTATACATACATCCACTCTCTTCTAGACTCCATTCCAATATAGGTCATTACAGAGCACCGAATAGAGTTCCCTGTATACAGTAGGTTCTTATTAGTTATCTTTTATATATCGTAATGTGTATATGTCAATCCCAATCTCCCTCCTTTGTCTTCTTTTCCCCTTCCTTCCTTCCTTCCCTCCCTCCCTGCTTTCCTTCCTCCCTTCCTTCCTAGTTCCTTTTCTTTTTAGACCACAGCCTAGTAAATTTTAGGAGCAGGCACTGCAAACTCAAATACCTTCCAAAGCCAGACTATAGAAATAGTTTGTGACTCCTGTGAAGGACTGCTAATTAATTTATAGACTGACCGAGATAAGATAGGCCAGCACGAACAGAGAACTGTGCGTTTAGACAGATGGCTGCCACCGCTTCTGTTTTATATCAGGCATTTTCTTAACTTGCTTGGGATGAGTGAGGGCATATCCAAATGTCAGACAAATGAGAATTAGAGCTAGGAGGCACATCACGTCACCCCAGCCACGTTCCTCATTTTACAGTATAGCGAAGTGTCAGTGAAATCCAGGGCCTCTGGAGCTAAAGACCAGGGTTCGAATCCTGGTCTGTCATTTATCAGCTGTGTGACCTTGGGAAAGTTGCTCAGCATCTCCATCTCTCCGAATCCTCACCTAGAAAAGGCAGATCATGAGAACATCTACCTGCAGTGTCACATCTACAATATGACTGTTGTGAGTGTAAAATGAGACCATCCATGTAAAGCTGTAAGCCCAAGGCCAGCTACAATGTTAGTTGTTATCAGTGAAAGCAACTGAATCCTAGAAGGGGGATGGGACTTACACAAAACCACCAGGCAAAATTGGGTCAAGGTCAGGACTCAGACTCAGGCCTGCTCACTCTTGGGTCAGGGCTAATTTCTTTGCTATAAGCTTGCTTTCTTTGGTATTTTTGTCATTTCTAAAGAAAACAATAAACAACAATTACATGGCATGATGAGTGAAAGCTCTGGTTAATTTGGTTTTAAGGCCAGAGTCATATCTATGACCCACCTCTGGCCAGACAAGGGCAGAAGCAGTGGTTACCATCTGTATAGGCAGGATGGTTGTGCTGTCAGTATGGTTACGTGCCCACCATCTCTATCACAATATCCTAGAAATATTTCCCTCTCAGCCTTTTGCCTTGGAGTTTTACTTTGAGTTCTGTTAAAGTCTCCAGCCCGTTCTCAATATTCTGGAATATTCTGCAGACAGAGGATGCTACCACAGACCTGAATATCACAGAGGGGAAGCGAAGCCTTCATGCAGACATGCATGTGTGCTGTGGTTTGCGGCCACTCTCTGGAGGGGGTCCCTGCTAGGCACTGTATCCAGAGTGCTTGGTTCCTACAAGATGGGGGCACCATCTTACCCCAGGGCAGCGCCCTGCCAGGGAGAAATGAGCCCTCACTGCTCCCCTCCCCTTCCAGCCTTAGCTCTACCTTCTGCTTTCATTTACTCTGGGTCGGTATCACTCAGTCGGCCCTGGATCCACCAGTTATTTCGCCCATTCTAGTCACATTCTGCTCTTTACCTAGAAAGCCCTTCTTACCAGTCAAGGCCTATTTGACTCCCCGGCTTCAAGCCTGCCCCCAAGGCTGCTGTTTCCAGGGGCTCCATCCACAACCTTCTTCCCCACTGCCATTATCCTGACCCTCCCCTTGACAGAGGCGCTCTATCCAGGGCAGCCTAGAGTCTTACCTCGGGTTCAGCATCTTCCCTTGAACACCCATCAAACACACACGCTCCAACCCAACTGCTTACTAACCTCCCCTCACTCATCTGCCCTTTCCTGACTCAAGGGTCCCACAGTCCCCGTGGTCACTCGCCCTCTTCCTCACTGTGGTCAAGCTATTCTGGCCCCTGTTACTGTCCCCACTGCCCCTTCACAGGTCACTCCTCCTTTCCCACCTGGACTATTCAGTGGCCTCTTAGCAGATCTCCCTGCCCTTGGCCTCTCCCCATTTCCTGACCACCTTTCACAATGCATCTGAGTTAGCTTCCCAAACCAGTCTCCAATGACTCCTCTTGCCAAAATGGAGATTCCCTGTCACTCATCCACTCAACAGATTATTTATTAAGATTCTCCCAGGTGTGAGGCCCCATTGCAGGTGCCAGGGACGTGGCAGTGAACAGTCAAGTGCTTTCTCTCATCCTCAAGCCACTGGGCCTGGAGGTGGGATGGGTGTTCTTGTTCTTTACTGCTTCTTCCAGACTACTGTCCTCCTTTCTCAATATAAAATCCCCCTCCCTCATTACCTGAAGATCTTAGCATCTGTCACTCTCTCCAACATTCTCATTATAAGTCTTAATGATTATAACACCCATGTGGATAAGTCTTTGAATATCCTGGCCTCTTAGTTTTTTAGTTTTTAAAAAATAACTATTATTGGGACTTCCCTGGTGGTCCAGTGGTTAAGACTCCGAGCTTCCATTGCCGGGGCATGGGTTCGATCCCTGGTGGGGGAACTAAGATCCTGCATGCCGCGAGGTGCAGCCAAAAAAATCCATAAATAAATAAATAATAAATTTTAAAAAATAACTGTTATTGTCTTCCTACTTCAGCCATCCAGTTCCATGGTCCCATCCTAGACCTTGTAATTACCAATAACCGTGCACCCTTCATAATCTCAGTTTCAAACATCCTGTTATCTAACCACCACTCTTTCTTTTTTAAAAAAAATTTTATTTATTTATTTATTTATTTTTGGCTGCACTGGGTCTTCGTTGCTGCGTGGGGGCTTTCTGTAGTTGCGGCGAGCAGGGGCCACTCTTCCTTGCAGTGTGTGGGCTTCTCATTGTGGTGGCTTCTCTTGTTGCGGAGCATGGGATCTAGGCATGTGGGCTTCAGTAGTTGTGGCTCGCAGGATCAGTAGTTGTGGTGTACGGGCTTCGCTGCTCTGAGGCATGTGATATCTTCCCAGGCCAGGGCTCAAAATCATGTCCCTTGCATTGGCAGGCGGATTCTTAACCACTGTGCCACCAGGGAAGTCCCACACTCTCTCTACTACTATGCCGACTCCAATAATTCTCCAACCCCATGACCAAGGCTAATCCAATGATTCCATTATGCATCATTGTTCCTCATCCCTCCTGGTCTCATTCTTTCTGTAGCTTAGATTCCACGGTCCATCCCTTGTGTATGCTCTCAACTCGTTTGTCTGTCTCTCCCTTTGCCATATTCACCCTGTAATCAGTAACCCCAGATCAATCCAACTCTTTGTCCGTTCCACATCTGCATTCAACACTGACATGATTAGACAAATACATACAACCACCTGGCCAGTCTCACTTTAAATTGATGACTGCTTCCTTTAAGTGGTGCCTGGAGATGCTATTTACATTTCCCCAGTCCATTCATTCCCCTGCTCTGGCGATGGCTAGGTACACCTTCTCCTTTTCCCT